>NC_000071.6:144046571-144387821 GCF_000001635.26 Mus musculus
CGTACGTAACGCACTCTCGGTGCCAGCAGGAGTCCTGTCCCCAGCACCCACATAGGAAAATTGGGTGTGGCCACATATGCCTGTAACTCTGGCTCTGAGAAGGTGGCTTCAGGGAGAACTTGAAGTTCACTAGCTCGCCAGTACAGCCAGCATATGAGCTCCAGGTTCAGTGAGGGGGTGAAGGCAGAGATTAGCAGGACATCTCTAGACTCCTCAGACCTTATCTTCGGAGCTGGGTTACAGGCACGTGGATCACGGCAGGCTCTTCACAGGAATTCTGGGGATCTGAACTCAGGTCTTCACACTTGGGCGGCGGGCACTTTCCTGCCTGAGCTCCATCTCCAGTACATACTTTAAATTTATTATATTTTATTTATTTATGTTGTGTGCGTGCATGTGTGTTCTCTCTTGGCCCACCCATGGGGCCCAGGGATCAATCTCAGGCTGTCTGTCTGGACAGCAGGTTGTCTGTCTGTCGGGGGCCTTTACCCTCTAAACAGTCTTACTAGGGCCCCACCTGCAAGTCGTTTTTTTATAAACTGCTTCCTTAGGAACCACTAGGACCTTTTGGCTCCACCCCCACCCCACCCCCCACCCCCCACCCCCCATCTCCGCTGCAGCCCTTAGGGATGCATGGCGACTCATTCTTCTGCCAGGTTGTTGCTTTGGTTTATGCAGGGAGGTGAGTTTTTAAGAAAACAGGGACCGATTTTCCGCCAAAGTAACAATCCATTAGCATCCCACCGAACAATGCCCTCATAGATTCTGAAATCCCCTTAGATCCTGGGAAAATGGCTCGCTTCAGTTTTTCTTCCTCATTCTGGCACTAAGTCAGTTTTTGGCTGTAGACAGAATCTATTTTGAGTTGCCTTTGCGTGAGCGTGCCTGTGTGCGTGCATACGCGCGTGTGTGCGTGCGTGTGTGGCTTCATACGTGTGGGGCTCCTGTGGCCTTTACATCTGAGACTCTTCTCCCTCGCAGACTCACACAGACAGAGACAGCCAAGCAGGGGGAGTTTTCCTTAGGCACAGATGGCAACTGTGGGGGAAGAGGAGGCTGCTGTGGGTCTCTTCCACCTGTGCTTGCGAAAGGAAGCCAATTAATCAGCCAGGGTGTGATGGCCTATACCTCTAATCCCAGCGTTCCAGAGGCTGATGTAGGAGGATAGAAACTTTGAAGCTAACCTGGTCTACTTAGTGAGTTGCAGAATAGCCTAGGCTATGTAGCAAGAGATCCTTGTTTGCTGTTGTCGTTATTATTATTGTTTTAATTAAGGTCATCCTTACCTACAGAACAAAATGAAGGCTAGCGCGAGACCCCGTCTCAAATAAATAAATAAATAACTATTGTCCATTTGTGTGTGCCGATCACCACTGTGTGCAACAGCCCTTTCACTCAGGCCTGAATGAAGCTTATCTAATGTGTATTTTTATTTTATTTTTAATAGTCTAGATGCATGGACTTCCCTTTCCTCCCCTCTGCAGCAGTTTGCCTTCCTGTCAGTTTCAGTTCTCTGGTCAAACCCACTCTAAAACGATGAAATAAAAAAACCCAGAGGCAGACAGACAGATGGCTTCCTGGGTAAAGGCACCTGCTGCCAAGCCTCATGGTCTGAATTCATCCCCCAGGACCCCTGTGATGGAAGGGAAGAAATGGCTCCCCACGTTGTCCCCTGACCTCCACATGTGCACTCATATAAAATGAGTGAATAAAAATGTAATACACTGGGACTGGAGAGATGGCTCATCGGCTAAAGCACTGGCTGCTCTTCTAGTGTATCCGAGCTCAGTTCCCAGCAACCACACATGCAGTTCACAACTGCCTGTAACTCCAGTTCCAGGGCACCCAGCACCCTCACACAGATATATATGCAGGCAAAACATCAATGCACGTAAAAATAAATAAATCTTTAAAAAAGAAATTTAAAGTGGGATGGAGAGATGGCTCAGCAGTTAAGAAGAGCACTGACTGCTCTTCCAGAGGTCCTGAGTTCAAGTCCCAGCAACCACATGGTGGCTAACAACCATCTGTAATGGGATCTGATGCCCTCTTCTGGTGTGTCTGAAGACAGCTACAGTGTACTCACATACATAAAATAAATAAATAAATCTTTTAAAAACATTCAAAGTGTAATACATTTTTTGTAGACTTATTTATTTATTATATGCAAGTACACTGTAGCTGTCTTCAGACACTCCAGAAGAGGGTGTCAGATCTCATTACGGATGGTTGTGAGCCACCATGTGGTTACTGGGATTTGAACTCGGGATCTTCAGAAGAACAGTCAGTGCTCTTAACCGCTGAGCCATCTCTCCAGCCCCCAGTGTAATACATTTTTAAGAACTGCATTGGTAGTTTAAGGGTTTGTTTGGGAGGCTGTTTTCTTTTTTAGTTTATTGATTTTTAATTTATATGCATTGGTGTTTTGCTTGCATGTGTGTCTGTGTGAGGGTGTTGGTTCCCCTGGAGCTACAGTTACAGAGAGTTGTGAGCTACCAAGTGGGTGTTGGTAATTAAACCCATGTCCTCTGAAAGAGCAGCCAGTACCCCTAACCACTAAGACATCTCTCCAGTTCCATTTTCTATTTTTAGTTGAAACTTTTTAATTTTGTTGAGGATTTCATTCACAAGAAATATACTGATGGTATTTCTGTCCCCCACTCTTCTCCCTCCTTAGGCTGGGGTGCAACTCCATTGTAGAGCTCCTGCCTAGAATCCCCCAGTGAGAGGTTGGGATGTGGCTCATTGGTAGAGCCCCTACCTAGAACTCCCCTGCTTAGAACCCCCCAGTGAGGGGCTGGGGGCATGGCTCAGTGGTAGAGCCCCTGCCTAGAATCCCCCAGTGAGGGACTGGGGGCATGGCTCAGTGGTAGAGCCCCTGCCTAGAATCCCCCCAGTGAGGGGCTGGGGTGTGGCTCAGTGGTAGAGCCCCTGCCTAGACTCCCCCAGTGAGGGGCTGGGGGTGTGGCTCAGTGGTAGAGCCCCTGCCTAGAATCCCCCAGGAAGGGGCTGGGGCTTTGCTCAGTGGTAGAATATTTCCTTAGCATATGTGAGCCCTGGTTTCCATCCCTAGTACTAGGAAGAAGGAGGAAAGAAAGAAGGAAGAAAAAAGAAAGGAAGGAAGGAAGGAAGGGAGGGAGGAAGGAAGAATAGAGAGCCTAGTGAGATGTTCAGCAGGTACAGGTGTTTGCCACACAGGTCTGGTGACCTGAGGTCAATCCCTAGAACCCACATAAAGGAGAGAACCGACTCTATAAAACTGTCCTCTACCCTCCACACACAGGTTGACAGATGTTGCTTCCCTGACTCCATCATTTACACACACAGTAATAATCAATCATACAATTTTTAAAGCAAAGGAAGAAAGAAAGGAAGGAAGAAAAAGAAAATTAAAGGAAAAAAAAAGAGAAGAAAAGAGGCCACACAGTAGAAGACTGGCAAAGTGCATTACGGCAGATCACCAGATGGACTTGGTACCCAGCTCTTAAAATAACAGCTATGAAGGCTGCAGTGGTATATATGTCCATGACATAATTGTAAGTAAAACAGGCTCAACCCACGATGGTCTCTGCCTAGAACTGGGTAAAAATACACCTTCACATAAACAGAGGCCAGGAGGGACACCAAAAGCCACAAATTGGCAGAGATCTTTTTTCTTTTCTTTCTCTCTTTCTTTCCTTTCTTCTTCCGTCTTTCCTTCCTCCCTCCCTTTGTCCCTCCTTCCCTTCCCTTCCCTTCCCTTCCCTTCCCTTCCCTTCCCTTCCCTTCCCTTCCCTTCCCTTCCCTTCCCTTTCCTTCCCTTTCCTTCCTTTCTTCCTTCTTCCCTTCCTTCCTGTATTAGGGTTCCCCAGAGCCACAGAACTTATGGAATGTCTCTCTATACTGAGGGAATTTATTGTGATGACTTACAGTCTGTAGTCCAACTCCCCAACAGTGGTCAGCTGTGAATTGGAAGTCCAAGGATCTAGTAGTTGCTCGGTCCCACTAGGCTAGTTGTTTCATCTGGTCTTCTGTAGAAGTAGATTCCAACAGATGTGCTGGCAAGTAAATGAAGGCAGGCTAAAAAGAGTGAATCTTCCTTCTTCTAAAGTCCTTCTGGAGGCCTCCAGCAGAAGGTGTGGCCCAGATTAAAGGTGTGTATCACCACGCCTAGATCTGGGACTTGCTTTGCCCCAGGCTGACCCTGAACTCAAAGATCTACTTACCTCCTGGGACTAATGGTGTGTACTACCTTGCCTGGGCCTAAGCTTTTCATGGCCACTGTGCCTCAAGATCTCCATGCCAAGATCCAGATCAGAAATGTGTATATCCCAGCCTCAAGATCTGGATCACGGGTGAGCCTTCCAATTCTGGATTGTAGGTCATTCCAGATATAGTCAAGTTGACAACCAGGAATAGCCATTACCCTTCCTTCCTCCTTCCTTCCTTCCTTCCTTCCTTCCTTCCTTCCTTCCTTCCCTCCCTCCTTCCTTCTTTTTTTTCTTTTCTTCCTTTCTTTGTCTTGCTCTTCGCTGTGGTAGTGCCATAATCACATATTGAGAGGGAACTGTGTCGAGGGAGAAGGGAGCCTTGGGCTCTGGTTGACGGGTTGTCATCAGAAACACATGTACTTTACTTGCAGCTATGGGCACAGATTGGGCGCAGAGTCCTGGGCTTTGGGGATGAGTCTAGGCCAACGTGCATTTTCCAGTACAGTCTCTGATTTCCAGGAAAGTAGTGTGTGTGTGTGTGTGTGTGTGTGTGTGTGTGTGTGTGTGTAAGTCAGAGGATTACTTCTGCCTTTTTTTTTCTTTTTAAATAGTTTATTTTACATTTTGTGGGGGTGGGGCTGAGTATATGTCTATGCACCATGTGCATGCAAGTACCCACAGAGGCCAGCAGAGGGCATCAGATCTCCCAGAGCTGTCCCAAATGGGTGTTGGAAACTGAACCCAGATCTTCTGCAAGAGCAGGAAGTACTGGTCACTGCTAAGCCATCTCTTCAACTCCTCCCCTTTTCTTAAGATGGTCTCTTGATGGCCTGGTACTCATTAAATAGTCTAGATCCTCCTGTCTCTGCCTCCCCAGTGCTGGGATTAAAAGCATGGTGTACCTTACCCAGCTGTTTTGTTTTGTCCAATGTGGGGTCTAGTGATGGAATTCAGGTCCTCATGTCTGTAAGGCTCCAGAACTGCAAGGGCAATACATGTCTGTTAAATAATTAATACAAAGTCTCAGATATCCTAGGCTGGCCTCCAACTCACTCTGTAGCCAAGAGTGATATGGGATACCCAGTCCTCCTGTTTCTATCTCTAATGTTTTGGGATTACAGGTGTGCACCTCTGTGCCTGGTTTATATGTAGCCAGGATGGACCTTAGGGCGCCATGCATGCTGGGCAAGCACTCTGTCAACTGGCTGCTGCATCCCCAGTCCACATCTGTTATTTTAAACCACTCTGTTTGCAGCATCATGTTAACGCTGCTGCAACATGAAAGACTACACTGTGCCCCCTCCATGTTGAGGCTCCATTGTCCAGAACCTGAGAATGTGACTATATTTGGCCTTTAAAAGGATCATGAAGTTAAAATGAGGCTGAAGAGTCAACAAGATGGCTCTGTAGGTGAAGGTGTTTGCCGACACGCCGGGTGTCTGGGTTCACACCTCAGAACCCACATGGTAGAAGAATACAGATCCTGCAAGTTCTCCTCTGACTTCTACACGTGCACCAATGCACTCGCACACGCACACGCACATGCACACACATGCAATTTGATGGGCGTCCTCATAAAGAGAGACTAGGGAACTGAAGAGATGCTCAGTGGGTACCACGCACACATGTGATGGATACTTGTGTGTGCACACAGGCATGCATGCAAAACACCTGTATACATAAAATGACCAGATAAGGTTTCAGAAATTTAAAAAGAAAGTAAAGAAACAAGGACACTCAGGGAAGCCAGGGACGTGTGTGCAGCCAGAGGGAAGGCCCTATAAGGAAGGAGAGAGTGACAGTGAGGTTGTCCGTCCATAAACCAAGGAGACAGCATCCCTGTCAACGCCTTGCCACGCTTTTCCTAGATTCTGGGTTGTGAGACCGGAAGTGCTGTTGTTGAACACATTCAGTCTCTAGTTGTGTGTGAATGTGTGCATGTGCACGTGAGCATGTGTTACTGAGGATTGAACCTATGGTTTTGTGCATGCTACACCAGTACTCTACCCGTGAGCAATGCCTTCAGTACCTTAAGAGAGGTGGGGCTCCTATGAAGCACTCTAATATTGAGCTACGCCTCCAACTTGCTGGGAGATCCTAGGCAGGTGCTTTACCACTGAGCTATGGTGTCAGCCCCTTTGTTCACTTTTAACTTTGAGACGGGGTCTCTCCATGAGTTACCCATATCCGCCTCGAGCTCACTTGGCACCCTAGTCTGGCGCTAGTCTCTCCGTCTCGTGACCTTGCCCCTGCCACGTTCACTTTCCTTAACCATTTCTCTGTATGTATATGTCTGAGCCAGAGTTACAGACGGACACCAGGCTTGTGGATGCTGGGAATCCGAACGTAGCTCCTCATGCTTGCACGGCGAGCCCTTGACCAACTGAGCCACTACCCTGCCTCTGCAAAGGGAATCTCTCAGGAAATCACAAGTATATAAAGCAAAAATGTTCAAATATAGTCATCTTGGGGATGCATGTTTATCATGCCCTCTACAGTTTTACATTTGAGTGGTTTCATAATGATGATACGAATAATCACTGCTGGAAGCCTATTTATAGTGTTCAGCCCACTCCTCCCCAGTCACCACATTAAAGACAGGAAAACTGAAGCCTGTGGGGGTGGGGTGGGGGAGGGGAGGGGAGGGGTGGGGGAGCAGGATGAGCAGCGATTAGACCTAAGATGAGACCAGGCAGGTGGCAGGGAGTCGGGACCAGCTCCTCAGTGGGGGCTGGGGGAGATTCAATTTGGTCCCTCCTCCACCTGATTGTAACCATGGAAACCAGGTCAGAGTGCATGGCTGGACCAGCCGTCAAACTTAGCTTCTGTTGGAGGCTCACTTGGCTAGGAGTACCCAGGTGTGAATCTGGGAGCCAATTTCCCTGGAGATAATGAACAGCGGTCCCTTCCCACCAGGTCCCTGCTGCTTCATGTCTAGGATGCTGACAAATTTAGTTTTATCCACATTCTGTTGCAGCAGTTGCCCAAGAAGAATTTGCTGAGTGCCTCTTTGCTTCTTTCAATGCTCTGGTGTGTTTGTTATGGGTGTGTCTTTTCTTTTCTTTTTTCTTTTCTTTTCTTTTCTTTTCTTTTTTGTTTGTTTGTTTTTTGCTTTTTCGAGACAGGGTTTCTCTGTGTATCTCTGGCTGTTCTGGAACTCACTTTGTAGACCAGGCTGGCCTCAAACTCAGAAATCTGCCTGCCTCTGCCTCCCAAGTGCTGGGATTAAAGGCGTCCGCCACCACTGCCCAGCACGTGCACCCTCTTTTAATGTTTTATTTAGTTTTATTTTATTTTATGTGTATGTGTGTGTGTGTGGGTGTAGGAATGTGTATGAGTAAGTACAGGTATCCAGAGTCCAGACGAGGATATCAGATCCCTGGAACTGGATCTACAGGAGGTGTTGAGCCACCTAGTGTGGGTGCTGGGAACTGAACTCTGGTCCTCTGCAACAATACCAAGAGTTCTTAAACATTGGGCCACCTCTCCAGCACTCCCTCATGTTAGATTTTGAGTAGATAGTCCCAGGGTGGCTTTGAACTTGTGACCTTCCTGCCTCTGCCCCTCCCCTCCTCACCCCCAAGGTGCTATACCACCAAGTCTGGCTAATGCCTGTTCTGTTTGTAAAATTTCACGCCCCCTTGTACAAGCAGAGCTAACATTTAGGTATCCCACCAGCAGCTTGTATTTTGGAGCTGGTTTCTTGCAAAATCAGAAACTGCCAGCCTCGGAGTGACTTTCAGCTACAGCTCTAAAGACCTTTGGCCTTGGTCTGGATCCAGTTCCTTTGCTTAGCGGACACACCTTGTGCAGAGGAGTGAATTTGTCTGTGCTTCCGTCTTCTGCTTTGTGACAGTTCTGGCTGCCTCACAGAGGCTATGGGTAGTTTTCAGCCGTACAAGACACAGTGAACCACAACCATGGCAACAGCCGCAGCAGCAAAATAGAGCAGGATGTGTTGGTGTGCTGGTTTGTTTAAGATAGGGTCTCACCTAGCCCAGGCTGTCCTAGAACTAGCTCTGTAGACCAGGCTGACCTGGAACTCACAGAGATCCTCCTGCCTCTGCCTCCTGATGCTGGGATTAAAGGCGTGCGCCACCATGTCCAGGCTGGCCTCGATATATAACCTTGAACTTCTGATCTCCCTCTGCTTCCTGAGAGCTGGGATTACAAGTCAATGCTCCACTCCTGGTTATCTCGGGGTTGGGGCTTGAACCCAGGGCTTTGTACACCCTAGGCAAGCACTCACTCTACCAACTGAGCCACATCCCCAGCTATGATCTGTGTGCTCTCACTTGCTGTGTTACCCCTATATCCAGATACATGCATGCATACGTGCATGCATGTGTGCATCTCTAACAGCTATGTTGTTGTTGCTTTGTTTTTAGCCAAAAATGTGCTTCTTGGGATGGTTTCCACCTGAATCAGGTGCTCTCAGTGCCGCTTCCTCCTGCAGGAGCATCCATCCCTCTGTCAGCCTTGCTTTTCCTCCTGTGGGCTGACAGGACAGTGGAACACCCATCACACAAGACGTCCAAAGGCCATGTTGGTTACTGAGAGTTCTGGGCATTTCACATCCAGACGGTGGGAGTTAGGGCTCCACAGCAGGAGCCACATCTGTGTTTCCTTTTCCACAGCAGGAGCCACATCTGTGTTTCCTTTTCTCCTTGTCTAGAGAGGGATGCGGAGATCCTTTGTGGGAGGAATGTTCTCATTGAGCTGACCGACTCTTGTTTTTGTTTTTTGTTTGTTTTGTTTTTTGTTTGTTTGTTTTTTGTTTGTTTTTTGTTTTGTTTTGTTTTGTTTTGTTTTTTCGAGACAGGGTTTCTCTGTGTAGCCCTGCTGTCCTGGAACTCACTTTGTAGACCAGGCTGGCCTCGAACTCAGAAATCCACCTGCCTCTGCCTCCCAAGCCCTCCGAGTGCTGGGATTAAAGACGTGTGCCACCATGCTCGGCTCTTCTTTGGTTTTTTTTTTTTGAGATGGGGTTTCTCTGTGTAGTCCTGGCTGTCCTGAAACTTGCTTTGTAGACCAGGCTGGCCACAAACTCACAATAAGTCTACCTGCCTCTGCCTCTGCCTCTGCCTCTGCCTCTGCCTCTGCCTCTGCCTCTGCCTCTGCCTCTGCCTCTGCCTCTGCCTCTGCCTCTGCCTCCACTTTCCAAGTCCTGGGATTAAAGGTGTGTGCCACCATGGCCTGCAAACAGCTATTTTTAAAAATCTTTCTTATTTACTCATGTACTTATGTATTTATTTATTGTGTGCCCGTGATGGCCGTGAAGACACCAAGGAACAACATGCTGGAGTTGGTTCTCTCCATCTGCCATTTGGGTCTGGAGGGTAGGGGGTGGGGGAGGGTCATCATGTTTGGATATATGGTAGCAAGCACTTTTACCTGCTGAGCCATATCTCCAGCCTTGTATATATTGTTTGATCATGATTTTAGGGTTTTTTTTTTACACTGTTTTACTATGTAGCTTGCTCTTGCCTCAAACCTTCATTTGATTGCCTCAGCCTCCTCAGTGCTGTGATTACAGGCGTGCACAATTATTTCCAGCTCTCATCGAACTGTTTTATATTTGTTTAGTTATGTATTTGTGTGTGTATCTGTGTGTGTTTGTCTGTGTGTGTTTGTCTGTGTGTGTGTGTCTGTATGTGTGTAGGTCAGAGGTCAACCTGTGTGAATCCATTCTTACCCTGGTGTTCAAACTTAAGTAGTCAGGCTTGGCATGAAGCACCTTTTCCCACCGAGTCACCTTGTAGGCACCCAGCCCTGATGTAACATCATTTCTTCTTCAAGAACCATGTCTCCAACCAGGCAGTGGTGGCACACACCTTTAATCCCAGCACTTGGGAGGCAGAGGCAGGTGAATTTCTGAGTTTGAGGCCAGCCTGGTCTACAGAGTGAGTTCCAGGACAGCCAGGACTACACAGAGAAACCCTGTCTCGAAAAAACAAAAACAAACAAACAAAAACCCCAAAACAACAAAAACAAGCCATGTCTCCAAATACAAACACATTCTAAGTAAGGTACAGATCGCACGTTAGCACATGAATTTGGAAGAGACCTGATCAGTCCATTACAACCTTCTTCTGTTATTTTGAAGTCCTGAGATAAGAAGTATGGATTTGTGCCACCTATCCTGGGCTCAGGGATGCACAGGACCCCTACAAGACTCACTAGCTGGTGAAATGCGCTCTGGGGCTACTTAGTAGCTTGGGTGCCAGAGTCTGTGTAGCTTGCTGTTTGTGAAACCACACCAGCCTCACGCCCATAGCCACCCTCTGAGCACTGGCAAGATTAGTAAACCAGAGAAGAGTGAAGCTTGTTCAGACAGATCCAGGCCTGTAGCTCTTACCTCCACTCAAGACCCAGGAGAGGGGGATAAATATCTTGAGAGGCCAAATCTTTTACGTTCAGACTCCATTTTAGAGAACCTGACCTAAGTTTGAACTCAGGTAAACTAACAGGCTGCTACCTAGCATTGGTTTCCAAGCTGCCCCCCAACAAAACCTGAGCCTAGCTCCAGTCTCTAGGCTAATCCCCAACAAGACCAGCATCTCCAGGTTACACCCTCAACAAGACTAGCCATCTCCAGGTTATCCCCCTAACAAACCTACACCCCCAGGTGCAACAAGCCCACCCCCTGCCTAATGACCACCAATGCAGAGGGGAGCAGAAGTCAAGTTTATGATGTGGCTCCCAGTACCAGCCAATTATGTTAAGGGCCACAGGAGTTTTCCAATTAGATGCTTGCACATTTGCCCCCTGCCCCTTGGTTGCTGCTTACTATACAACCTTGCCCCGATCAATATTTGGGGCTTCCCCACCATCAAAACTAGCCTTCATGATGGCGGTGTGCTGGGGTGGGGAGTGGGGAGCAGGGTGGTGGTGGAGGCAGGGGCGAGCTAGCTCAAATAAAATAAAGAACCTGCTATAAGTTGCATCAGATTGGCTCCTGTTTGGTTCTTTGGAGGATCAAACACTTCCATGGCACTGCAATCTGGTGACTAAATGGAAGGGAACAAACCTTCCATTAATGACTCCCCGAGGGTTGTAGGGGTGAGGATTGGCAGAGAGATGGCGAGACAGTAAAACTTTCCATCTTCTCTGGCTGCAAAAAAGTCCTCTGGGATATCTCAGCGAGGATGGGGAAAGAAACAGATGTTAACAAATGAAGATAAATAAACAAGATGATTTCAGACGACAGCAGGGACCTGGGGAAGGGAAATCAGGTACCGTGAGAATGAAAGATCATCTTATAAAGGATGCTGGAAGGTGAAGAGTGTGGGCCACTCTTATAGAGGGCCTTACTTCATTCAGTTCCCAGCACTCAGATCCAGTGCCTTACAGCTGCCTGTATCTCCAGCTTCTGGGCTTCTGACAATCTTTACCGGGTTCCTCAGATACCTGCTCGCACATACCCTGACGCACATGCTCATAATTAGAATTAGAGTGAACAAATAGTAAATTGGTTTAAAATGAATGTGGGGAAGTCTCTCTACAGAGATGGCATCACACTGGGGGCGTGGAAGGCAGGATTGGCCTACAGAAAGGTCTAGGACTGAAGGAGGGAGGGATGGGAGTGTAGGTCAGTTTGTAGAGTGCTTTCCTAGCCCTCATGAGGCTCTGGGTTTGAAGCCCAGCACTGCATAACCCAGCAGTGAGATATACCTGAGAGCCCAGCACTTGAGAGGCAGAGGCAGAAGGATTGGAAATTCAAGATCGCCCTGGGCCACAAACTGAGTTTGAGGCCACCTTGGGTTGCACAAGACTCTGTTTCAAAAAACAAAAGCAACAATAAAAGAAAGACCTGGAACCTGGTTTCCCAACCTCCGTCACTCTTACAAACACTTTGGACAAGAATTGTCCTTTATGGTGAGGTGACCTCCTTGTCCATCATAGGATAGTGGCCCATATACTCAGTCTCTGCTTCCTAGATACTCGGGAACCCATCTCCAAGGTTTCCAGATATTGCCTGATGTCCCTGAGAGAGATCCCTCCAGCTGCTGAGGTGGATGCGGAGGGACTTAATAGAGATGCCAAGAGACTGAGGTTTCTGGGTTAAGAAAGTACTCACCATGGAAACCTAAGAACCTAAACTCGGGGGGCTGGTGAGATGGCTCAACGGTTAAGAACACCGACTGCTCTTCTGGAGGTCATGAATTCAAATCCCAGCAACCACATGGTGGTAATGAGAAACAAATAAAAAACCTTTGGGCAGGAGTAAGCGGGCCCAGAGCGAGCGGAGCAGGAGCAAGAGGGAGAAGGGAAGGAGAAAAATAAAATAAAATAAAAATAAAAAAGAAATAGGGGGCTGGTGAGATGGCTCAGTGGGTAAGAGCACCCGACTGTGGGGAGCGGGTGTGGCGGCAGTCCCAAAGGCGCCAGGGACTGCAGCTAAGTCATATGACTTGCACCTGACTTCCTCATATAAGACACAAACATCTTGAGTGCTGCGCAGGTGTACCAGGATACAGGTGAATCCAATTTGATGGAGATTTGCCCCTGCTGCCCTGATTAGCTGAAGCTGCGTGCCTGGTGAGGTGGCGTGGCCTGCTGTGCGTGGATGGGAACTGAGAGAGAGTATAAAAGAGTGAGAGGCCCAGGGTTCGGGGGAGATATAAAAACAAGGGAGATATATAAACAAGGGAGATATAAACAAGGGAGATATATGGAGAAAGAAGAAACAGGACTGAATAAATGTGTGCAGAAGGATCCTGTAGCAGCGTCGTTCTTCCTGGCCAGTTGAGCGCGCGCAAGACCCGACTGCTCTTCCGAAGGTCCAGAGTTCAAATCCCAGCAACCACATGGTGGCTCACAACCATCCGTAACAAGATCTGACTCCCTCTTCTGGTGTGTCTGAAGACAGCTACAGTGTACTTACATATAATAATAAATAAATAAATCTTTAAAAAAATAAATAAATAATAAATAAATAAAAAAGAAATAGCACTTACACATACCCAAGTCGCTTTAAAAAAAGAAAAAAAGAACCTAAACTCGGATCTCCAATACCCATGTCAAAGATAGTGTATGCCAATAACTGCAGTTCTGAGGTGGCAGAGACAAGACAATCCCTGTAACTTGTTAGTCAGAGAGTATAGCTTAATCAGAGAGTTCCAGGTTCAGTGAGACAACCAAACTCAAACAATGCAGTGGAAAGAGACTGAGAAAAATGTATGACATCATCCTCTGGACTCTGTGCATGCACACACACACACACACACACACACACACTCTACATACACATACAGAGTATAGACTTGTTCCTGTCACCACTCTAACAAAGGACGTTAAAGGGGAAGTTGGGACTTAAAATGGAAATGTTCAAGAACTGGCTGGTTTTGTGTGTCAACTTGACACAGGCTGGAATTATCACAGAGAAAGGAGCTTCAGGTGAGGAAATGCCTCCATGATATCCAGCTGTGGGGCGTTTTCTCAATTAGTGATCAAGGGGGGAGGGCCCTCCCTGGCCTGGTAGTCTTGGGTTCTATAAGAAAGCAAGCTGAGCAAGCCAGGGGAAGCAAGCCAGTAAGAAACATCCCTCCATGGCCTCTGCATCAGCTCCTGCTTCCTGCCCTGCTTGAGTTCCAGTCCTGACTTCCTTTGGTGATGAACAGCAATGTGGAAGTGTAAGCTGAATAAACCCTTTCCTCCCCAACTTGCTTCTTGGTCATGGTATTTGTACAGGAATAGAAACCCTGACTAAGACATTTCCCCTAAGTAGCATGGTCACTAGGGTGACAGAGACCAAGACATAGGGTCTACCCTGTCATCTGAAGCATGAGGAGTTCCATTAATGTTTTAGGGGAACTTAACTCATAAAAAAACAAAACAAAACATTGTTTTGATACAGAAAAGAATTTTAGGCTGAGCCAGTATGGAGCATAGTGAGAGGTTTAGGTTTAAAAAAGGAAGAGGTCTAGAGAGACGGCACAGCAGTCACGAGTACTTGCTGCTCTTGCAAAGGACTTAAATTTGTTTCCCAACCCCTACATGGTGGCTCACAGTCTGTGACTCTAGTTTCAAGGAATCTGATACCCACTGCTGGTCTCTACAGGTACCAGCGCCACACACAGGACGCACATATATGTGTGCAGATATTCATACACATCAAATAATAGTAAACAAGCCTTTTTTGGATAGAAATGAAAGGAATAAAACAGAAAAAGAGGCACTTATGGAAACCAGGGCACCCCAGAGAACACAGAGTGATTCTCCCAAAGAAAAGCTGACACTTAATTAACTAATTAATTAGTTAGTTGATTGTTTTAGCTAGCTAGCTAGTTAGTTAGCTAGTTAATTTAATAGCTTTTTTTTTTTTTTCTCGAGACAGGGTTTCTCTGTGTAGCCTTGGCTGTCCTGGAACTCACTCTGTAGACTCAGAGATCCACCTGCCTCTGCCTCCCAAGTGCTGGGATTAAAGGCGTGTGCCACCATGCCCGGCAATTTAATAGCTTTTTAAGACAGGGTTCCTCCTTGTAGCCCTGGCTGTCCTGGAACTTGCTCTGTAGACCAGGCTGGCCTCAAATGTACAAAGCTCTACCTGCCTCTGTCTCTTGAGTGCTATAATTAAAGGCATGCTGCACCATTGCCCAGCAAGAGCTGACATTTATTAAAAGATGGTTTATTGCTTGTTTGTTTGTTTGACTGATTGTGTGTCTATATATCTGTGTCTGTGTCTAAGTGTATGTGCATGTTAGAGGCAGGATGTCTCCGATGTAACCCTGGCTGTCTTGTGCAGCTCACTACATACACCAGGCTGTCCTCAAACAGAGCTCTTTCTGCCTCTGCCTCCTAAGTGCTGGGATTGCTGGTGTGATCCTAGCCAGGATTCTATTAAAAGACATTTTGTACATAGAATATAAGCATGAAGGTTAAGAGACAGACACAGTCAGGAAAAGAATCGGACACCCGGGTGTAGTCATCTGTAGTGATAGAGAAATGCCCCCATAGTCTGAGGCATAGGTCTCCAGTTGATGCACAGTTTGGGGAGACTTAGATGATGCAGCCTTCCTGAAGGAAGCCCATGACTGGGGAAGGCCCTGAGATTAAGAAGTTTTGCCTGCTTCCGGTTTGCTCTTTCTGATCCATGCTACCGTTAAGGACAGGAACTCTCAACTTGCTGATGCTGCAGCAGCCTGAAGCCACACTTCATTATCACAATGGAACCGTGGGTCCCAATAAATTCTTCTCTATGTTGCCTTGGTCATGGTGATTACCACAGAACAATGGACAAGCAACTGATACAGCTTGCTCGCTCGCTTGCTTGCTTTTCAAGACAATGTCTCTGTGTAGCCCTGGCTGTTCTGGAACTTGCTCTGTAGACCAGGCTGGCCTCAAACTCAGAGATGTATCTGCCTCTGCCTCCCACGTGCTGGGATTAAAGACATGCACCACCACTGCCTGACTGACACAGCTGCTGCTGCTTCTGCTTCTGCTTCTTCTTCTTCCTCCTCCTCCTCCTCCTCCACCTTCTTCTTCTTCTTCTTCTTCTTCTTCTTCTTCTTCTTCTTCTTCTTCTTCTTCTTCTTTTGTTTTTTTGAGACAGGGTTTCTCTGTGTAGCTGTGTAGCTCTGGCTGTCCTGGAACTCACTATGTAGACCAGGCTGGCCTCGAACTCAGAAATCTGCCTGCCTCTGCCTCCCAAGTGCTAGGATTAAACGCTTGCGCCACCACGCCTGGCTAACACAGCTTCTTAATGGGAGGGTCACAGTTACATGTCTTAGTATTAGCCATATTTATCATTTCAGTAATTCTCAAATTACATCTCAAAGGGTTGCTAAAAATTCCCATTCTCTCTCTCTCTTCCTCCCTCCTTCCGTCCCTCTTTCCCTTACTCCCTGTTCCTTCCCTCTCCTCCCCCCCAAGACAAGGTCTAATGTAGCCCTCCCTCTGTGTAGCCAAAGATGACCTTGAACTTCTAATCCTCCTGCCTTCACCTCCCAAGCACTGGGTTTACAGCCATTCACCACACACAGTTTGTGGTGTTGAAGCCGGGATTTGGGGCTTCATGATGGCGGTAGCCATACCCCAACCCGGCTAGTTTTTGATAAGTGATTCCATAGGGTGACTGTGCAGGTAACTTGCATGGAGCCATGCTCTGATAAGGTGAAGCTGGGAAGCCCTGGGGTTGCACAGGGCTTTAGCACACACCTTTTACTGTAGTGGAGTTTCTGGGGGAGATTCCTAGAAAATTTCAGGTTACAGCTGGGAAGGGAAAAAGGCCTTAAGGAGATGCGGATAATTGTGCTGGAATTTTTACTTCTTAGCTGGAGAGAGGCTGCAAGCAGGGACCTGGATGAGGGATTGTTTCTGTTCATGTCCCCACAATATACTGTCTTTGTGTCCTGTCTCATTGGAGACCAGAAGTTAAAACTCCAGGTGTGAGCAGGGCCTCATTCCTTCCAAAGGCTTTGGAAATGACCCTTCCTGTCATTCTAGAACTTAGTGACTCCGGGTTCCTTGGCACACTCAACTGAAGTGTCTTTAGCCCTCTCCTTGTGGTTCTCTAGGTCCCCTCCTCTTATAAGGACACCAGTCATTGTTTGCACTTAGGGTTCAAGCTTGATATAGAATGACATTGTCATTTCCACACATTTCCTTACCCCTTCCACAGTGCACCCTTGTGTGGCCGAGACCCAGCTGCCCCGTGTCCTGGCATGGCTGGAGCCAAGATATTCTAGAAAGATACTGCCCCCCCCCCTTCAGCTACTACATTATAGAAACAATGGTCTTCAAGGAATTCTCACCCCATTGTACTCGCTGGGTCTGTGTGTCAACTTGACACAGGCTGGAGTTACCACAGAGAAAGGAGCTCCTCACCTGAAGGTGAGGAGATGCCTCCATGAGATCCAGCTGTAAAGCATTTTCTCAATTAGTGATCAAGGGGGAAGGGCCTATGGTGGATGGTGCCATCTCTGGGCTGGTAGTCTTGGGTTCTACAAGACAGCAAGCTGAGCAAGCCAAGGGAAGCAAGCCAGTAAGAAACATCCCTCCATGGCCTCTGCATCAGCTCCTGCCTCCTGACCTGCTTGAGTTCCAGTCCTGACTTCCTTTGGTGATGAACAGCAATGTGGAAGTGTAAGCTGAATAAACCCTTTCCTCCACAACTTGCTTCTTGGTCATGATATTTGTGCAGGAATAGAAACCCTGACTAAGATACACACCCAGGAGTCTCGAATGGGAGAAGGGAAAGGCAGAAGCCCCAGGTGCCAGGCAGAGGGTGACCTTGTCTCCTAAGAAGATCTCACATGGATCTATCTGACAGTCAGTCAGAGTATCTTGCAGAAGAGACTGGAGCTGAGGCATTGACAGATCAACACTGGGCTGGACCACACCCTGACCACACTTAGCTGTGAGTAACCCTTGCCCTCCATGTAAACCTAAACCTCATGGAGTTGGTGGGTGTTGCTGGATCTCTTTATTCTGCTCCCCAGTGGGTCCACACTAAGTAAGTCTCCGTTCTCTGTTTCCAAGGATAATGTCTTTAATTAGCTTGCTGAGAGCAGGTGGCTGGACCTATTCTGAGTCTCTTTAGCATATTGTTAGGGTTACCAGGCTCCACGCTTGGACCCTAACAATCTCTTGCAATGCTTGTGCATGGACTACGCCTTTCCCCACCGTTGGTTTGCCTGGGGGTGGGGCTTCCTGCCTCTGCCTTCCAGTGCCATGGGAAGTCCTACCCTCGCCCTGAAGCTCAGTTCTTTCATAAGAACTAAGATTGGAAGCCGTCATCTCCGGGCCAGAGGCAAAGTAGAAGGATAGCCCTTTGGTGTAGAGCAGGTTACCTTCAGAAACCTGGAGCTGGGGTTGTTTTCTGGTTTCCCTTTGTCTTGTACTGAGATTGAAGGAGGAGTTAGGGAACTGGGTCAGTGGGTAAAGCCCTTGCTGCCTACGCATGAAGACTGGAGTTTGGATTCCTGAAGCCATCTAAATGCCAAATATGGAGGTAGCCCACCGAGAGACCCAGACTCAAAATACAAAGTGGAGAGCAAGAGGAGGTGGTACCAGGGTTTGATTTCCATCCTCCACACATACAGGCACAGGCAAGCACACCCATATACATCTGCATATGTGTGAATGTTCATGCACAGACAGACCACACACACACACACACACACACACACACACACACACACAACCAAAGGGCCCTTAACCCCCTTCCTTTTTTTTTCTTCCCACAATATCAGAATTTATTGAATAATAACAGCTTCACAGTTTGTCAGTTTTTTCATTAAATTATGTACTTATTCACTTTACATCCCAATCACTACTGCTCTTCTCCTAGTTTCCCCCCTTATACAGTCTTTACCCCCAACTTTCCTCTCCCCTTCTCCTTTGAGAAGGGAGAGGCCACCCCTGGGTACCAGCCCACCCTGGTACATCAAGTCACTATAGGATTAGGTGCATCCTCTCCCACTGTCCAGACAAGACAGCCCAGTTAGGGGAACAGGATCCACAAGCAGGCAACAGAGTCAGGGACAGCCTCCCCTCCCCACTCCATGAAGAAGACCAAGCTACATATCTGTTACATATTGGCCGGGGGCAGGGGTGGGGGGACAGGCAGGGCAGCAGAGGCCTAGGTCCAGCCATGTTTGTTCTTTATTTGATGGTTCAGTCTCTGGGAGCCCCCAACATCCAAGTTAATTGTTGATCTTCCTATGGAGCTTCTATTCCCTCTAGGATCCCCAATTCTTCCCCTAACTCTTCCACAAGACTTCCTGAACTCTGTCTAATGTTTGGCTGTGGATCTCTGCATTTGTTTCAGTCAGCTACTGGGTAGAGTCTATCAGAGGACAGTTATGCTAGATTCCTGTCTACAAGCATAGCAGAGTATCATTAATAGTATTAAGACTGGTGGGTCTCTCTCTCTCTCTCTCTCTCTCTCTCTCTCTCTCTCTCTGGAGACAGGGTTTCTCTGTGTAGCCCTGGCTGTCCTGGAACTCACTCTGTAGACCAGGCTGGCCTCGAACTCAGAAACTCACCTGCCTTTCCCTCCCAAGTGCTGGGATTAAAGGCATGCACCCCCACGCCTAGCAGGATGGGTCTCAAGTTGGGCCAGTCATTGGTTGGTCAAGTCATTGGTTGGCTATTCCCTCAGTCTCTGCTCTGCATATCTTCTAGGCAGGACACATTTGGGGTTGAAGGTTTTATAGGTGGGTTGATGTTCTTATCCCTCCACTGGGAGTCCTGCCTGGCTACTTCAGGCTCCATATTCCCCACTGCTAGGAGTCTCAGCTAGAGCCACCCCCATAGACTCCCTAGAGCCTTCCCCATCCCAGCTCTGTTGCACGCAGGACCTATTTATTTTCAGCATCCCCCATGGGGCATGAGGAATTCTTGATGCCCTCTTCCCCAGTTTGTACACATTCAGAGTCTCTTGGAATGGGGAAGTTACATGGTTTCTGAGGTGACTGCTTAGGAATGTTCTAGCCACACAGAAAGTCTTGCTCTGGCTCTTGGCCACAAGAGGGGTAATAATTAGGGCTTGGGTAGTGGGTGGGGCTCCCAAGGACTTGCTACAGGCAGGTCCTGTTCTGGTGAAGGTACAGAGTTGTCATGGAGAGACAAGAGGAGCAGAAAAGGGAGGGACAGGGATAGGAGGAAGTACAGAACCCTAAGGAGATCATGCAAGCCACAACTGGATAGTTCCACAAATATACCCCGTTGAGTGTGTCCTGCCTGGACGTGCAAGCTCCAAGCAAAGGGGCTGTGGAGCTAACACATA
Source organism: Mus musculus (assembly GCF_000001635.26). Taxonomy (NCBI): domain Eukaryota; kingdom Metazoa; phylum Chordata; class Mammalia; order Rodentia; family Muridae; genus Mus; species Mus musculus. Next base: position 144,066,495 of record NC_000071.6, read on the forward strand.
CAATATCCACATGACCAGGTACAGATTTCTATATATATTGAGACAAGGTCTCATGTAGGACAGGCTGGGTAGCCAAAGATGACTTTGAACTTCTGATGCTTCTGTTTTCAACTCTGAAGTGTTGGGATTACACATTGGCCACCGTGGGCGTGCCCAGGTTTTTCATGTGGTTGTGGAGGGTGAATCCAGCACTACCAACTGAACCACACCACCACCTTGTGAATGCAAGAAATAGAGCCCACTGCTTTGTCCACCTGGCCTGTCTGGGCACTGCGCTGTGTAGAGATAAATGTATTTACTACCAACATCTCCCATTCAGAGACTGCATACAAAGGGACAGTCACCATGTCCTGCAGGACAATAGAGCTCTACGATACACCTGCAGGGAGCCTCTGCAGCCTTAGCCCCAAATAGCTAGTGCTAGACTAGTACCAGCTTCCTTATCATCCCACCCCACCATCAGTTTCCATCGTAGGGTTAATGGAGAACGCTGGCCATTCTTCCTAAGTCAGTCACATAGGATGCTCAGCTCCTACTTAGTTTCATCCAAGCGGGACACGAGTACAGAATGTTGTATTTCCCTGCTGCTGGCTCTCTCTTATGAAGCCTTGTCGGGGATATCTCTCTGTCCCCTGCTCTTTCTCCCTTCCCTGACTCCACCACCCCCCAGCTCCTCCTTTTTTCTTGTAATGACAACCCAGGCTTTTATTCACACTTGGAAAGTGTTCTGCCTCTGAACTATGTCCTTAGATCCTTCCTGGTGGATTCTAGGCAGGCGCTCCACTACTGTGTATTAGTCAGGGTAATCTAGAGTAACTGCTCTTGTATAACGAGTATCTCTGTCTCTATCTCTATATGTTCACTTGAAGATCTTGCCTTGATTGATGGCATCCCATGTGCTAGAAGGCCCCCCTTCCAGAAGGCTGGAACATTCTAGTGATGAGGTTATAACTCATGAAGGTCTGCGTGAGCTCTTCAAGGACATGGTACTTAGCATACTACAATGAAGTAGAAAACTTCTGGTTTATTTGGAAAGGCAGTTTTGTCAAATGATGTTCTACTGGGGCACACAGGTGAAAGGTGTGATGTTTAGAAGGAGTATAAATATGGCCGCACAGAATGTGGGAGCTTGAGCATTAGTTTGGTTTGCTCCACCTCGCTATTCTTCACTGATGACATGCATGTATTGGTTTGCCTTACATTGTGTTGCTGAGCGCCGCTTTTGGTGACTTCATAGAGAGAAACTCGCCAAAGAACTTCTCATGAAGTTCCTGCGGCTTCTTACCACTTCAGTAGACTCAGGTTGATTGGTGAGCCTTGCAGTTTCTTCTGGATCAAACTGCAGTTACTGATTTGTGTGTGGTACCTGCCGAGTGGACTGGTCTGCAACTGCTGATTCATGTTTGGTATTTGCTAGTGGACTGGCCTGGACTGAGAACAACGAAGATTGGAATCGCCCCAAAGAACTATGTCCAAACAGGTCTACGTCTCCTGTATTCTAATAACCTTTCTTTTCTGCTCCCTCTGGTGGGTGGTGGGCTGGAGGAGAGGTTGAACTCTTCTTCAAACAGGTTGAGAAAGGTTCATGCTTACACCACAGGGACTAGCCATCCTTATCAATGTGCTCCCAACGATATAGCAGTGCCACAGAGAGGGTGTCATCACTGGAATCTTACACTTAAACCCATCCAACACTAAGATACTCTTGGGCAGGTGAGTGGAGGGGTCCTTGACCTTGAGCTGAGCAGCTCACACTCGCCCATGTTCTCCTCATGTGCTGTGGAAAACCACCCTCCCCACCCCTTTCCACTCAGCCTGGGGCTCCTGTTTCTCTTCCTGTAAGCCTCTTTCCATCCTTGGGGTATCCTCTCCCCCCCAAGACAAGTTTCTCTTGGAACTGGATATAGCTCTGGCTGTCCTGGAAATCACTCTGTAGACCAGGCTGGGCTTGAACTCAGAAATCTGCCTGCATCTATCTCCCAAGTGCTGGGATTAAAGGCTTGCACCACCACTGCCTGGTACGGTACCCTTTTTAGGCTGGCTCTCTGCATCAAACTGCAACATCTTCTCACACAGCTTCACTTCCCCCAAGACTGCCTTGAACTGGAGCTGGCTAATGCAGGCAAACAACCGTGGTTTGGAATTGAGGAAGGCCCCGGGGAAAGAAGGCTCTAAAACTTGTTTCTAGAGACACAGCAGGATGCAGACAACTGTGAAGTCAGACAGCATTGCTCACTCACCCACCAGAAAATTCCTTGCCTTCAGTGAGTGTCCAGCACCCCAGGATTCACCTCACCTCACTTGGCATTTTCAGTGGCCTGTTTCTTATGGTACATGAGGGCCAAGCCAGGGACCAGGTGGGGTGGGGTGGGGACACTCAGGTGCTGGCTTGAGGAACGATGTCACTGTCAGCAAAGCTCAGCTGCCTCTGGTATTCTACCCCACAGCTCGTCGTTGCCTACGTAACAGGCAATAGCATTGCTCTCAAACACACAGAACCCATCATCACCTTCAAATGTTAGTACCTTGCTAGCAGGAAATTTTTGGAGAAATTCAGGCATGCGGTTGGTTTAGCCAAAGTGGAAGTGGGGTGATGTGGAGAGCATGTGGGCCTGAGCCCCACTGTCCTGGTCAGTGATGAAGACCTTGAAGGCCCTCCAGCTTTCAGGATATGTGTACAGGGTCCCAGCCATCATGGTGAGTACAGAGAGAAAGGGGATGGGGTAGCCTGTGCTGCTGAAAAGTATAACCACCAGGGACCAGAAGGGGGATTTGTTAGAGTAGCTTACAGGCTGTGGTCCAGCTCATCCAACAAGGTCTGGGTGGGAATACAAAGTCCAGAAATTCAGTAGTTTCTCAGTCCACAAGGTTGGATGTCTTTGCTGGTCTTCAGTATATTCTGGATTCGCAAAGGAGGAGGCTGTAATGCCAGTGAAGGTATGGACTTGCTAGTGATGTGCAAGCAAGCAGTCACAGAGCAAAAGTTTTCTTCCTCCACATTCTTATATAGGTTTCCAGAAAATGTGGCCCAGATTAGAGGTAGGTAGGGTTTCCCAGCTCAAATGATCTGGATTAAAAGTAGATCTTCCTCTACTTCAAATTAAGCAAAAACCTCTCACAGATGTGCCCTCCTGTAGGGCACCTGGCATGAGGGAATAAAGAGAGTGGGAGAAAATCCGCATCCCGCAGAGTTCTGGTGCTATGGGCAAGCTGATGCGGGAGGACTGCTGAGCAAAGTAGCCCCAGGTAGCTGTCTGTGTTTGGGAAGCCACTGAACCCAGCCTGTCAGGGGGTGGACAAGGGGCAGTCTGAGGTCTCTGGGCCTCACTGAGGTTCTCAGTCTTGGGCATCCCAGATGCTGCTGGGTACTTCGGAAGAGCTAAGAACAAAATGGAGGCTCTGGGAGTGGCTCCGTCATCCCCAGGGCGGAAGGGAGGAGAGGGCAGGAAGAGAGGGCACTCTGGGTGGTTCCCATGCAGGCAAGAGTCCTTGGTCCGGTCCGTGGCTGGAATGCAAAAAGACCTTCCAGTGGGAGGTTAGACTTGGCTCTTTAGGGGAAAGCCTACCCCACAGTTTAAGCACTGTGGACCTTGATGAGCAGAGACTGTCTATGGTTTTAGAGCTTTATTGTAGAAAGGCAGGGAGGAAGAAAGAAGGTAGAAAGAAGGAGAGAGGCTGGCCATGGCCATGTGGAAAGAAGGGGGAAGGGAGAGAGAGGAGGGTAGAGATAAGAATAAGAAAGGTGAGAGTTTAAGAGAGTGAGGAGGAGCCAAGCAACTCCTTTTAGAGTGTTTTTTTGCTTTTGCTGTTGCCAGGTAACTGTGAGGAGGAGCATACCTGGCTATAGTCAGGTAACTGTGGGGGTGGAGTCTAGCCAGAATGTCAGGAGCTAATAGACTATCTCTGATAGTCACAGAATTATGGAGTTGGGGGCTCTCCCGATATGTGGGATTTATTAAAATGGCTTGCAGAATATGGCCCAGCTAGAGACACCTGTCTCTGGAAATGTGGCTCACTGTTCCATCTCTTGTAGAGTTTTCTACTGGGTCTCTGGAGCAAGCCTCATTCAACCAAAACAGGCTGCCTATCATGGCCCCACAACCTCCATTTTGGGGGTTTAGTTGATTCTATATGTAGTCGAGTTGACAACCAAGAGTAGCCATCACACAGTGAGTTATGCACCCAGCTTCTCACTAGGGAATTCTAGGCAGGGTGCTCTACCATTGAGCCATGCCCCCAGCTCCTCACTGGGGGATTTTAGGTAAACACTATATCTTCAGTCCTGTTTGCTTGCTTTCTCTTTCTTTCTTTCTTCCCTTCTTCCTTTCTTTCTCTCTCTCTCTCTCTCTCTCTCTTTCTTTCTTTCTAGTGGTAGTATTCTCCTGACATAAAATTAGCTATTTTATACCTAACAAATCAGCTAGGTACAGTGATACACATCTGTAGTCCCCATTACTTGAGAGGCTGAGGCAGGAGGAGCACTTGAATCTAAGAGTTTGATACTAGCCTAGGTGGGCAATATTCCCAAATACCGTCTCAAAAAAAAAAAACCAAAAGAACAAAAAAACAAAACAAAACAAAAAAAAACCTCAACCCAAAATAGCAAAAACAGCAACGTAGATGCTTGCCTAGCATCATGAATCCGTGTCCATTCCCAGCATGGCATAAACTAGGTGTGATTGTGTATGCCTATTATCCCAGCACTGAGAAGGAGGAGGCAAGACGATCTTAAGTTTAATGTCATCAGCTACATAGGGAGTTTGAAGCCAGACTGAGATACATGAGGCTCTGGGGAGAGAGAGAGAGAGGGAGGCTCAATGTAGTGTTAATATAATTTAAATACTGTGTAACTACCACACCCAAGTACTTTCAAAAACATTTCCATCATCAGACTTTCTTTGTGAGTCAATTGGCAGCCAATCCCCACTTCTTCCTCCTCCAGGCCCTGGCACTCACTCATGAGCTTGTGTCTTTGAGAGACGTCCCTCTTTCCCTGTCTGCAGAGTAGGCTGAGTAGCCTACACATAACAGCATGATCCCAGCCTCTGGCCACTTCTCTGGGAACTGGGTGTACCAAGCCTCTCTAATCCTAGTTGGATTTCTTTTCTTTCTTTCCTTCTTTTACATATTTGATGTTTCTGCTTATGATCTGATAGTTTTCCATGTGTATATAATGTATTTTGATCATAGTCACCTGACAGCATCACCCTCTCTTACCCAATTCTGTATTAGTCAGGGTTCTCACAAGAAACAGAACTGATAGAAGGAATATGTACACATATATAAAATAAATCCCATACGTATTTCTACACACACACATATGTGTGTGTGTATACATATGTGTGTGTGTGTGATATGTAGGCCATATGTGGGATTTATTTATTTATTTATTTATTTATTTATTTATTTATTTATTGGTTTTACGAGATAGGGTTTTTCTGTATAGCCCTGGGTGTCCTGGAACTCACTTTGTAGACCAGGCTGGCCTCGAACTCAGAAATCCGCCTGCCTCTGCCTCCCGATATGTGGGATTTATTAAAATGGCTTGCAGAATATGGCCCAGCTAGTCCCACAACGGCTGTCTACCAAGAGAAAGTCCAAGAATCCACAGTTGTTCAGTTCACAAGGCTGAATGTCTCAACTGGTGCTCATTATGCACCTGAATCCCTAAAGCGTCAGCCCTAATGCCAGTGAAGGAGTGCACTTACCAGCGACAGTGAGAGCAAGCAGGGGAAGAGCAAGCATAAAGACTTCCTTTCTGAATGTCCTTTCTGTAGGCTGCCACCAGAAGGTGTGGCACAGGTTTCAGGTGGATCTTCCCACAGCAAAGGATCCAGATGTAGGGTGGGTCTTCCCATTTCAAATAATTCAGTCAAGAAAAATTTCTCACAGGTGTACCCAGCTGCTCAGGTTTTAGTTAACTCCAGATGTAGTCAGGTTGACACCAAGAAGAGCCATGACATAGTCCCTCTGGGTCTCTTTTTCTTCCCAGTCAAGTGATTGGATTGCTTTCGTGTGTGTGTGTGTGTGTGTGTGTGTGTGTGTGTGTGTGTGTATGTGTGTGTATACATATATATAATGTACTATGTATGTAGTGTATATGCAAGCATGTATATATGTAGCATGTATGCAAGCATGTATATGTATGTAGTGTGTATATATGCATATATGTAATGTGTATGTAAATGTCTGTATATGTATACATTATGTGTGTATGTGTGTTTGTATGTATGCATGTATTATGTATGTATATCGTGTGTATGCAAGCATGTATGTATGTAAGTGGGTATGTCCATGCTGTAGCACACCTTTGGAGATCAGAGAACATTCAGTGGAGTTGGCTCTCTCCTTTCACCACTTGGATCCTGTAAAAGGCACTCAAGTTGCCAGGCTTAACAACTTCTATTGTCCTCTGTACACATGTGGTACACATAAATTCAGAAACACACACACAAATACACATAAATAGGAGATTAAATAATCTTTTTTTTTCTTTTTTGGTTTTTCAAGACAGGGTTTCTCTGTGTAGCCCTGGCTGTCCTGGAACTCACTCTGTAGACCAGGCTGGCCTCGAACTCAGAAATCTGCCTGCCTCTGCCTCCTGAGTGCTGGGATTAAAGGCGTGTGCCACCACGCCCAGCTGGAGATAAATAATCTTGAAAATTATTCATAAAATGAGAAGAAGAATCTATGGTTCATCAGATGCAGGTGTTTGCTGCCAAGCAAGAGTCTGATCTCTGGAACCCACACAGTAGATAGAGGGCTGAATTGTCCTCTGATACACACACACACACACACACACACACACATACACACACACACACACACACACACACACACACACACACACATGCTCGCGCGCGCGTGCACACACTAAGTAAAATGTGATAAAAAATTTTTTGTTTGTTTGTTTGTTTGAGACAGGGTTTCTCTGAATAGCTCTGGCTGTCCTGGAACTCACTCTGTAGACCAGGCTGGCCTCGATGATAAAAATTTTAAAAGTGTGCAGGGTCCCATGTCAAATGTACCCATTCTTTCAGGGTTGACCTCCTCACCACCTTCCACGTCAGAAGGAAGCAGGAGAACGGCACCAAAGCCTGGACCAGCCCCTCCATCAGCTCTTCTGTGGGGACTCAGTTTCTTACCCCAGGGCTCTCTCTCCCTCTCGGACATAGCAGAAGGAGGATTTGCCTTGGTTTTGTTTCCCACTGCTGTGGTAAGATAAATCGCCCCAACAAAAGCAACTTAAGGGAGAAAGGGTTTTTAAGTTCACTATTCTGGGTTACAGCCTCAACACCAAGACCTTAGCATAACTGACTCCATCTTGGAGACCCCATTCCAACCTTAGAATCTAGCACATAGGCTCCAGTGCCTGCAGAATCAGGAACAAAGCCTGAGTCCACGGTTCCAAGATTCAGAAAAGTCCCTCATGTACTTGCTTTTGCCTTCTGTTTTCACTCCTCACTAACTGTTCTTGCTAACTGAACCATGTCCTCCAGGATGTGGTTTTTGTCCATAAAAGTCAAAGAAAAATGTAGCTTGGGGCTGCATGATTTACACAAATTCCCCATGTAGCTGCTGGCCAGCAATACAGACTTTCTATTCAACTTTAAGAGTGTCCTTCTCAGCCAGGTGATGGTGGTACACACTTTTAATCCCAGCACTAGGAAGGCAGAGACAGGCAGATCTCTGTGCATTTGAGGCCTGCCTGGTCTACAAAGAAAATTCCAAGGCAGCCAAAGCTATAGAGAAACCCTGCTTAAAAACAAACAAACAAAAACAGCCAGGCGTGGTGGCACACGCCTTTTAATCCCAGCACTTGGGAGGCAGAGGCAGGCGGATTTCTGAGTTCGAGGCCAGCCAGGTGAGTTCCAGGACAGCCAGGGCTACACAGAGAAACCCTGTCTCGAAAAGCCAAAAAAAAAAAAAAAAAAAAAAAAAAAAAAAAAAAAAAAAAAAAAAACCAAAAAACAAAAAAACAAAAAACAAAAAACAAAAAACAAAAAACAAAAAACAAAAAAAGATTGTCCATGTGTTCTCTGGTGGAGTTAGATCTCAACAGAACCTGAACCAGCTGATCACGTTACATTTACAGTCAGAAGCAGAGAACAGCAAATATTTTATGTATTTATGTTAGCGTTCAGATCACTCTTTTCAGGCAGGCTGGTATCCCAGGGAATGGAACCACCCACAGTGGGCAGGTCTTCCCACTTCAACATAATCAAGATAATACACATACACACACACACACACACACACACACACACACACACACACACACACCAACTACTTCAAGCTATCCTAATCTCTAGAAACTCTGTCATTTAGAATTTCTTCTCAGGCGATTATATATTATGCCAAGCTGACAAGTAAAACTAATTATCATTATAGAGAGTTATTAATCTAGAATCATGGCCATAGGTCACCATGATGATGAGGCCCTAAAGTGAGAGAACAAGCTTTTAGGTCCAAGGAGGGGCTTCATTAGAAGACACAACTATCATAGAGGCCTAACTGGAAAGAGTCTTCAATTTCTTTCAGAGCCAAGAGATTAGGCATTGTGTCATAGATAATGCTATGGGGTCCCCCAAAGGAAGAGACAGACCCATTGGTTCCCACAATATTTGGAGAGTTATAATATATTGTAGGGAAAGTGGTGGGGTCTTTTTTTTTTTTTAATTTCATTTGTGTACATTGGTGTCTTGACTGCATGGATGTCTGTCTGTGTGAGGGTGTCAGATCCCCTGGATTAGGAATTACAGACAGTAGTGAGCTGCCATGTGGGTCCTGGGCATTGAACCCTGGTCTTCTGGAAAAGCAGCCAGTGCTCTCAATCCCTGAACCTTATCCAGGCTGTGGTGGGGTCTTGGAAAGAGAGAGAGCCTCTAGTCCCAGAAAACAAAGGGATTTGTTTGTGATTCTTATCGGTTTTTTGGTTTTGTTTTGTTTTTAATTGTTGTTTATTTTTGAGAAGGGAGCAGTATGTATGAATGTGTGACCTAGTCTGCATACTACAGGTCAGGCAGATGCTGACAATACAAAGTTATCTTGGCTCTGGGCAGTGGGGAACAGGGCAGGGCCACAAGGTTACAGCACATTTGCTTATGAGCTCTGTCTGAGAGTGGAAAGAGTAATGGGTGGAAAGGGGATGGACCTGGTTGCTTTGAAAGAGGAAGGCAGCTATGACCTAAGAGGATTAGGACCTGAGTTCAGTCCTCAGCACCATCTATCCAGGAGTAGAGTGTTAGTTCACTTCTACAATCCCAGCACTGAGATGCAAAGATAGGAAGGTCAAAACTTCAAGGTTATCCTTGGCTACATAACAAATTTGAGGCTATCCTGGGACATATGAGTGGGAGTCTCAAGAAAAGAAGTATGGGGCTGGAGAGATGGCTCAGCAGTTAAGAGCACTGACTGTTCCCAGCACTTGGGAAGCAGAGGCAGGCATATTTCTGAGTTCGAGGTCAGCCTGGTCTATAGTGTGAGTTCCAGGACAGCCAAGGCTACACAGAGAAACCCTGTCTCGAAAAAAAAACAAAAAACAAAAAACAAAACAAAAAAAAAAGCACTGACTGTTTGTCCCGAGGTCCTGAGTTCAATTCCCAGCAACCACATGGTGGCTCACAACCATCTGTAATGAGATCTGATGCCCTCTTCTGGTGTATGTGAAGACAGCTACAGTGTACTCATATAAATATAAGGTTTTTTAAAAAAAAAAAAAAAAAAGGAAGGAAGGAAGAAAGAAAGAAAGAAAGAAAGAAAGAAAGAAAAAGAAAGAAAGGAAGGAAGGAAGGAAGAAAGGAAGAAAGTAAGAAAGAAGGAAAGAAAGAAAGAAGGAAAGAAAGAAAGAAAGAAAGAAAGAAAGAAAGAAAGAAAGAAAGAAAAGAAGGGTGGAAGGAAGGAGGAGAATCTTTTAAAGGCATTCCCATCTAATGACTTACTTCTTCCAACAACGTTCCACCCTTTAACAGTCCACTTAGTTTTGAGCTCATAAGTGAATTCATTCATGCATACAGAAAACTAGGACAGCAGCCTTCAGTTAGTGATGTCTTCATTACTTCAATTCAATCCATTAGTAATGTCTTTGGCTTGACTTTTGTAAATGTCTGGGGCTCTATACTCCAACCAGGGTCTAAGATGTCAAAATCTTTGCTCTGAATTAAATGAGTCTACTTGCCAATGTATTCATTGCTGTGACAAAATACCTGAGAAGGGCAATTAAAGGAAGAAAGGATTTGGCCAGGCATGCTAGCATACATGGTTAATCCTAGCACTGGAGAGGCAGGCAGGTATCTAAGTTCTAGGCTAGCCTGCTCCACAAAGCAAGTTCCCACAGATATGATGAAGGCCTAAATTTGAATCTTCAGTACCCACCTAATAGCTGAATGTTGTGCATATGACAGATGATCCACTGGCTAAAAGTACATATTGCTCTTGCAGAGGATCTAAGTTCAAAGCACAGCACCCACATTGGGTGGCTCACAACTACCTGCACTCTAACTCCAGGGATCTGATGTCTTCTGGCAGTTACAGATGGCTGTAAGCCACCACATGGGTGCTGGAGTTTGAACCCAGAAGATCACATGACTGCTGAAACATCTCTCCAACTTCATGAAATAAATCTCTAACATAAAAATAAGGTAGAGGGCAATTGTGGAAGACACCTAACTTTGACCTTTGGTTTTCATGTGCTCAGGCATAGGCATGTGCACACATACACACAGCAATGCATGTACGGAAAGATAGCTGTCAGCTGCCCATAATGGCACACACTCGTAAATCCCAGCACTTGGAAGATTGAAACAGAATGGTCTTCAAGGCTCAGCCAAGCATCTGTAATTTCAGCTGAAGTAGGAATATTGCTGCACATTTTATGTCAGTCTGGGCTACAGTGAATCCTTCACTCAAAAAAAATGATAATTTTTACCATCTCACTATGTAGAAGTTGGTCTCACACTTTCAATCTTCCTGCCTTAGCTTCCCAAGTGCTGGTATTATAAGTGTGTGCTACCACAGCCTGATACATTTATAACAAGACAAATCAAGACAAGCCTTAAAGTGTGAACATGATGACTGGAGTTCAAGTTGTCATCTTGGACCATGGGGACAATGTCACACCTAAGGGATGGCAGAACAGGCATCCAGAAAAGACACCTGAGGTCTTTGTGCTGCCAGCCTACCCAAAACTGCTCATCGAGGTTTTTAAGTGAGAAAAGATAGACTTTCTTATTTAAGACAGTCTTATTTGGCAGGGATGGGGGTGGAGGGTGTTCCAAATCTTCACAGCTGAACTTAAGACTAACTGACATCAAGTAGTCTGGTGAATCAGTCTAAATTCTTAGTTGTAACCACAGAACTAATTTTAACTGGTTTGAGCAAAAGAAGAATGTGTTAAAGAGTACTGGGTAATATATCTCAAAAAGAGCTGGAGAATCTGGCTCAGAGTCTACTCAGAAAGAAGCAGATCTCAAAGCACATAAAAATTAGTTCAACAAAGCCACTGCCACTGAAGCAAATGGCAGACTGGCTAATTGTTTCTCTCTAGGCACTGGATGGAGTCCTAGCCAACCTCTTTCAATCTGGACATGCCTGGCACTCACTTTTCTTTCTCTCAGCTTCAGGTTGCCACATAGCAAAATCCAAGCTGTGAGGGAGGTAGGAAAGATCATCCCTAGCTGAAAGAGAGCCAGAGAAATGGTCTCTAGCTGCAAGGGAGGCAGAGAAATGGTCCCTAGCTGCAAGGGAGACAGAGAAATGGTCCCTAGCTCAAGGAAGGCAAGGAAAATAAGTCTTAGCTGCAAAGGTGCAGGGAAATATCATCATCAGGCTTCTGTGATGTTATTGGATAGGCAGAAAAAAATGATCATTGCCTACTATGTGTACCCCAGCCTTCCTAACAGTTTTCCAAGCCAGAATCCCAGATGACTGTTTGTTGGATGGAGCTTCTGCTTTCTCTTTGTATAGAGGACATCCCTGATAGATTGTGGCTGAAATTATGACTTAATCAGCTACACTCTGTATGCTTTATATTGCTTATTACTTTGGATTTAATTTATCTATGTAGTGCCTCTTGCCATTTGCCAGTCCATTCGAACATGCGGCAACTGCTCCTGACCCAGCAAAAACCGTTCCATATAACTCTCCCCCTAAATTAGTTATTATTATTATTATTATTATTATTATTATTATTATCATCACCAAGAGGATAAGTTAAGCAGCTGTAGCCAACTTTCAAGGCCAGGTCAAAAGAACTGGCTTTCTCATAACAGAGTGTGGATTCAATATAGTTTTCTCATCTATAAAGTTAAGGCTTTGGCAGGTTGCAATGGCACATAGCTGTAATTTTAACTCTGGTGAGGCTGAGACAAGAAGATGGCAAGTTCAAGGCCAGTCTGGACTACATGGTAAATTCTAAGCCAGTCTGAGTGATACAAGTGAAACACTGCCACAAAACAAAGCAACTGGAAAACAGCCAGTGAAGACTTTGGAGTCAATGGTTTCTGAGGACTGACTCATACTGATGCACCAGGGTTTGATGTTGCTGTTTTCTTACTATTAAAATAACATTTATTTGCTTATTGATTGACGGATTAATTGATTGTGTGTGTGTGTGTGTGTGTGTGTGTGTGTGTGTGTGTGTAGGTTAGAGGATGACTTTTGGAAATCGGTTCTCTCCTACCATGTGAGTCCTAGGGACTGAACTCGGATTGTTGGGCTTGATTGCCAACCGAGTCATCTTGCCCACCAATGCTGTGTTTTTAAGTTTTCTAGAGGTGCTTCCTAGAAGCAGATTTTGTGGCCAAGAGTTAGGAGTCGTGGGACTTTTTTGTATAGCCTAGTTTCCATTGTTAAAATGTATGTTTGGAACTGGAGAGAGAGCTCAGTTGGGAAAGCGCTAGCCTTATAAGTGCTAGGCACTGAGTTTGATTCCTAGATCTCCTGTAAAAAGACCTGGGTGTGGTGGTGCATGCCTGTCATGGCCTGGGAGGTACAGACATAGGGATCCCCGGGAACTCACTGGTCAGCCAGTTTAGCCAATTTCAAGAGTGCCAGGCTACTGAGAGACCTTATCTCAAAAAACAAGGTGAGGGCCAGGACTGTAAGTCAGTGACTGAGCACTTGCCAAGCCTGGGTGAAGCCCTAGGTTCAATTTCTAACATTATCCACAAAAGAAGAAGGGGGATGGAGGTGGGAGGAGGAAGAGAAGGAGGAAAAAGAGAAGGAGAAGGGGAAGAGGAGGAAGAGGAGGAGAAGGAGGAGGAGAGGAGAGGAGGAGGAGAGGGAGGAGGAGGAAAAGAGGGAAGAAGAGCAAAAGGAAGAACAGAAGAAAGCCATTGAGGTTGTCTCAGACATATTTTTATGACTGGGTGTGGTGACACATGCCTATAATCCCAGCACATGGGAGGCCGGAATAAAAAGAAAGTTGGTATGAGTTAAAGCCAGCCTGGGCTATAATATGAATTCAAGGCCAGACAAAACTAACAGTAAAACTGTCTCAAAACAAACAAGCAAACAAACAAACAAAGGAAAAATAAAAAATAAAAATAAATAAATAAAAATAAAAAAACAAGGTAACTCTCAAAGGATAACACCCAAGGCTAACCTCTGGTCACTGCACACATAAAAACACATGGACATGCACCACACATACATGTGCAGCTACATGACCATCCTCATCTGTAGGCAGCAGTCAGAGAATCACTGCCTGCTCAGTGCTTTGGAAACCTCAAACACCTGCTTAAACAAGGTCGCACCTCCTAACCCTTCCCAAACAGTTCTCAAATGGAAACTGAGCTTGCAAATGTATGACCCTATGAGGCCATTCCCATTCAAACGGAGAGGGTGAAAAGTTTTTTGAAAGCCTGAGTTTGGTCTCCAGAACTTGCATCAAAACCAAATTAACAACAACAACAACAAAAATAATAATAAAAGAAAGTTAAAACTAAATGCACACATCTGTGTCACCCTAGCATTCCTATGGAGAGATGCTAGGTGGAGACAGAATCACCTGGAAGCTTATGAATACCCTAGTCTGCAGTATACAGAGCTGCTGAAATGGCAAGAAAGACCCTTCCTCAACAAGGTGAAGGGTGAGATGCAAACAGGGCCTACAGGGCATGCATGTATGTGTGCAGGCATACAGACACACATACACACACCCACACATATACACGTGCACAGATACACATATGCACACCTACACCCACACCCCCGACACACATACAGACAGACATGCACACACTCACACAATTTTGAAAAAAATGATCTTGTCTTAAACAAAAGAGGTTCAAATGATATAACAACAACAACAACAACAACAACAACAACAACGTGTTTGCTCAGAGCCCTCATGTTTTCTAAGATTCTGTTGGATCTTATTAGGAGGCTTCAAGCCAAGTGACACATTGCCCAAGCATCTCATCTCTTCAGCAATTCACTGATAATTATAATCGATACAGAGAAAAATAACAAACTCTGTCCCTGACTCTTCTGCTATGAAAGAGCTGCTGCCTGCTCTATGGGTGTGAGCAAGCTGGCTAATTAGCTCTGGAGACCTAGATTTCCCCACCCCCACCCTCCAGCTGTTGTCCCTGACTTGTTAGGTACTACAGAATTATGTAGATTTATTCTCCCTCCTCCCCTACCTCCTCTTTTCCTTCTTTCTTCCCTTCTCTTTCCCTTCTTCCTACCTCCCCCTCCCTCCTCCTCCTCCCTCCTCCTCCCTCTTCCTCCCTCCTCCTCGTCCCTCTGTCCTCCTGTTTTTCCTTCCTTTCCCTTCTCATCCTCCTCTCTCCTTCCTTCTCTTCCTGCCCCCTTTCTCCCTTCCTTCCCTCCTTCCCTTCTCTCTCCCTCCATCCTCCTCCCTCTCCTCCCTCCTTCCTCACTTCTTCCTTTCTTCCCTCCATCCGCTCCTGCCCACTTGCTTTCTTCCTCCATCCCTTCCTCTTTCATTCACTTTCTCTTTCATGGTGTTGGTGATCAAATGAAAGGTGTCGTTCATGCTAGGTGGGTGCTCTATGGTGTCTTTGTTTGCTTGTTTCCGTTTCATTTTTTTCAGATGGGAGTATAGCTCAAGCTGGCTTGCTCTTGAATGGGAAATCCTCTCCCTTCAGCCTCCAAGCTTCTGGAATTTCAAGTGTGTGCCACTGAAATCACCTAGATTCCTGATCTCCAAAGAAGCCACCCCTGTGGTAGCTGCCGATTCCTTGAGACAGGCTTAGACCTACCCACAGAGACTCGAATAAAAATAGGGCACATAGGGGGGCTGGTGAGATGGCTCAGTGGGTAAGAGCACCCGACTGCTCTTCTGAAGGTCCAGAGTTCAAATCCCAGCAACCACATGGTGGCTCACAACCATCCATAACAAGATCTGACTCCCTCTTCTGGTGTGTCTGAAGACAGCTACAGTGTACTTACATATAATAATAAATAAATCTTTAAAAAAAAAATAATAGGGCACATAGAACCTCTCTTCTGGGCATCTATCTCTCCCTTGCTCAGAAACAGGATTGAAACGATGAGACTGAGTGATGAGCAAATGCTAACAATCCTTCAAGAATCGAAACTAAGAGTTTCAGTGGAATGCAGCTAACCATGCCCACCAAAAATAAAACACCCCTGCCTCCCTCGGCCGATTCAATTATCTCTCTAAAAATGGCACTTTATTTTTTTTTTAACACTTCCCAACAGGCAGCAGATCTAGCAAGTGAGTTCTTGTGAACAGCAGTGAATAATCAGGCAATTGGGGCCAAGACGTGAAAGAAAACATGGCCTGGCTTGGCCATGAATAGAGATGGCAAAAATGAATAATACTGCTTTGGTGCCATCTGGATTGGTTTTTGTGATCAAAAGCATACTTTTAAGAATCTGAGCTTCCTAGTCCTGACAGCATGTTGGTGACAGAGCCTCTGTTCTTGCAGGGGGAGGGGACAATGAAAAACAAATCTCCTCTGTAAAGTCAACCAGCTTCAAAACAAAATGATGGGGCTAGAGAGGTTCTTTTCTCAGGAAAGGGCATGTCTTGCTTTTGCAGAGGACCCCTGTTCAGTTCTCAGCACCCATGCCAGGCAGCTCTCAAGAGCCTAAAGCTCCTGGGGACCTGACGCCCTCTTCTGGATTTGATGGGTATCTGCACTCATGTGCACACACACACACACACACACACACACACACACACACACACACACACATACACACACACTTAATTAAAAATAAAATAGGGAAAACTGAAAGAGGGAACTCAAGTGAGCTGCGGCCATGATGGAAGAAACTGAGATGAAGACAACTCAGAATCTGTCCTGCATGAATAGAAGTTCTCTGAGTTCACCTCTGAGCAGTTCCAGAAGCTAAGAAAGCACTCGGAGACAGACTCAAACCCTAAGGAGGGAACTCTGCAGGCCTTGGCTGAGAAACTCAAACTGACCAAAGGGAGTCATCAGATACTGGTTCTTTAAGCAGCGTCAAAATGAGACGAGGTGCAAGCAGTTTTCTAAGGGCTACAAGAGTTGGAGAATGTGCTGTCCCCGCTGTACATCAAGAGGGACCACCAGTCAGAAGAACTCCAAGGGGTCCTCTCAAAATGATCCTGGGCTTCCCAAAGTGTTGGAAGCCTTGAAGAGTCTCACACTCTCTCCTGGGTACCAAAGCAGAGATTTCTGTCGCAGGATTTCTGACTCCCTAGCATATCTAACAGATGCTCTGTTTGTTAATGTTTTTCCAAATTCCCTGTTGAGGCAGGGGACATTGGGTCTTACATCTATCAATGGTACATTAGTAATAAACCTAGCTATTCCCACAAAAAAAAAAAAAAAGGTCATAAAATACACTTCCACCAGGCGGTGGTGGCGCACGCCTTTGATCCCAGCACTCAGGAGGCAGAGGCAGGCGGATTTCTGAGTTCGAGGCCAGCCTGGTCTACAAAGTGAGTTTCAGGACAGCCAGGGCTATACAGAGAAACCCTGTCTCGAAAAACCAAAAAAAAAAAAAAAAAAACCCAAAAACCAACACACTTCCACTCACGTACACACACCTGCCTGTATAGAAACCTTCCTTTTGACCTATACAATGATCCAGGTTCATTAATAAAAGAATGAAAAAAATAAAGAGAAAATAGAACAGAAGCATCCATAGTCCTACTGTTTAGGAAAAGAACCAAACCAAACCAAACACTGCTTTGAGAAGTGCCTTCCAGTCCTCATGAATATGCATGATCTGGACATGAATATGCATATGCGTATGGGCTCATGCTGCATTCTACTTAACATGGTAAGGCATTTTCTCTTGTTGACATAGTCCTTCCTTGTCTGGTCATGTGTCATATCTACATGAGTCTTCTTTTCTGTGTTATGAGGTTTTGTTTGAGGGCCCTCTGTAGCCTACGCTAACTTTGAATTTGTAGCCAAGGCTAGCCTTGAACTTTGCAATCTTCCTGTTCCCACCTCCTGAGTGCTGGGATGATGACAGGTGTGGGCCACCGAGTTCAGTTTACATTTTCCATTTTTCAACTGTTGCAGTAGAGGAATGTCACAAGTGTGTGCCTGTGTGTTACATGTGTGTGTGAACAAGAGCCAGAGGTAGTTGTTGAGAGTCTTCCTCAATTGCTGTTTATCTAAGTTTTTTTTAATGTGTGCATAAGTGTTTAAATGTATTTGAAGATTTTAACTGTGTGTTTAACATTTAAATGTATTTTTAGCCATTTTAAAGCCTGCATGTATATATGTGTATACCATGCATGCCTGATGCCCTTTGTCTTAGTTAGGGTTTCCATGGCTAGGAAGAGACACTGTGACCACA
The DNA here is from genome assembly GCF_000001635.26 of Mus musculus. Taxonomy (NCBI): domain Eukaryota; kingdom Metazoa; phylum Chordata; class Mammalia; order Rodentia; family Muridae; genus Mus; species Mus musculus. Next base: position 144,084,288 of record NC_000071.6, read on the forward strand.
GCAACTCTTATAAAGGCAAACATTTAGTTAGGGCTGGCTTACAGTTCAGAGGTTCAGTCCATTATCATCACGGCAGGAGGCCTGGCAGCCTGCAGGCAGCACGGAGGAAACTGTTCTAAGATGGGCAGAGCTTGAGTGTAGGAGGCCTTAAAGCCCGCCCCCACAATGACACACTTCCTCCAACAAAACCACACCTACTCCAAAAAGGCCACTAATCTTTTAGTGGCACCTCCTAATTGTGCCACTACCCATTGGCCAGGCATTCAAACAGGTGAATCTATGGAGACCAAACCTGTTTGTTTGGTTTTGCAGTGAGGTGCGTATTTTACATATCAAAGCAGACCTGGTCTCCAGGTCCTCCCAGCATCCCTCAGTCCCTACCTGGCATACCCTGCCCCAACCCTGAACCTTCCAGCCCAGGAGCTGGGCTGCCCTTCCCCCAGAGGCTCTTCCCTATATAACCCAGACATTTTGGTCTCTCCTGCTCTCTCCTCCTCTTCCTTGTCCTCCTCCTCCTCATTCTCCACTTCTCCCTCCTCCTCTTCCCCTTCCTCCTCTTCCTCCTCTCCTCCTCCCCTTCTCTCTGTGCATGTTCCTTTTTCTTTCTCTTCCCCTTCTCCACCTCTCTCCATGGCGACTCCTCTGGCTTCAATCCTTGGGGCCAGTGAATTCATCTGAGAGAAGCTTCCCAGTAAACCTGCCTTTAGTATAATCTAATTTGGCTTGAAATGGCTCATTTCACCAGTGGTGGAGAAATAACCTATCACTGTTCAAACCACCATACCCTTCATCCCCTGGAACTATAGCTACTGAAGGGTGTGGCCTGTTCTGTGCGTGCTGGTAACCAAACCTCAGTCCTTTACTAGAGCAGCAAGTCCTCTTAACTGCAGCCACCTCTCTCCAGCCCTTCCTTAACCTTAGGTTTTGACACAGGGTCTCTCAGTGGGACCCTGAGCTTACTAATTAGTCTTAGACTGCCTGGCCAGAAAGCCCCTGGATCTTCCTGTTTCTGTCTCCTGGTGCTGAAGTGCACTGCCACACCTGGGTACTGGGAATCCGAACTCAGGTCGGAATGCTTATGCATTATTATTATTATTATTATTATTATTATCATTATCCACTGGCCTTTCTTCCCAGCCCAGGAAAGGTCATTCTTTTTTTTTTTTTTTCTCCTCTCGAGACAGGGTTTCTCTGTATAGCCCTGGTTGTCCTGGAACTCACTCTGTAGACCAGGCTGGCCTCGAACTCAGAAATCCACCTGCCTCTGCCTCCCAAGTGCTGGGATTAAAGGCGTGCGCCACCACGCCTGTCTGGAAAGGTCATTCTTAAAGGGATTTGGGAACAGTGAGCAAGATCTGCGGGTTGCAACTATGCCATGCCATTTGTCGCCTGACACCTTCGTGGACAGCAAATGGGAATAAATGAGATGTGAATCTGGCTAAGTTTAGCTTCTGGTGTTCCAGTCACCTTTGCCCAGTCTATCCTCAAAGTCTCAACCAGCCTGCCTGGGTGCACGGAGCTCTAACCCTTCCCCAGGTTGGGCAGAGATGATCCTTGCCCCTGCCCCAGGCAGAAACAGTGTAGGGAGACAGCCAGAGGGCTCAAAGCTCAAGTGATGTCACTGGTAGAAGGTCAGCCTCCCCAGGAGTCCTCCCTGTATGTCAGACAATGACCTAAAAGACGTCACTCTCTGAGATGATTCCCTAGTCCCTGCATCTAGAAAATGGGCGCAGCTCCAACCTTGGAGAGTTTCTTCTGTCGAGTGACGACATAACGCAGGAGACATGTTTGCAAGGCTCCTGGGACACTCAGGTATTGGAGCATCCTGAGAATTACAGACTTGTGTGGGGAATCCAAAAGGTTCCAACCCAACTTGGTGTGGCAGTTCCAACCTTCAATCCCAGTACTTGGGAGGCAGAGACAGGTGGACATACCAGAGCTATGTAGTGAGACTCTGTCTCAAAAACAAACAAAGGCTATGTCTCAAAAACAAAGGTTATAACCAGAGAGGAGGAAATCCCACTTGTGGTCTGGGCTCTGTGATAGAGCCCTTGCCTAGAATCCCCCAGGGCGAGGCTGGGGGCTTGGCTGAAAGGTAAAGCTAATGTCTAGCCGGTTACAAGGCTCAGGTTTTTATCCCTGCCCTTCCCCTGCACTGATGAGAAAACCGAAGCAAAGCACCTTTTTCTTAATAAGAAGAAATAGCCACACCTCCTTGTGCTATTAAATAATAAGTCCATTGAAAGTCCATTACAGAAAGAACCACACATTCCGGACCAGCCTGTTAGCAGATGCAGGAACTACCATAATAAATACCTTTGGACACAAACAGGTGGGGCCATGGGAGGTACAGGAAGTCACCTTGGACTTCCTTTATCCTAAAGTCACCTTTAGCCCTTGCCACAAGGGATGGGGGCTGCTGATGAGACACAACTTCCTGCTGGGCTCTGAGCCCAAAAAAAGGAACCACAGGCAGGCTCTGACTGTGGCTGCGAAGCTATTGTTAGTTTATTTGAGCTTTGACTCCAGCAGGCAGGTCACAGGTGTGTCATTTCCTCACTTCTTAAGGCTGGCCACTCTGTGTTGTGAGGAATATAGAACATCTTTCCTTTCTTGAGACATCCTCCCCACCCCCAAAGTTCATAGGCTTCCTTGAGACCACCATGGGGACTCTTGGGTGAGAGAGGGTGGCACTGTAGGGCAACCAGAGGATCAAGTGTTGGCTGAGTGTGACTGTGAATGCCGGCAATCCTACCAGGAGAGAGAATTTCTTGTGTGAAGCCAACTTTGGCTCTCCAGAAGCAAGAACCCGTTAAATGTCTCAAAAATGAAAAAAGGAGACTTAAATGGACCCTCACCAGGGGATTCCAGGCAAGCTCTTTCCCTTGGAGCCATGCACCTAGCTCTTTATTAGAGGATTCAAGGCAAGGGTTCTACCCTACCACTGAAGTACATCTCCATTTCCTCACTGGAGGACACTATTATTGGGGTCCAGGAGTTGCCCCACAAATCCCAGGAATGCCAATCTCAGTCAGACAGGGATGGTTTATTGAACACACATCTAAAGACTGATGGACCAGGGCAATGACTCAGGCTCGAGAGTTCAAAGCTGTATGCTGGGCATTTCACTTATAAAAGTGAAAACCGCAAAAGCTACAGTGAGCTCATTTGTGGATGCTCGAAGTGCTGCCTGGTGGTTAGCCCTGACTCAAGCCACTTTAGACATAACAGCTCATATTGACCTCTAATTTGATGGGTCCTATGAGAAGCTTATAGTTGTGGGAGGTCTTAAGATTAACAAAACTGGGGCTGGAGAGATGGCTCTGTGGTTAAGAACACTGACTGCTCTTCTGAAGGTCCTGAGTTCAAATCCCAGCAACCACATGGTGGCTCACAACCATCCGTAATGAGATCTGACCCACCTCTTCTGGTGTGTCTGAAGACAGCTACAGTGTACTTAGATATAATAATAAATAAATCTTTGGGCCGAAGCGAGTCGGGCCGGAGTGAGCAGAGGTCCTATATTCAATTCCCAGCATCCACGTGATGGCTCACAACCATCTGTACAACTACAGTGTACTCATATATATATGTATATAATAAATCTTAAAAAAATTAACAAACCTCATAATATACAGAACATAACAGGGTATGTGCTCAGCATCATGACCTTGCTCTGAGTCAAGTTATTTTTCTTTGTCAGTGACTGGCAGGCATATTACAGCAACAACATGGAATAGCTGGTGGGCATGGAACAAAATGGCTGCAGCTATGCTAGGTGGGGGGCCTCAACATTATGAAAGTGTTCTACATGCTCACACCCCCTTACTGGGGATTCTAGGTAAGTCTTCTACCACTAAACCATACCCTAGTACAAGAATGGTCCTTTTCCTGTCCCTCACATATCCCAGGATGTATTTGTTTTGTTAGGAGGTCACCTGAGTACCTTGTCTCAAATTCTCTAGGAGTGAACCACATAAGACTCTAGATCCTGTCTCTCTAGGTCTTGCTTTGCTTGTAGGTTCAGTTTCTACTTCCTGAAGTTCCTACTGGTCCAGGGCTGGGTAGGAGCCAGAGGGTGACACAACAGGTACTGAGTGGCAGCAGGCATGAGCCTTGCCCCATCTGCCTACATGTCAGCTTGCATCTGCCCTTCCCGGTTTTGACATAGTTGCCTACTTGCCTCTGTGGGAACCAACACATCAGGAGATGACACCCAGTGCCAGCCTGGTTTTATGGGCTTGGGGCAAAGGCCCTGTGACTGACTGGTGGGTTGGGTTTCCCAGGTGACCTGTGCTCTGCCTGTCTTTGGAGTGATGTCATCATAAGTAGGGACCTTATCTTTTTCACCTCGATGTCTGGAACATGCCTAACACATGGCAGCCACACAAGGGGTTTGTTGAATGATTGTGGAATGAATGGGAAAAAGCCAACACAACTTTGCAAGAAAAGCCCAGGACCCAAAGAAACTAACAATTAAAACGGGGATCAGAGCGTTGGGACTCTTGTGGCTTCAAGGGATCTTAGAAAAGGCAGGGCTCCCAGAGCATACTTGAGCCCTGGGTCTGACAGTGGAAATAAGTACCCTTAAGCCCTGTGGGGACAAGTAGGAAGAGCCAGGGCCTGACTCTACATCACCCCAAGTCATTCCAAGCCTCATCTCTGGACCAGACTCTGCCTGACTCTGCCTACCCTCCCTGGCCCACCCACTACATATCCAAGTCCCAGCATCTTACACCACATCTTCCTTTTCCCCATCAAAACATATCTGTTCTAGGTCTGCCTAGCAGAGAATCACAGTCTCTACTTTGACATACCACAGACAAAAAAATTAAGACCTGCACATAGCCAGGCCTTGGTGGTACACACCTTTAATCCCAGTACATTGGAAGCACAGGCAGAGACAGAGGCAGAGAGATCTCTTAAGTTCAAGACCATCCTGGTCTACAGAGTAAGTTCCAGGACGGCCAGGGCTACCCATAGAAACCCTGTCTCAAAGAGGGGCACGGGGGTCGGGGGTGGGGGAGGCCTTTCACACATCTGGAGCTCTCCATGTCTCCTTCCTTTGTTTCATCAATCTCTTGTCTATCTTTGGGATTGCTGCTTAAATGTCACCTTCTCAGAGAAGCCTTCCTTGAGCACCAGGGAAGATTGCTTTGCACACATGTTCTTCCACACCTAGCACAGGGTCCTTCATAAACAGCTATGGGATTTTGGTCCTCAGCCAGAGCATAAACTCCAAGAGAACAAGGGCTGAGCCTGTCTTGTCTATCACGGTTGTGCTGGTGCCCAGTATCTTGTGAGGGTACACGTGTAGCTGACAATTCAGAAATGTCTGAATGAGAAGGATGTCAAGTGGGGTTGCTGTAGTGTTCCTCGGGAGAGCCTAGACTAGCGCAGGCTGTATCCATGTGAAGGCGAGGCCCAGAGTCTTTGCAGGAATTCAAAGTAGCTGAGAGATGTTTATAAGGTTCTTGAAGACTGTTGAAGTTGGACACAGGAGAGACAGGAATGGGGCTCTGGACATAATTAACATGCAAGGGAGCTGGGCAGTTGGAACATGCGTCTAAGTATGACACCTTGGACCCTGGGGGCTACCTGAGCCCTGGCTGGGGGTACAAAGGGTATGTGTGTCCCTTAGCCTTTGTAAGACCAAAATTATATTGTGGGGACTAAGGAGATGGTATAATGGGTAAACTGCTTGCTGTTGGAGGAGAAGAGCCTGAGTTTGGATCTGCAACATCTAGGCGAAAGCAGATGCCTTAGCACATGTCTGTAATCGTAGCCTTATTGCAGAGCGAAAGGAGGCAGAGACAGGAGAGTCCATCCCTAGGCCAGTCTACTTTGAGTACCCAGAAGAAAAAAATACCAGGATTCTGTCTCTAAGTGGAAAACAAGGACTGACATCCAAAGTTGCCCTCTGCCCTTCACATGCAGGCTATGACACATGTGCATGAGTGCACGTGTGCACGTGTGAATTCGCACTTGTCACTTCCATCCAAGAACACTCACATGCACACATGGATCAAGAAAAAAAAAATCCGGGCGTGGTGGCTCACACCTTTAATCCCAGCATTCGGGAGGCAGAGGCAGGCAGATTTCTGAGTTCAAGGCCAGCCTGGTCTACAAAGTAAGTTCCAGGACAGCCAGGGCTATACAGAGAAACCCTGTCTTGAAAAACCAAAAAGAAAAAGGAAAAAAATAATAATAACAGGGTTTCATTGTATAGCTCTAGCTGACTTGGATGCTAGATTAGGCTAGTTTCAAACTCACAGAGATCTACCTGCTTCTGCCTCTAGGGTGCTGAGACCTTAGTACACACTTACCTAATCTCTTACCGGAGAGGCATAGATAGAACAACTTGGCCTGTGCCTTATTTTTATAAAAGATCTGCAATATGTAGTGTGGGGAGCGGGTGTGGCGGCAGTCCCAAAGGCGCCAGGGACTGCAGCTAAGTCATATGACTTGCACCTGACTTCCTCATATAAGACACAAACATCTTGAGTGCTGCGCAGGTGTACCAGGATACAGGTGAATCCATTTTGGTGGAGATTTGCCCCTGCTGCCCTGATTAGCTGAAGCTGCGTGCCTGGTGAGGTGGCGTGGCCTGCTGTGCGTGGATGGGAACTGAGAGTATAAAAGAGTGAGAGGCCCAGGGTTCGGGGGAGATATAAAAACAAGGGAGATATATAAACAAGGGAGATATAAACAGGGGAGATATAAACAGGGGAGATATAAAAACAAGGGAGATATAAACAAGGGAGATATAAACAAGAAGAAACAGGACTGAATAAACGTGTGCAGAAGGATCCTGTAGCAGCGTAGTTCTTCCTGGCCAGTTGAGCGCGCGCAAGAAATGGTGCCGAAACTCGGGACGGGACGAGAAGACCTGGGACGAGAAAACCCGGGAAAAGAAACATCTTCAGGCACAAGTGAAGACCCCCTGCTACAGGGAGGATTCAGAACTGCATAACGGGGAAGGAGCGGTTAATAAAGGTTCCCGTGAAACAGACTGTTGAGAAGGATCCGGCGTGGATTCAGAACTCTTCAGCTGGGGAACGGTACTGATGAAGAGAAAGAAGAAAGATGAGGACTGAATAAACTGCTGTTAGAAGGACTGGTGGTCGCATTGTTCTTGCTGGTCGAGAGCAGGCGCGACAATTGGTGGCCCGTACGGGGAACCGACTCCCCCACCGAGTTCAGAACTTTCAGCAGTCAGTGGTTGCCAGCAGGGTAAGTTCACGGTGAGTGAAACTTGCGACCCCAGGAGTTTGGGAAGGACCTGGGATAAAATAGAGGTGAGCATAAAGTTGCCAGGAAGTAGGCACAAAGTAACCCAGGAGTTTGGGAAGGACCTCAGATAAAATAGAGGCGAGCATAAAGTTGCCAGGAAGCAGGCACAAGGTAACGAAAGGTTCCCGGCTTTGGGACAAGTTAAGGTTCCTGGCTTTGGGACAAGTTAAGGTTCACGGTTTCAGGACAGATTAAGGAACTATGATAACCTCAGTGTAGTGATCAATAGATCCTTGCTGTGTAGTTATGCTTTTTTTCTCCCATTGACCCTTTGTGTGTAGGTCTGATAGTTTTGGTCTTGTTTGTTCTGATATATGGACTCTGTTACTGTTTGAATCGAGAGGCAGTCAAGACAGGTCAGAAAATCCTTACAGAGCAACAAGAAAGTATGTCGGAAGAGAAGGGCTTAAAAAGAAAAAGGAAAAAGAAAGGAGACACAGTAAAATCAGGTGAACAGAAAGGACGAAACAAAAGAGCCGAGGAGGAAGGCGAATTAGCTTCTGTGCCTCCTCCCTATGCCTCCTCAGCAGCCACCTATAGGTGGACCTTCTGTCCAGAGATTTGGCGTATTGACCCCCCAGATGGACACAAGGTGATTGAGGTTATGGTCTCATCACCACGAGGTATTGTGTCCATCTCCACTGGGGATCGACCAGATCAGGTGTTGATGTGGGCGAGAAGGTCTGTTTGTGTTTCCACAGGACCAGACAGAACCTCTTTGGGTGCCGGAGAGATTGGTGAGACGCTGCAAGAATGAGGCTCCTGATCCAGTTGCCCCTGTGGATGTGGTGGATGATCCCACAAGCACAAAGGATGGAGCCGAGATGGGAGATCCTTTCGGTATTCCAGAAGCCGATACCAGCTTGACATGACATTCAAAATTTTCCACGCTTTTTGATCCCTGAATTCCCCTTAAAGAGATAGCCCCGCTGGCCATCTATCCCTTGCTTCAGGGAAGATGAGCGGGGATGAGAGCCCTGGGATGTATGCTTGTTATAGTGTGTGTGTGTTTTGTGTTTGGCACATGTGTTAGGTGCAGAGTGTGCGGCCCGCACTTTTGCCATGGTAGCATAGGCTTTTGCTGCAGTGGAGGCGGGACAATCTCCTCAGATTCGGTTTGCCGCTCTAAAAGAAATTATGCTGCGTTATGCCGTGGGGTGCGAGGCTAAGCACTGCACAGAGGATAGCTTGCTGTTGGCATCCTGTGGAAGGCACGTCTGATTGCATGAAGGTTCAGTGTCCTAGTTCCCTTCCCTCAGGAAAAACGACACGGGAGCTGGCCAAGACCTCTCTGGGTGATGAGCCTAAGGGATGGTTTTGTGTAGGGCCCCTATGCTTGCACACTGGGGATCAGACCTCTACCTTCACCCATGAGGCTTGCTTGCAGCAATTAAGATCTGGCCATAGGTTAATTAACATCCTGGCCTTTTGATGCACCTGCCACAAGCAAAACACAATCTCCCCAGGTGTGGCTTGGCATGATTGAGAGGTAGTCAGTGATAAGACTCCCTGGGCATGTCACCAACCTAAGACAGGGATCAAACCAATGCTGTTTGTCACCCAAGGACGGGTAAGGGACATGGCTGCGGGGGGCTATCTACAGACATTCTCTCTGCCAAAAAAGAAAAAAGGGGGAATTGTGGGGAGCGGGTGTGGCGGCAGTCCCAAAGGCGCCAGGGACTGCAGCTAAGTCATATGACTTGCACCTGACTTCCTCATATAAGACACAAACATCTTGAGTGCTGCGCAGGTGTACCAGGATACAGGTGAATCCATTTTGGTGGAGATTTGCCCCTGCTGCCCTGATTAGCTGAAGCTGCGTGCCTGGTGAGGTGGCGTGGCCTGCTGTGCGTGGATGGGAACTGAGAGTATAAAAGAGTGAGAGGCCCAGGGTTCGGGGGAGATATAAAAACAGGGGAGATATAAAAACAAGGGAGATATAAACAGGGGAGATATAAACAGGGGAGATATAAAAACAAGGGAGATATAAAAACAAGGGAGATATAAACAAGGGAGATATAAACAAGAAGAAACAGGACTGAATAAACGTGTGCAGAAGGATCCTGTAGCAGCGTAGTTCTTCCTGGCCAGTTGAGCGCGCGCAAGAATGTAGGGGTTTTTTTTTTTTTTCCTTCTCTTGGTTTTGGTTTTGAGAAAGAAAGAGAAAGAGAGAGTGCCCAAGCTGGCCTCGAACTCAGGTCTGAAATTACAAGCATGAACCTAGTTGTCTATACAATTATAATGAATGATTTTCATTTATTTTTATTTTATAGTGTTTATGTGCATGCATGTTTGGATAACCCATGTGTGCCTGGTGCTCTCGGGGGCCAGAAGGCCATCAGATCCCTTGTAACTGGAGTTACAGATGGCTGACAGCAGCCATATGGGTTCTAGGAACCAAACCGCTACAAGAAGAGCCTCTTAACCTCTGAGCCATCTCTTCAGCCCCATGTTTGCCTACTTTTGACTATTCGTTTAAAAATGTTTATTTATTACTTATTTTCTGCAGGCAGGGGCATGCCATGGTGCATGTGTGGAGGTCAGAGGACCATTTAGGGGAGTTGGATTTTTTTCTTTCCATCATGGGGATCCTGGGGATTGAACTCAGGTCCCTGGGCTTGGTGACAAGCACTTTTGCCTGCTGAGCCATCTCACCCACCCCAGCAGTCACGTGTTATTATAAAATGCAGCAGAGTCCTAGGAACCTACATCTTATGCTGGCTGCTTACTTTGGCCAAAGCACTTAGCTTCTCTGTTTCTGTATCATTTGCAAAATGGAACTAGCAATGAAGTCATTTACAAGAAAAAAAGAAAAGAAAGAAAGAAAGCGCTGGGCAGGGTGGCGTATACCTCTAGTCCCAGCACTCAGGAGGCAGGGGCAGAGGCAGGGGCAGAGGGGCAGAGGGGCAGAGGGGCAGAGGGGCAGAGGGGCGGCAGAGAGGAGGCAGAGGCAGAGAGGCAGAGAGGCAGAGAGGCAGAGAGGCAGAGAGGCAGAGGCAGAGGCAGAGGAAGAGGCAGGCAGATCTCTGAGTTCAAGACCAGCCTGTTCTACAGAGGGAGTTCTAGGACAGCCAGGGTTATACAGAGAGACCCTGTCTTGAAAACAAACAAACAAACAAAACATAAAGGAAAAACACATAGTATATGGTTTTATTTATATCTAATATCCAGAATGGGTAAATCCCCAGAGAAAGAGGAAGCAATTAAGGCGTTGTCTAGGGCTGGGGGAATGTGGAAGGGCTGGGAATGGGTACAAGATTTTTCTTTTTTTTCTTTTTTTTTTTTTTTTTTTTTTTTGGTTTTTCGAGACAGGGTTTCTCTGTATAGCCCTGGCTGTCCTGGAACTCATTCTGTAGACTGGGCTGGCCTCGAACTCAGAAACCCGCCTGCCTCTGCCTCCCAAGTGCTGGGATTAAAGGTGTGCACCACCACGCCCGGCTCAAGATTTTTCTTATTTATTTATTTGTGTATGTGTGCACATGTGCACCCAGTGGCGTGGTGCTCTGTTGGTGTCGGTAGGACTGACTACCCCTGGGAAGTGGTTCTCTCCTTCTATCACGGGGGTCCTGGGGCTTGAACTCAGGTTGTCAGTCTCTGCAGCAAGTGCCTCTCACCTGCAAAGCCATCTCACCAGCTCCAGGATTTCTTTTGTGGGTGATGAAAATATTCTAAAATTAGAGAAAGATTAAAGAGTGGTTACGTATAAAGTGCTTAGAGCAGTCTGACACATCAAAAATGATCCTAAAGTCATCGTTAAATAAAGCTTACCTCCAAAGGAAGGCATACATGCTGATGAACTTGGAGGTAGGAGTGGGGGTAGAGGTGGGGGTGGGAATCGTTGGTTAGTATGATTTTTAAAGTGATTTTTTTCCCATTGTTGAATGTTACTGCCTGCTGTGTACTTTTTGTAAATCCCGTGATTGTCTTATGGAGAACCTCATTATACTGGTGTAGAGATTACATATATTGAAAGTGTTAATTTATTAAACATAAACTATGTTATACTGAGTTTCACCCCCACCTTGCAAGTGGGAAGTGGCTCAGAGCTCTGAAAGTCACATGACGATCTGCTCTTGAGTCACAAGCCCTAGACAGGATGCAGAAAGAAGGCAAGGTTTTCACAGAGACGCATTTGCACGGATAGCCAGCAAAGCAGCTGAAAGATCCAGCTAAATACCAAGCAGGACGAGGCTGGCAGAGGACTAGCAATTGTGATGGACTTTAACCTACTTGGTCTCCCAATAGGCCCCAAGCTGGATTAAAGTACTTCAATAGCAAGCAGGATTCAAGTTAGAGAAGCCAGGGACAGTCTATAAGAACCTTATGGAGGTGTCGCCTGAGAGGCAGTTTAGTGGCCAGAGTGATGGCTGCTCTTCAGATGATTGGGTTCAATTCCTGGCACTGGTATATTGGCTGATAGTCATCTGTAAGTCCAGTTCTGGGGATCCAGGGCTTTCTTTTGGCCTCCTTGGGTCTTGCACACATGCGGTACAGAGAGGTACATGTGGTCTGGCTCTGCCTGTGAGTGCCCTGCCATTGTGTATCTTGTATTTGTTCAGTTATTTTGTTGGTGTTTTTGGAGACGGGGTTTTTGCTATGTAGTCCAGGCTGGCCCCACTTCCTGAGTTCTGAGATTACAGGTGTGTACATCAATACCAGTCCTATGTATTGTATTGGAGGACCCCAGGGCTTTGTGCATGCTGGGTAAATTCTCTGCCAACTAAGCTACACCCCCAGCAGCAGCATCTTCTTAAGCTAACCCAGATGGATCGTCATAAACAACTGGACAATTTCTAGAGTTTTGAAGAAGTTCATTTTGACTACTAAAAGTTTTATTGTTTTATTATATATGTTGGGGGTCCAGGAATTGCCCCACAAACTACATGGACACCATTCTCAGACAGGGATGGTATATTCAACACACACCTAAAGACTGATGGACCAGAGCAACAGCTCAGGATCAATAGTTCAAAGCTGTGCACTGGACATTTCTCAGGGCTATCTTATAAAGGCTAAAACCACAAAAGCCACAATGAGCTCATTCGCAGATGCTGGAAGTGCAGCCCAGTGGTTAGCCCCGACTCAAGTCATTTTAGACATAACAGCTCATATTGACCTCTAATTTGATGGGTCCCACATGACGCTTACAGTTGTGAGATTTCTTAAGATAAACCTCAGAACATACAGAACATAACAGGGTATGTGCTCAGCATGACCCTGCTCTGAGTCAAGTTATTTTTCCGTGTCAGTGACTGGCAGGCATATTACAGCAACTGTATGAAATAGCTGGTGGGCATGAAACAACATGGCTACAGCTATGCTGTGGGCGGGGCAGGAGTCAACAGTGTACACGGGGACCTTTCCATAGCATAATCGGCAGCCCACGCTTTCCCTGCTGAGCCACGGTTTTCATAGTGCTGTGTTGCTTTCCATTTTAGAAAGACTTCCCTCTACTGTCTTTGGGTTTTCTTTGTTTGTTGGTTTGAAGACAGGGCTCCTCTGTGTAGCTCTCTCTGGCTGTTCTGGAACTTGCTCTGTTTATCAGACCTGCCTTGAGCTCAGAGATCTGCCTGCCTCTGCTTCTCAGGTGCTGAGATTAAAGACATGCACCACCACCATCCAGCTCTTTGTTTTGAAAGGTTTACTCAATTGTATATTTATATGTTGTTTGGGGGGCGGGTTAGTTGTTTAGGACGAGGTTTTCATGGAACTCAGACTGTCTTTGAACTCCTGATCCTTCGCTACTACTTCCTAGTGCTGGGGTGACAGAGGTGTTCCACCACATCTCTGATTCTGTTTTCCTGTGCTTAGAGGGCTGGAGATAGAGCTCAGTTGGTAAAGTGCAGACCTCACATTCATGAAGCACTGGGCTTGCTTGCACTCCAGTACTACAGATCCTAGGCTTAGTGACATGTCTGAAATCCAACCACTTAGGAGGAAGAAACAGGGGTATCAGAAGTTCAAAGTCATCTTTTGCTCTGTACTGAGTTCACAGCCAGCCTACGACAACATGAGACTCTGTCTCAAAAAGAAAGAGAAGAAGGAGGGAGAGGAAGAGCAAGAGGTGGGAGAGAGGGGCTCAGCAATTAAGAGCACTTGTCACTCCTACAGAGGACTGGGGTTCAGTTCCCAGAACCCATTTGGAGCCCTCACAACTGCCTGTAACTCTGGCTCCTGAGGATTAAATACCCTTTTCCAGTCTCCAATGGCACAGTTCAAACACAGATACAGCCATACAAGCAGGCAAAAGAAAACAAAACAAAATTCACAAAACAATCTTCTTTTCTCTTTCTTTTTTTCCTTCATTAGAAAGAATGGCTATGTTTAACTACTGGCCCACAAAATTCCTAACGATTTTACCAATGGCTTTCCTCAGGACCCTCCTGGATGCCCCATATGATGAGAGTTGAGCTCACAGGGCACCACCTCTTCATAGCTGCAACTCATCCTGTGCGAAACATATCCTTCGGCGTGCAAGCCGCTAGCAGGGCTGGCTGGCAGAACACACAATGCCAGGAGGTCGGGTGTTCTGAACGGTGGCTTGGCACTGAGGAGAACCTGGAGAAGGCTGCAGACAAGTGCAAACCGGGACAGAACCACTGACTTATAATTGATTCCGAGCCCAGGGAAATCTCAGTTTAACTTATGCTAAAAGCTGACTTCTTCTTTTTTTGTTTTTTTTGTTTTTTTGTTTTTTTGTTTTTTTTTGTTTCCTGACTCTGAGGTGAAACCTCACCAACCCAGCAAGTCTTTGTTTGTCTTGCAGATTCTCTAACTAGGAGTCTCTGAGACAAGTGCGGGGCAAAGGTAGAGGCGGTGCGGTGGGGGCTGGGGTAAAGGTTTCCATTAGACAGCCTCTGAGGAATGTGTACCTTACCCCGTGCTCCACGGGAGGGGGAAAACAGTTGTGTGTTTGTGTGTGTTTCAACTGTGGGGCTTGCTCACATAATAACAAGACCTGCTTTGTGATCGCAGAATGCCTCGTTGTTGGGGTGCATCTTAATTATGATTAATTACCAGGAGGATTATGAGGAAGGGCTTTCACTGAGCCAGCTCTGCTCCTCACAGAGCCTCTTGTCAGGTTGGAGCATGAATTCCCGGCTTCCTTGGATGCAGTGGGTAGAGCTTCCGGATGGAAGTCAACGCACAGCGGGGCAATTGTACCTCCTCTCTAGACCTTTGCCTTCCTTCCCCTCTGCCCAGAAAGATCAGCAGGAAGAGGCCGAGTTGAGCTCAAGTGTCACAGGCCGGCTACTGCTTTCCTCAGGTTTTTAGTGTGGCTTGCCTCGATCAACACCAGACATATTCCCTAGACATCCTGTGCCCCGGGCTGAGTCAGTTAGCACCACGGACAGCTAAGTGTTTACAATGGGTTTTTGGAGGGAGTTTGGAAACCAGGTGAAGCTCTGGGCTTGCAAGTTGCTAAAGTTCCACCTGATAAGATGCAAGGCAGCTCTTCAGGTGTTTTTATTCACAAATTGGACTCCCAGAGTCAGCAAAGGTGGTCTCCCCAACCCCAAGGAAGGGGCTCAGAGCTGTGTTACAGTCAAACACTTTCTCCCTTTCTATTATGTGTGCATGGATGTATGTGTTGTGTGCATGGATGTATGTGTTGTGTGCATGGATGTATGTGTTGCTTGTGTTTGCATGTGATTTGTTTATGTGTGTGCATTTTCTCCACCTGTCCCTGTGTATGTATGTGTGTGTGTGTGTGTGTGTGTGTGTGTGTGTGAAGGCCAGAAGAGTGTCTTTCCTCGGGGTCAGGGTCCACTTTTTGTTTTTGAGGCAGGGTCTCTTATTGGCCCGAAACTTACCTAGCAAGTTTGTCTGGCTTGTCAGCGAGTCCTACGAGCCATCTTTTTTTCTGCCTCTTCAGCAAGCATTGTCCACTAAGGTTAGATTTTCTTTATGTGGATTTCTTGGGGATCAAATTCAGGCCCTCAAGCTTGCAAGGCAAGCAATCTCTTCATTGCATTTGAGACATCTTCTACCTCACCTGGAAGTTGCTCCCTCCTCACACCCATCACCAACACCTAGCACAGTTCCAGTAGAGAACACCCAGGAGGAGCTCCAAGGTGACTCAAGACAGGGCTGCTGTCCTCAAGGGGTTTACAGTCACAGGAACAATAAAACATGACAGTCGGCCCAGGGCTGGGCTAGGTCGGGGCTGTGGATGCTCAGTTATTTGTGGGATTGGGGTGAAGCCATCGATGAAGTCATACATATTCCAGGTGTGTCTTGACGAATGAAAGGATGCGCATCTGCCAGGTGAACAAGAGGGGGCAGGAAGGGCTGGCTGTCTTGGCAGAGGAGCTGGCTTGAGCTCACTGCTACGTCAGTAAGTGAAGTCAGAAACATTCTGTGCTTGATCAATTAAAATTTTTAAAAATTTCAACGTTTCCTCAAGAGCTTATCTGATATGAGGGTCAGCCTAAGAAGAAGAGGCTAAGAAAGTTCTGATAAGTGAAAATGAAGAAAGTAAAACCGGGGATAAAATACCGAGAACCATGTTGGTAAAAATTAGAAAAGAAAAATAAAAAGTAGGAGAAAGAGAGACAAAAGTCCCAGATTAAATTATGTGGGTTATTATGGACTTCTTTATATCTTCCTAAAATAATTGTCGATGTTACCTGCTGCCCACGCCTCATTCCTCTGTCTGCAGGGGGCGCACCGATCGCCACCTTGCCGCCTATGGCTGAGAGGGTGGGGCTCCCGGAGTCAGTATGGATTGACGATTGGCTGGTCCAGGTGTCGGTCCCGGCATCCCGCCTCAGCTCTACGTCACATGACGCAGCCCATCATGGCGGCGGGAGCGCGGCTGCCTGGGCCCGCGGCTCCGCAGGCTGGGCGCCGTTGCTGCTGTTGAGGGGCGGCGGCGGCGGCGGTGGCGGCGCTGACGGGCGGGAAGGATGATGCTGGCTCCGAGGCCAGAGCGGCGGATGCAGACCAGGAACAAGGTTGACGTTTGGCTAAAGAGACGTGTGTCCCGAAGCAGCCGGCGCCGGTGTCGCTGAGGCGGCGCGGAGGGCTGACCGACTGACTGAAGGCGGCGACCCGAGAGCCGGCCCCGTGGGGGACCGCGCGGTGGACGAGATGCCGGGGCCGCCGGCGTCGCCGCCGCCGCCGATGCTCCTGCTGCTCCTGCTCCTGACGGTCGGCTGTGCCCGGGCCGCGCCACTTCCGCAAACAGGTGCAGGTGAGCGGAGCCCGGGGGCTGCGGGGCCGCTGCGTCTTGCGGGGCGGCGGCGAGGGCGGCGGGCTTGCGGGGTTGGGCCACCTCTGCGGCGGATCGGAGGCCTGCCGAGGGCAGGAGGCCGCGGGATGCCCGCGATCTCAGGGAGATTTCTTGCCGCAGGGGCGTGGGATGGGGGGCGGGGGCGCGGCGACACGGTGGGGGTTGGGGAAGACGGCGGGGCGAGGTGGCAGCGATGGGTTCCCCTACCTCCCGGGGGACTCTTTTTCCCGGACTCTTAAACTTGTTGCCCTAAAGGTACCTCCAGCTTCTGTCCTCGACACTTCCTTTTTTTTTTTTTTCTTCTTCCAGATGTCACCTGCCTCTGGTGGCTTTTCTCCCGTCTTATTATAAGAACCGTTTCTTATTTCTCGTCATTCCTTAAATGAAACCAATGACTCGCGGAAGCTGTGCAGTTTCCTTGGCTCACCGAAACTTGTTCTAAAGTTGTAAATTGATTTTAGATGCTGTGGTTGTTGGGCTATTGGTTTATTTATCTGTTTATTTATTTATTTTTTCGGAATGAGTCGCTGGGGATGAGAAAGGAACAAACGATACATAATTTTGTTTTAGGAAGCTAGTGACTGGAGTAGCATAGCAGCTTTTGCGTATCCACTGACAAATTGGCCTGAGGGTAATTGAACTATTTCAGCGAGTGATTCTCTTTTCAAGCTCTCAGCCCTTCTGTATTTTCTGCATATAGTTTTGATTTGGAGTTTATAAATAAAACTTCAGCCAAAGAAACCATCTCAGAAATTTTAAGAAAAAAAAACAAATCTAGGCTAACTTTCCATCATTACGGCTTTCTTTCTTTCTTTCTTTTTTTTTTTCAACGAAGGGGGAGGTATTGACATTTCAAAGAACTTTAGAGGTTGGAAGAAAGCTTAAAGATAATTTAGTCCAATTTCTTCATCTTTTGCTTTGAGGATCCTGGAACCCTGGTGATCAAAAGATATACTCAAGGTGACACAGCCAAGTTGTAGTTAGATTCAAACTTAGGTCTTTGATTCACCTTGTCTTGTGATTCTACACCCACCTCCCAGTTTACTTAAAGTCTTAACTGTCTCTGGAACGCACCTGAGGTCAAGGTTTAAGGGCAGAACTGCCTCCGGTCAATATGGGAGTTTCAAAAAAATCTACAATGAAAGAGGTGTAATGGCTTCCAGAACTACCCTAGGTTATATGCTATTGAGTGCCCTTCAGTTGAGTATTAAGTGGTGTGCTTACACTATATAATGTAGCACTGTGTTTGTGCTATCGCCTCGGAATCAAGTCTTTTTGGTGACTTGAGTGTTCTGAGTCAGTGGATAAGATAACTGAATGTTGACAGAAGTCGATAGTCAACCAGGATGAGAGTGGACATTGCAGAAAATACCGGGGAAGCTGGGAAAGATTATATAGAAAGGTAGTGATGTTGCTATGTAAGGATATTGACATTTAAATAGAAAATTAACACTAGGTAGCACAGTGGATACAGTGTGTGTGTGTGTGTGTGTGTGTGTGTGTGTGAGAGAGAGAGAGAGAGACAAGGCGATTCCAGAAACTTCCAGTAGTTCTTGTGCCTATCAATTTTTATGCATTTTGGCATATATGTGTGTGTTTATGTATGTATGTATGTATGTATGTATATGTGTGTGTATATATATATATACACATATGCATACATATATATATACACATATATACATGTATATGTATATGTGTGTATATAATTTGTGAAAGTGTATCTGCTTATCTATCTTTCTCCCCTGCATTTTATTCTATTGCCACACCATTTTATTTTATATAGGCTGGAATTTCAGAGAGCTGAGGTTCATTGAGGTCTTGTAAAACAAAGCAACCTGAAAAACATAAACCCATGAGTTTTTGACATAAGTGAAGCCCAGGTGATTTGTGTCTTTTGCACGTTTTCCTTTCCTATTTTGATCCTTGGAGGGAGCCGTATAAACTGTGTGTAAATGATGCATTATTAAATATCAAACATGGATGTATGGAATTGTTTCTCTGTCCAAATAGCTTATTGATATTACAACTGGGATAGATTTCTCACCCCTTCCCTCTTCCTTTTTCTCCCTCTCCTTCCCTCCCCCTTTCCTCTTCTGTACTAGGGACTGAACACAAGGTTTCACACATGCACTCAACCAAGGAGATACATTTTTTTTTTTTTTTTGATCAAGGGTAAAGAAACTTTCGTGTTAGTCACATTTATTGAGCTTAGTGGTTAAAAACGAAGGCTCTACCATGAAAATATATATATATATATGTATATATATGCATATAGTAGATAAAAGAGCAGTTATAACTGGGGTGTCTGATTAGAGACCTGTATAGAACAAGGCTGGCCTTCCCAAGTAAGGATGGGCCCATTGCATAGACCCTTTTCCCCCAATATGGGCTGGTTTGTGCCAACTCAACACAACCTAGAGTCATCAAAGAGGAAGGAGCCTCAGTTGAGGAAATGCTTCCATGAGGTCTAGCTCCAAGGCATTTTCTCCATTAGTGACCAATGCGGGAGGGCCCAGCCCATTGTGGGTGGTGCCATCCTTGGGCTGGTGGTCCTGAGCTCTGTAAGAAAGCAGACTGAGCAAGCCAGGGGAAGTAAGCTGCTAAGCATCCTCCATGGCCTCTGCATCAGCTCCTGTCTCGGGATCCTGCCCTGTGTGATTTCCGGTCCTGACTTCCTTCAGTGATGAACAGCAGCTCCGCTGAATAAACCCTTTCCTCCCCAGCTTGCTTTTTGGCCATGGTGTTTTGTTGCAGTAATAGTACCTAAGACGGCCTCCTTGTTCCTATTCTTTGTAAAGGTCAGCCTGTTTAATGGTGCCTTTGAGAAAGCCGACTTTTCAGAAATGGGTTAGGTGTGTGTGTCCTGGGGGATGTACTTTAAGCCAGGTGTGGCGGTGCCTGTTATCTGAACACTCAGGAAGTGGAGGCACAGCACTCAACGCAGGAATCAGGGTCAACCTATGTAGTGATGTCACACACAGTGAGCTCCAGGCTAGCCACAGCCGCTGTCTCTCTCTCAAAATACAAAATAACAACAATAGATACAGGAGGCTTCATTTTGTGCTTGCCTGTTTACCTGAGAAACATGAGAGTTGTGACTAAAGTTCTTTTTAAATTTTTATTTATTTATGTATATGGGTGTTTGCCTGCATGTGCATCTGTGCACCACATGGGTGTTTGGTACCTGGGGAGGCCAGAAGAGGGTGTCAGATCCTCTGGAACTGGAGTTATAGATGATTGTGAATAGCCATGTGGATGCTCGGAATTGAACCCAGGTCCTCTGTAAGAACATCCTGTGCTCATACAGCTGAGTCATCTCTGCATCTCCAGCCCTTTATTTCTTTTTCTTTCTTTTAATTTTTAAAAGATGTATTTATTTATTTTATGTATGTGACTACACTGTAGCTGTACAGATGGTGTAAGCCTTCATGTGGTTGCTGGGAATTGAACTTAGGACTTATGCTCACTCCAGTCAGCCCCGCTTGCTCCGGCCCTTCAGACACTCCAGAAGAGGGCGTCAGATCTCATTAGGGATGGTTGTGAACCACCATGTGGTTACTGGGATTTGAACTCAGAACCTCTGGAAGAGCAGTCAGTGCTCTTAACCGCTGAGCCATCTCACCAATCCCCTTTATTTCTTGAATGAACTTTTTAGGTTATATAAAAAGTGATAAGACTTCATTAGGGCCTTGTTATTCATATATAACTTTAAAGTTAGAATTAAGTTATGTAAGATGCCCTTGTTGTTCAGAGTCATTTTCAAGATTGGAAGTTGAAAGGAGTTTACTCACTGACTTATAGTAAAACTGTATAAATACGTGGGTTGCCATGCCCATGGAAGGTCGCTGTTACTCCCCTCCCCCTATTATTTTTTGAGGCAGAATCTTGCAGGATAGCAAAGGCTGTCCACCAAATTGGGGTCCTCCTGCCTCAGCCTCTGGAGTGCTGAGATTACAGGGGTACACTAGGCCTGGTGTATGGCTCAGAAAAGATTTTGTTATTGAATTGTATTGTGGGCCACTTTCTGTCTGAAGGATGATACCCTTTTAGCTGCCTCATGTCTGTGAGACCCTTTTCCTGAAGATCCCTGTTCCCACTACGTGGGCCCTTGCCATGGGTACTGAGAACTTGCTGGGTTTCACTTGGAAGCTTAGGGAGAGGGAGAAAATCCAGTTTTCACAAACACTGCTAAGTAGCCAAACTAAGGTTGTAGTTAGGTTCTCTCTGTTTGGTCATCAGATCTTTCTTAGGGAACAGGTATGAACCTCTTGTCCGAGCATGTGGATTCAGAGCACAGATCTAAGGGAAGAAAAGAAAGCTCCTATAGCAGTTGGTATATACGAATGTATTCCTCTGAGCCACGTTGTCTTGTTTCTATTAGGACGCTGGTTAGACAGGGAAACCCACTTCTATTGTTCTGCGGCATATTGGGTCACAGAGGACAGAGGAAGTTTTTAGCAGTTCCAGATAAAGGCCCTCCCGGAAGCCAGCTGGTGGGACTCCGCTGCTGATTAGACGTAGCTTATGAATCTGGTGCTCTTGGGTTAGATGCGGCAAGCACACTTGTATCTCCAACAAATTCCCTACAGTCAAGCCATTGCTTTCCAAAGTTTGAGTTTTTGTGTTAATTTTCACAGCTGAGAAATATTTTTCAATAGTCTTCTCATGTAGATTCTTAGGACTTGCAAATGGATTTAGGTTGGGATTGCTCTAATTGCTTTCACTTGGTGACATTTTTATGTCACCAAATATGCTGCTCTGTACCATAATCAAATCTCTGTCCAGTTTTGTAGCTGATCAGCAGTGAGGTTACCAAATCCTTAGAGCTTGCTGTTATCAGTGTGCTGACTGTTCATGCACTTGAAATTTGGAGAGTCCTTGGGCCTTCTCTGTCCCCTGTGGGCTGTGTCACTTTGATAACAGCTGTATATATATAAAAAGGACATTGTCATGTAAAAACAAAAGAAAAAAAAAAGAGGACTATCCAGGTTCTAAAACAATTAAAGGAAACGTCTTTGTGGCCAGGCGGTGGCAGCGCCTCATGCTTTTATTCCCAGTGCTGAGAGACAGAGACAGGCGCACCTCTGACATTTAGGCCAGCGTGGTCTACAGAGTCACAGGACAGCCAGGGCTACACAGAGAAACCCTGTCTTGAACCCCTGTATACACACACACACACACACACACACACACACACTCTTGTTGAAGTGGTTGTGGAGGGAACATGATATCCTAGGGAGAGCCTGGGCCTTCAGTTGGACCTGGGCGTGAGGTCTTTCTCTTGTGTTCCATTAGCTCTCCTGTAGGCCAGGAGAGGAGCTGAGGCCGGGAGAGCCTAAGTTCAAGGCCAACCTGAGCAATTTAAGAACCAGTCTCAAAAAAGAAAAAGAAGGGCTGGGAGCCTGGTGTGATGAACACACTTTTAATCTCAGTACTCAGAGGCAGGCCTGATCTCTCTGAGTTCAGGGCCACCGTGGTCTGTATACACAGTGAATTCCAGACCAGCCAGGGTCACATAGTGAGGCCCTGTTTCAAAAAAAGAAAGGGCTAGGTAGGGTTAGGGATGTGGCTTTGTGGTATTTGCATAAGTATGGGAGACCCTAGGTTCAAATTTCAGTACTGTAAAGACAAAGAAATCTTGGAGTCGGGCAGTGGAGGCAGAGGCAGGTGGATTTCTGAATTTGAGGCCAGCCGGGTATACAGAGTGAGTTCCAGGACAGCCAAGACTACACAGAGAAACCCTGTCTCAAAAAACAAAAAACAAAAACAAACAAACAAACAAACGAAAGAAAGAACTCTTGGGCCAGTTATCTGCCCTTTCTTGGCTCCTCAGAACTCAGCAAACAGAAACAGAAAAGTGGGGTCTAGAGAGATGGCTCAGCTATTTAGAGTACTCGTTAGCTCTTGTAGAGGACCTGGATTCGGTCGGTTCCTAGCACCCAAGTGGCGGCTCACAACCATCTGGAACTCCAGTTCCATGCGGGATTTAGCTTCTGCATACATATAAAACAAAATAAATCTTTAAAATAACCCAGCAGTAATAAAACCTATGTAAATGGTTGTTGGAGGGCCATCGTCATGGTGGTGTACCTACGTCTGCTTTATGTTGCACTTGTGTATGTTGTACTTTATGTTGCTCTATGTTGTAATGTAGAATTCTTCGATGCCTCAGATCTCCTTGTAAATTGGGTGGGTTGGCTAATCACAAAACTTTGTTAGTTTTGTTTTTTGAGACAGAATTTCATGTATCACCTCCAACTTGCTCTGTGGTGAGGATGACCTTGAACTTTCGATCCTCCTGCCTTAACCTGGGATTAATCGCAGGTGTGTTCCACCATGGTCAGTTTTACCTGGTGCTTGATGAGTGCTGCGCAAATGCTCTGCCGACTGAGCTACATCCCCAGCCACCAAGGGAGGAAGGATCTCTTAAGTGGTGGTTGCGTAACATGGGATATCTATTTTTACTGGATTTGAAAAATCTCTTGCTCAAAATACCTTGCTATATGGTGGCTGGAGACCTTGAAGGTGGAAAAAAAAATCAATCTGATAGGCTTATGCAGGCAATATGAACTGGCATACATTCATTCTGTTGGGGAACCATGCTAGAAATTGTTAGGATGATCTGAATTAGTCTGCTTTTATGTAATAAACCTGTTTTTAAGCTCTATGATGACTAAAGCTCTTGCAAGTGAACAATTGCTGGTTTTAATTTACTTAAAGGAAGCATGCACAATCTAAATTTCCTTAATCCCAAACACAGTTGCATATTTCGTGAAGCATCCCCAAAGGATGAATGCCTAAACCAAGCCGGGGGATGACCAGCCCAGGGCTGATGCTTCCTATTTTAAATTCCTGCTGGGAGATGGCTCGCTCGTTCTCTCTCTCTCTCTCTCTCTCTCTCTCTCTCTCTCTCTCAAATCATCCGTCTCTACAGTTTACCAGCAATGCTTTTTCTCTGCAGGCCAGCAAGATGGCTCAGTGTGTAAAGGTACCTACCACTAAGACTAACAACCCAAGCCAGGACCCATGCGATGGGCGTAGACAACAAAATTCCCACAAGTTGACTTTCAAAACTTTGCATCCCTTCCTTCCTGTAAATTAAAAAAATAAATAAGTATAATAAAAATTGCTGACCTAGTTGTAAAGAAGGACATGGTCTGGAAAGCTGGGCTGATGCTTCTGTCTGGGATACACTGCCAAGTTAGGCTGTAACTTGCAACTTTTTTTGCATCTTCAAGGGAAGATACCATTTTAAGAGCAAACTAGAGTACAAGTAAGTATTTGCTATACTTCTAGACCCGAGTTCAGTGCCCAGCATTCATATCAGGTGGCTCACAACTTACCTGTTAACTCCAGCTCCAAGGGGATTGGTACCTCTGCATCTTCTGTCACCTGCACTTAGATGCATATATCCACACGCAGACACACACTCCTGTACATAATTAAAAATAAATCTTAGGAAAGTAAGGAGAATAAATTAGAGAGCCACACTAGTGGTACACACCTATAAGTTTACCATCCAGGAGGTTGAAGCATAGGATCAGGAATTAGAGTCTAGCCTGGGCTACATAGACAAGTCTAGCCAGCCTGTGCTACAGAGTAAGTCTCTTGTCTCAAAACTAAGGGCTGGAATTGTATAGCTCATTGGTAGAGTTTAACGTCCTGAGTTCAGTCCCCAGAACTACAAAGGAGAAAGAGAAACAGAACACCGAGAAGCTAGAGAAGTATGGTAAAATCAGTGTGTTGGCAGGACAGACATAATTGCAATGATGTATTTTAAAATTGTGGCAAGTGATTCCCTTGGAACTGTGCCTTGGAATTACAGTTATTTGCCACCAAAAAAAAAAAAAAGCATATCAGAAAAATAAATAACCTTAGTATTTTTAAAAGGCAGAGGTTAGCATAGTGCAGCAGTCTCAAATGAGCTCAGTGTCAATGGGGCCTGAGATCTAGCGGGATGGTGGGCGTCTCTCATTTCCGTCCCACCTGAATGTGTCCATTCATGGATCCTCCTGAGCCCTGGCTGGAGTGGGGGAAGGCATGACATCTCAGTTTTGACAGTCTGGCAGATTCTGCATTTTGATATATAATGTTCATTTGTTTTAATATTTTAAAAAGCCTAAGTTACCATCAGTTCAAATAAACTGGCCAGGACTGTGCATTGTGGCTACAGTAGCTCCTGGCTCCTTGTATCAGGCCTCACTCAGTTTGGTAGATACCCATCTGGTGTGCTATGTGCTTTTCCTGTCTCCATTCAACACCTTCTATAGCTGGTGATCGCCCCATCTCTATCTCCCCCTGTGTGTGCATGCGTGCATGTGTACATGCCTGTGTGTGTGTGTGTGTGTGTGTGTGTGAGAGAGAGAGAGAGAGAGAGAGAGAGAGAGAGAGAGAGAAAAAGCAGGGGTCAAACCCCAGTGTTCCTCGGAATCTGCCCACCTTGTTTGAGACATGATCTTTACTGGCCTGGGGCTTGCCAGGTAGGCTAGGCTGGCTGGCCAGTGAGCCCCAGGGGCCTCCCTGGTGCTGGTATTGCAAGTGCTGAGGGTGAAGCTCAGGTCCTCATACTTGTGCAATACGCACTTTACCAACCGAGCCGCCTCCCCAGCACTTTCTTAAGAGCTCAGTTGACCTGCTTTTAGCTTACGAAATGCTCTGTGCAAATTCTCGCCTTCCTTTTTAAAGCTCTTCATAGACACCACTTCCTCCTAAATTCTTTGCTCTGGTCCACGTTTTAGAGATTCCGACCCCAGTAACAGGTTGCTGGTTGAAGACATTGCAACTTAGGTTTTGATTCTGTTTTTTAGCACTCAGCCAGACTTTATTGAGAGCGGAAACACACATGCGCACTAGCACACAAAGGGGCAGACTCGTGCAGCAAGGAGGGCTCACCAAGGATGCGGATCCAGGTTTTGATTTTTTCCTTTAAATTTAAGTGACACTTGAAGGTATAGATCACATTTGTACATCAAAACATTTTAAAGTAAATAAATTGTACACAGAAATAATGTAAATGAAATGGAAGGCAGTAAGGAAAATTTACTAGTAGGCTGGATCAAAAAGTGTACTAGAGACCTTGCACATTGAGTCCTTTCAGTTGGCTGGCCCTCTGCGTTGGGTGTTGTATTTCTAGTGCTTTGCATGGTATGTCACAGGTTGTAGATGCTGAGTCCAGTGTGTAGTGAGGATGATGAAGATAATCCTAAATTCACCAAGCCACGGTGCAGGGTTTGCACATAATAGGAAGTGGTGGAAGTCAGAATCTTACTACCCTTTTGCAATACTTGATTTTTCATGCAGCCATTGACCTTCAATTGGAGTGAGGGCATTTATAGCATGGTGTTTTGTTTTTGCTTTGTGTATATGTACATGTGTTGATATATATGAGAATACATTTGTGTGCAAGTATGCATGTATATATACTTGTGTTTGCATGTGTAGGCCAGAGGACAGCCTCAGATGTTTCTCAGGCACCGTGTATCTTTTTCACTTGAGGCAGGGTCTCTCATTGGCTTGGAACTAGCATGTGGGCTCAGCTGACTGGGCAGCAAGCTTCATCTATCCGCTTGTTCCCCTGCCTCAGTGCTAGGTTACAGTTGCATACTACGTTACCTGGCTTTGTATTTTTTTTTAAGCATATGGATTATGGGGCGGGTTTTGTGTGGTTGGTTGTTGGTGTTCAAGTGCTGAGGATGGACCCTGGGCCCTTGTATGTGCTACTGAGGTAAGTACCACCCTCTACACTTCTTCTTTTCTTTTTCTTAATTCCTTTTCTTTCTTTCTTTTTTTTTTTTTAAAGGTGAGTGCAGTGAACTTTATTGATGATATTCAAGAGAGTAGGGCTCCTGAGGCCCTTCCCATTATTGTGGGGGTCTGGGATGGAAACTGTGAGAGAGATGCTCAGTGTCAGGAGCTGAGTTGGGATAGGGACTCCTCAGCAGCTGGGGGTCTCTTTCTTGCTCTCATGTCCTTGCTGGGGTAGGTGGTCCAGGGCTTCTTACGCCTATGAGGGCATGTTGGCCATAAGGTCCACCACCATGTTGCTGTAGCCGTTTATTCATTGTCATACTAGGAAATGAGCTTTACAAACTTGTCATCGAGAGCAATGCCAACCCCAGCATCTAAGGTGGAAGAGTGGGATTCACTGTTGACGTCAGGCAGGAGACAACCTGGTCCTCAGTGTAGCTCAGGATGCCTTTCGGTGGGCCCTGGGATGCCTGCTGTCCCACCACATGGATGTCATTGCTGGAAGCTTTCTTCAGGTGGCACGTCAGGTCCACAGTGGACACATTCGGGTAGGAACGTACAAGGCTGTGCCAGTGAGCTTCCTGTTCAGCTCTGGGATGACCTTACCCACAGCCTTGGCAGCAGCAGTGGATGCAGGGATGATGTTCTGGGCAGCCCCATGGCCATCACACCATAGCTTTCTAGAGGGGCCATCCAGTTTTCTGAGTGGCAATGATGGCATGGACTGTGGTCATGAGCCCCTCCACAACACCAAACTTGTCATGGATGACCTTGCTGGGGTATAAGCAGTTGGTGGTACAGAAGCATTGGTGACAATCTTGAGCAGTTGTCATACTTCTCGTGGTTCATGCCCATCACAAACATGGGGGCATTGGCAGAAAGGGAGAAGATAATGACCCTTCAAGTGAGCCCTGGCCTTCACCATCGTGGGGAAGATGCCAGTAGACTCCAAAACATACTCAGCACCAGCATCACCCCATTTGATGTTAGCGGGATCTCACTCCTGGAAGATGGTGATGGCCTTCCTGTTGATGACTGTGCTGTTGAACTTGCCATGGGTAGAGTCATACTGGACCAAGTAGACTATGTAGTTGAGATTAATGAAGGAATCATAAATGGTGACAGTCTCTACTTTGCCAGATGAGTTGGCAACCCTGGTAACCTGGTGCCCAAAACAGCCAAATCCATTCACTCCGACCTTCACCATCGATGGTGTTTAAGGGACAAGGCTGGCACTTCGTGAGAAAGAAAATGCAGCTGTCTCTGGAAGAGGGAGGAACAGAGCCCTCTCCACTTTTTCTTATCATTAGCACCTTAGTACATTTGACTACTAACATTAATTACTACATTTGTACCAACCAGGAGCCAGCGTTAATGTGTTAGTATAGCTATGGTTTTTTTACTTAAGTCAAGCTTCTTAGTATTCCCTGAGATGCTTTTTCAAGTCTTCCAGGACAGCGCTCCCCCCCCCCCCCCCATTGAACACAGGACCGTCCTTGCATACACTAGGCAAGTTCTGTGCCACTGCACTCCGTATGACTATCTGTTTCTGACAGCCTTGACAGTTGACCTGTGCCTTAGGACTCTGCAGCTTGTCTGTCTGATTCTTCTGTTCTTATGAGAAAGGGTCTCAAGGTCACAAACGTAGGGTGGCCTTGAGCGTCTGGATCTCTGTACTTCTGGTCCTTCTGCCTTCACGTTCTGCATGCTAAGGTTTCAGGCTCCCTGTGCCATCTTGGCTTGATTATGGACAGGAGGAAGATCACAGAGATTAAAGTGGCATTCTCATCAGGCCAAAGGTGCCACGGACTTCCCGTGTGACCTTCATTGATCACTTTCTCCTAAGAGAGCACAGTCAACACTTACTGTGTGTAGAGTTCATTTATGTTCCACCTCCTTGTGAGACAAGTATCTCTCAAAGGTTTTTGTTTTTTAAATTTTTATTTTTATTTTTAGATGTGTGTGTGTGTGTGCATGTGTGTTATATACACACATGAGAATGGAGGCCAGAAGAGGGCATCAGATTCTCTGGAGTTACAGGTAGCTATGAACTGCTCGGTGTAGCTACTGGGGCCTTGAACTTCTGACCCTCGTGTTTGCATCTTTGCGGTTCTAGGATTGCAGCCGTGCATCAGGCGCTACACTCAGCTTGTGAGGCTAGGATGGAGCCCAGGGCTGCTTCCTGTGCACTAGGCAGGCACTCTGCCAACACAGCCAGGTCCCAAGCCTTCAGTCTGTTCCTAGAGGTTTTCATTGTATCATGGAAAATGCAAACACATGCAAAGGAGAGTAGGGTAGCTGAACCCACAGCGGACTCAGGGAAATTTATGGGCAGTCTTATTTCACCTGCACCCCTTTTCACACTAGAATCCTTTTATTGTTATGTAAATTTCAGTTCCAGCTTGGTTTCTTTGGAGCTGAGTGTGAGCTCTTGTGTTTTTTTATAAAACAGGGTCCTCCTTGCTCCAGAGTTTGTAGCATTTGCAGCTTATTTGTAGAATTGCAGCTGTTGGAGACCCAGACCAACCAACAGCATGAGATCAGAATTCTGTAGGTAGGAAATGTTCTTTGTAGCAAGTGTACTTAAAGTAATTTTCTGCTGCCTCTCCTCACCCTTATCCTAGCACAAGTGTTCTATCTAGATACAAAAACACAGGACTTATTTAATAGAGATTTGCTGGCTTGTTTGAACTGATAAGATTGAATTTATTTTTGGTGCTTTCTTGGGGTGTGTGTGTGTGTGTGTGTGTGTGTGTGTGTGTGTGTGAGAGCGAGAGAGAGAGAGAGAGAGAGAGAGAGAGAGAGAGACCGCGAGACCGTGAGAGCACATGAGCCCTGCTGAGACCAGGCTGGCCTTAAGCTCGGAGGTTCTTCTGTCTCTACCTCAGATGTTGGGATTACAGGCATGCACCACCACAGCTGCCTTCTTTACCTCAGATGTTGGGATTACAGGCATGCACCACCACAGCTGCCTTCTCTACCTCAGATGTTGGGATTACAGGCATGCACCACCACAGCTGCCTTCTCTACCTCAGATGTTGGGATTACAGGCATGCACCACCACAGCTGGCTTCTTTACCTCAGATGTTGGGATTACAGGCATGCACCACCACAGCTGCCTTCTTTACCTCAGATGTTGGGATTACAGGCATGCACCACCACAGCTGGCTTCTCTACCTCAGATGTTGGGATTACAGGCATGCACCACCACAGCTGACTTCTTTATGGTTTTTCTAAGATAACTTATTTTGGGACAGCCTAAAGGTTTCATGTTTGTTTTGTTTGTTTCTTTTCTTTCCTTCCTCCTCTTCCCAGTCTCCCCTTCCCTCCCAATCCCTGTCACCCCGTTTTAGACAGGGTCTTATTGTCTCCAGACTCCCTAGGCACTTCCTCTCCCACTGAGGCCAGACAAGGCAGCCCAGTTAGAAGAACATATCCCACAGACAGGCAACAGCTTTTGGGATAGCCCCCCTTCCCCCAGTTGTTCAGGACACACATGAAGACCAAGTTGCACATCTGCTACATACATGCAGAGAAGCCTAGGTCCATCCTGTGTTCTTTGCTTGATGGTTCTGTCTCTGAGAGCTCCAAAGGTCCAGGTTAGTTGATTCTGTTGGTCTTCCTGTGGAGTTCCTGTCCCTTTCAGGGCCCACAGTACTTCCTCCTATTCTTCCATAAGAGTACCCAAGCGCCATCCACTGGCTGTTGGTTCTGCATCTGTCTGAGTCAGCTGCTGGGTGGACCCTCTCAAAGGACAGCCATGCTAGACTCCTGTCTGTAAGCATAACATTATCATTAATAGTGTCAGGGATTGGTGCTTGCCCATGGGATCGGTCTCAAATTGTTTTTTGTTTTAAAATTATCAGTATGTGTGTATTTGTGTAGGGTATATGTATATGAATGCAGGTATCCAAGAAGGAAGGGACTTTGGATCCCTTGAAGTTGGAATTATAGATGGTTGTGAGCCATTTGATGTGAGAACTAGAAACCAAACTCAGGTCCCTTTACAAGACCAGTATGAGTTCTTTTATTTTTTAAAAAATATTATTTATTTATTTTTATTTATATTATACTGTGGCTGTATTCAGACACATATCAGAAGAGTGCATTGGATCCCATTACAGATGGTTGTGAGCCACCACATGATTGCTGGGAATTGAACTCAGGACCTTTGGAAGAGCAGTCAGGTTTTTTAACCGCAGAGCCATCTCTCCAGCCCCAGTATGAACTCTTAACCCCTGAACCGTCTCCCCAACCCTGTGTAGTGTTCTCATGAGCTGGAAGCAGATGATTGCTTAATTAGTTGCATGTCATTAAAAGAATGTCATAGACTTACACATTTTTAAAGCAAAATATGTACCTTGAATAAGAGTACTTACCTATAAACATCTATAGTAAGTTTTGATAGAGCAAGATATTTTATTTTATTTGAAACACAGTGTGAATGTATTCTAGGCTAGCCTGGAGCTCACTGTGTAGAACAGGCTGGCCTCAACATTGATCCTACTGTTCTGTCTTCTAAGTGCTAGGATTATAGGCATGTGTTACCATAGTGGGCAGCCTTCAGCTTATTATTACAAAACTGAGGTGTTGCGAACTGCTGGTCGTCTCACAGATGAGCCACAAAAGCCACAGCCCTAGGTTCTCAGAAGGCTGAAGTGGTAGAGTTGCTTAAGCCCAATAGTTCCAGGTCAGCCTAAGACCATGTCTGAAAGAAAAGTTGCTAAACAAAGTATTGTACAGATTGCAGATTTTTCTTCAGGAAGCTCAATAAGTCCAACTCGGGCTGCTTTAGAAAGGAAATTCTCTTCCTCTCTGTATTCTGCCCAGAATTCCCCTCTGTAGTTTTGGCTCTCTTAGGCAGCAACTGTTCCCTCCAGAGATGCAGCCTGTCGGTTACGGGCAGAGCCCCACTTGACTTTTATCTCAGACTGTTATTAAAGCCAACACCCAGATGCTGATTGCTAGTGAGGCACTGAAAAAATAACAATCCTACCAAAATAGCCCCCTGGAAATACTACCCAAGGACCATTGCAGCAGGCCTAGCCAGAAATCTGTAATCAACTTAGTTTTCTTAGCAGAAAATAAAACTTAAGGAGATGGGAGATGGCTCTAAAAAAAACTTCATGGGGACCTGAGCTTGATCTTCAGATGCCACCTGAAAAGTCAGCATCAAATGGAAGGCACTAGTGACTGAAGTAGGCGGAGTCCTGGAGATGGCTGGCCAGTCAGGGCTGAGATAGGAGGAGTCCTGGAGGTCGCTGACTTGCTTGCCTAGCTTAAAGGTTCAGGCTTAGTTAGAGAGTATCTATAAAAATAAGGTGGGAAAGAGATTGAAGACCACACCTCACATCAGCCTCTGAACTCCTTGTGCACACACATGAACATATACTCACAAAACAAAAGAAAATGTATTCAAAGATCCCATAGCTAATGTGAACCTTAAGTACTCAATGGACTGAGAAAGGTTTGAAGTTTTAAGTCATTCTCCTATAGAACTTTAGAACTGAGATTTCAGCTTATAGATACTAAAACAAGGGCTGAAGTTGCAAATTCAGCGCTTGTGTGGCTCTTGACACTCAGACCACCCTGTTCACTAGGGAGAGCTGCCTTGTGCTTTGAGCAGTAACGCCAGTCACTATCCCCAGCATTGACTTTAGCTGCTACCCAGAAGCAACTAAATGGATTAAATGGATTGTTTAAGCTATTGTCCTTACCTACTCCCCCCCAAACCCCCCCAATATATGGTTGTATTTCTCTGGCCTGGAGCTCACTGTATACAACATGCTGTCCTCAGAGTTAAAAAGATCTGTCTCCTGAGTGCTGGGAGTGTTGGAATTTAAAGTCACACACCACCACTTACTAACCTATCAAAACTTCGTAGATAGTTAAAGAAAAGCAATATTAAAAAAATCAGGAAATCAGAATACTAAAAGAATAACTTTTCTTTATTTTTAGTTTTTATTTTTATAAGTGTTTATGAGTATATGCTGTGTGTGTGTATATGTGTGCACACACATGCTTCAGAGGTCAGAAGAGAGTGCCTGATCCCCTGAAACTGCAGCTATAGTTGGTTGTGAGCTGTCCACTGGGGGGTGCTTGGAACCAAGCTCAGGGACCTCTGGGAGACAGCCCCAAAGTGTCAGGGGTGGGGGAAGGAGAGAGAACACGAATGTGTAAGTGTGCACCCATGCTTGTGCAATTGTGAAGCCAGGGCTGGTGTATGACCTGGAGCTGGGGCTTCGGCTTTCTGAATTGCTGGGAACCAAGGGGTCCTCTGCAAAAGCAGCACTCTCTTATCTCCACCATTTAAGCCATCTCTATAGCACCTCCCTACAAGAGAATAGTACCCATGCTGGCCTTGAATTCTGTATGTAGTTGAGGATGATGCAGTCCTGGGGATAAAACCCAGGGCCACATGCATGCTGGGCAAATACTACCAGTTGAGCCACTTTCCCAGCTCCCTAAGAAAGTGAGTCTAGTTTGAAATGAAGTTGAAATGAAGTTGCACACGTTGAGTAGAAGGGGGAGTGCTTCTGCCTCTTAAGCAACATAATCATAACCCTGTAAACAGGGAAATCCTCTAACCACCATAGACCTTCAGGCTTTTGTGGGCGCCCTTTTAAGAATCTGCTGACTACGGTGGGTCTCAGGAGTTATGCTCATTGGCAAGTGTTTGGATTATCTTCCCCGGGTGCAAGGCAGATGTTAGAAATGCACATGGAGCTGGGAGTCAGAGTGGGGGAGTGGGCAAAGGGACATGGAGACATGCAGCCCCAGACCTGTTGCTAATCAGTGAGAGAACCAACCTCTCAGAAAATACGGCATCTCCATCTCCACCTCTGGCCTCCCGCACAGCTGCATGAGTGAGCCCATCTGTACGTGCACATGTTCTTCAGGTAGTTCCTACTCACTGACTCACTCCTGGCCCCTTGTCATTTATATGCACAGCTGGTGGCAGCGGAAAGAGCCTGTAATAGGTTTTCCTTTCCCTTTGTTGTCATGTTTTAGTTTTTATGTCGTTGTCATTTATCCATTCTTCACTCATCCCACTGTTTTGGATCCCCAGGACCCCCTGTTCTGTTTTTGGAGTACTGGCACTCTGGCTCCCTGCATGTTCCACCAAGAGCTCTGAGGTGGTGTGACCCAGTCCTTTCCTGTGTAGCCTTTTCCCTCTCACTCTATTAGTTATTTGTTTCATCACAATGACAAAATACCAGATTGGAACAGCCTAATGCAAGGACTTACTCTGGTTCAGCTTCCCTCTGTCCTGTTAGGGAAATTATGGTGGAATTCATGCAGGCAGTATGTATACCAGGAGCCTCCCATCTTGGCAGATCAGGAAAGTAGATTGGAATTTCAAACAGGGCCAGCCTGCAGGCCTCAGAATCTACCGCCAAAGGCTCCTGTGTGCCTGCTAGGCTTCTTGTCTCAGAACAGCAGCTAGAATCAGGTGTGGGAACACATGAGCCTAAGGAGCACCCATCCTACCCATTCCCTTCATTGACATGAATATTCATCTAGCCTTTTGCATCTGAAGAGTTCTTTGCTTTGGTTCTGGGAAAGTCTCGTGTTTGTTTACCACAGACACATTTCTGTTGACCTTTTTGTCCCTTTGTTGTGTATGAGCCTTTTTATTTATTTTTATATTTTCTATTACATTTCATTTCTAGCAACTTCTCCACTCATTCATTCAGGAATGGAGCTTAGGCTATTCTTGAATTCGAGGCTCAGGAAATCCTCCTGTCTTAGCTTTCTAAATAGCTGGGACTACTGGCATACATACTGTACCATATTGACTTGCACATATGTACCTGGCTGTGGTACTTTCAATATGCTTGGGCCATGGGAAGTGGCATTATTAGGAGGTGTGGCCTTATTGGAGGAGGCGTGGCCTTGTTAGAGGAAGTGTGTCACTGTGGAGGCGGGGCTTTGAAGTCTCCTATATATATGCTCAAGTATGGACGCATCCTTGTGTGACACAGTCTCTTCCTGGCTGCCTTCAGATCAAGGTGTGTAACTCTGCTCAGTACCATGCTTCTCACCATGATAATAGACTGAACTTCTGTTTGTTTGTTTGTTTGTTTGTTTGTTTGGTTGGTTGGTTGGTTTTTCGAGACAGGGTTTCTCTGTATAGCCCTGGCTGTCCTGGAACTCACTTTGTAGACCAGGCTGGCCTCGAATTCAGAAATCCGTCTGCCTCTGCCTCTGCCTCCTGAGTGCTGGGATCAAAGGCGTGCGCCATCACCGCCCGGCTAGACTGGACTTCTGAACCTGTAAACCAGCCCCAACTAAATGTTGTCCTTTATAAGACTTACCTTGGCCATGGTGTCTGTTCACAGCAATGAAACCCTAACCAAGACCCTAGCTCTTCTCCTTTTTTAAAAAAAAATATATATTTTAAGGTTTATTTATTTTATGTATATGGGTACACTGTGGCTATACTAATGGTTGTGAGCCATTATGTGGTTGCTGGGAATGAAAGTTTCTCGTTCTAGTCAGCCCCGCTTGCTCGGACTAAAAGATTATTATTATATCTAAGTATACTATAGCAGTCTTCAGACACACCAGAAGAGGGCGTCAGATCTCATTATGCATGGTTGTGAGCCACCATGTGGTTGCTGGGATTTGAACTCAGGACCTTCGGAAGAGCAGTCAGTGTTCTTAATCGCTGAGCCTACTCTCCAGCCCGGCTCTTCTCCTTTCTAAAGATGAATTAATTAATGAGACTTGGTCTCCCTATATGGCTCAGGCTAGCTATTCTTAGAAGTCTCCTGCCTCAGCTTTTCCCGTGCTGGGATTACAGGTGTGCACTGGCTCCCCTACCTTTTCAATAGGGACTTCCTATGAGAATTGTGTTTCCTCTTAGTTCTGGGAATAGTGATTGTGGTTGTTTGCTTTTCACAGCCACACCTTGCGTCTGTTTCTATCTGCTGTGTAGGTTGCTATCTTTGCCTGAAGGGTTTTCTCAAATGTCAGGTGATATTTATTCCTGAGCAAGAGATTAAAACACTAAACCAAGATCTCCATGGCCTTTCCCCCTTTATTCTCTGCCTTATGTCCCCCAACAGACTGCCACTGCTGGCTTCACCTTGTCTCATTCAGTCAGTGCTGAAGTAGGGCACTGAGCTACGACTCTTGACTATACGTTACTCTGTTTCCCCGTTGCTTAGGTTCTCATTTGGAAATGGCTGCCCATCTTCAGGGTTGTTGTAGGGTTGCATGAGTGTAGTGTTTGCCTTGTAGTAAATGCTGTTTGAGTATTGATATTTCTTAACCCTCTAGGGCCAGGTCACCATCGTTTCCTGTGTATATTATCCTAATGTCAAATCCCCATAGTTCCCTGGGCTGGGGAGTTGAGTCAGTGCTGGCTTGCTGCACAGTTATGAGGGCCTGAGTTTTGATCTCCAGAACCCATGTGAAAAGCTGGGCATGGCAGGGCGTACCTGTAACCCCAGCATTGGCAAGGCAGAGACAGGCAGATGTCTGCAAATAGCCTGTATAATTAGCAAGCCTGAGAGACTCTTATCACAAGCAGCTAGGCTGGGGCTGATGAGATGATTTAGTGGTCAAATGTGTGTGCTGACAGCCTGAGGGTCTGAGTTCAATTCCTGGACCCATGTGATAGAAGGAGAGAGTCTACTTATATAAGTTGTCCTCTCACAGCATGATGCATGTACACACGTGCGCGTGCGCGCACACACACACACACACACACACACACACACACACACACACGGCCTGTTCCTTAGTCATTCCCTATAAAAATAAGAGTGTCTTGGACCTTGCTTTACTGTTCCATGGTGCCTCACTCTCTGTGCACTGTAATTTACTTACCTGTCTGTCTACTCCTAATGGTAAACTGTAGGCTTAGCATGGTGGTACACACCTGTAATCCCAGTACTAAAAGTTCAGCTCTAGCCTGGGCTACATAGTGGCATCCTATTCCAAAGAGAAAAAGGAAATTCGTATTATTGGAATATCCATCTTGTCACTTCTGAGTTGGGAGGGGTCAGGGCATAGCAGTGTCACAGAACTCACCTGGTCTGGTACCCTTTTGACCAGACCAGGACACTATATACAGTTCTTCTGTGTAGTCCACATCCCTTAGTGTTCTATAAGTACAGATAACTTGATGTTTTAGCAACAGGTTTTAATGGGATTGTCTGAGAGAAACCGGCAGTTTTATATAAAATGATGTCATTCGCAGGTATTCAGTCAGCCTTCAAAGTATGTCATCCTTCTGTCAGGGCAGGAACGCTCGCTGACCTTGATGATCACTGAACAGTGGTGAGCAAATGCGGGCCACCCATTTTGCTGTTGTGATTAGCACGGTTAGAGCATGTGTGGTTTGTATTCTGAGGCCGCTAGTCTTCTGCCTAGGGTTCTTGTGGAATCTTTGATTCATCCATCGGCCCTCAGCGTGTGGCAGAGTGTATTTAGTGCTATTTTTTGTTTCCTCTTTCTAATATTAGAACCCATTGGAGAGAGTCTAGATCGTTTAGTGCTATTATAAAGGGTGTACTGTTACATTAGGCACACAGAAAACATTAGTGACTTAAGGTTCTATGTGTAGAAAGCTTTTATGATAGATGGGTTTGCAATTTTGATGTGTAAATCACTGGGGGACACACAGTGATTGTCCACAATTTCCCTTAAACAGTGTGAGGGAGGCTCGAGTTACATATCTTTGGGATGCAGAGCTGTACATTGGGGTGTTGGAAGAGAAAGATGGTTTTCTTAGTTCTAACCTGCTTAAAAAGAAAAGCAGGGCTGAAGCAACAGCTCAGCAGTTAATAGTGCTTTCCTGTTCTTCCAGAGGACCCACATTGGTGGCTCACATCTGCCTGTAACTCCAGCTCAGGGGGACCCAGTTCCCTCTTTTGTCCTTCACAGGTACTTGTACTCATGTGCATATACC
This sequence comes from Mus musculus, assembly GCF_000001635.26. NCBI lineage: Eukaryota > Metazoa > Chordata > Mammalia > Rodentia > Muridae > Mus > Mus musculus. The sequence continues at coordinate 144,121,487 of NC_000071.6, forward strand.
CTCCCCCCATATATATGTAGAAAAAAAATTCTTTAAAACCTCACTAGAAAAAGAAAAGCCAAAGCTCTGCATTTCAGAGGTGGGCTTTCTGGCAGGACCAGTTTGGAAGATTGCTGGTGCTTGGCTTCAGGTCTCCTTTATCAGGCCAGCCCTGTGTCCCCAGTTCTCACACAGGCACATGTTTGTCTTGTGTCAGCTTTCCAAGGTGAGAGGGTCTGGGAAGTGGGAAGTGGGAAGTGGATGCATTGTAGACAGCTTGCCTCCCTGGAGCTTGGCTTGCCTTTGCTGGTCAGGGAGTGTGAACTAAGCAAGCCCCTCAGGGGTCCTGGGGAGACAGAGTGGAAAGTGGCCTGGATTTACTCCTGGGATCTCCAGCCTCTTCACCAGTAGCATGGCCATCTTAAGTTAGTTGGTTTTTATTTTGTGGTTCTTTTCTTTTTTTCTCTTTCTTCTTTTAAATTTTTAAATTAAAAAAAATTTTTTTTTTGAGACAGGGTTTCACTGTGTTAGTCTTGGCTGTCCTGGAACTCACTGTGTAGGCCAGGCTGCCCAAGTTCTAAGATTAAAGGCATGCACCAGTACCACCTGGCTTAAGTTAGTTTTTAAATTGGACATGTGATGACCTACACACCTGTAGTCCCAGCAGTTAAGATAGGAGAATTTCTATGACTTTAAAGCTAGCCAAAGCTACATGGCAAGATTCTGCTTCAATACAAAAACAAAACTAAAACCACAACAACATTGGGGCTGGGGTGATAACTCAGTCTGAGGTCAGTCCTCGGATCCCATGTAAAAGAAGCTGGGCATGGGAGGCCAGGGCAGACCTGCAGCCCCAGCATTAGAGAGGCAGAAATACATAGAGCTTTGGAACTCCTTGGCAAGTCCCGGGCTGGTGAGAACCTTGTCTCAAAAAACAAGGTGAATGGCAACTGAGGCATGACAGCTGCATTTGTCCTCTGGCCTGTCCACATGCACACGTGTGCAGGTGCAGTTGCATGCACAAATGTGCCTATATACTCATGAATGTGCACATACACGCACTCATCCACAGTTTCTGTATTGTGGGTATGAATTGTTCATACCACACCAGCACCTAAGACTGATTGTTCTTGGAGCTTGAGCCTTTGAAGAGGTGACTAAGTTCAAATACGGTCATCATGGTAGGCTCTTAATGCAGCCTGATTACTGTACACAAGAAGAGGAAATGAGGTCAAGGAGACAGCAGTGATATGCACACAGAAGACCATGGGAGGTTGTAGTAAGAGGACAGCATCAGCGAGGAGAAGGCTAGAGGCTACAGGAGAAGCCAGCCTGTTGCTTGAACTTCAGCATGAGCTTGAACTTCAGCATGCAGAACAATAAGGTGAACATGTTGCTGGGGGCCCTCAGTCTGTGGGATTTTATTTCAGTAAAAGTTATCCCCTTGTAGAAGTATCCTCTGAGACCTCCTCCCCTTGCATTTGTGTGGTGTGTGCGTGCATGCTCACAAGCATGAGTGTGCATATCTTTGCAGGTATACATGTATGCTTGTATTTGGAGACCAGAGGTCCATCTCAAGAGCCATGCACCTCATTATTTTTTAGACAGTCTTTTTACTAGGACCCGGGGAATCAGTGGTAGATTATAGGTAAGACTAATCCCTGGCCCCATTTAGCTAGGGGCATTAAAGATTGTGTGATCAGTTCTGTGATGAGGAAATGCAATCGGTGTCCAAAGGCAGATCCTCACTTGAGACTCTAGGGATGGTTCCTACTGATGGCAAGGGGTTGTGGGCTGGGGTGGTTGTCAGTTTTAGGTTCCTGGTAGGTAAGTGTAAGGTAGTAAAAGAAGATTGGTGTGGTTAGAGGGAGGACCCCATGGCCCCCAAATGAAGAACAAGGGAAGCTCAGCAAGAAGCTGGACTGCAAAGGTGATAGAGTCTGAGGGTGCAGGACGAGGCCGTAGGAGTCTGAGGATGCAGGACGAGGCCGTAGGAGTCTGAGGGTGCAGGACGAGGCCGTAGGAGTCTGAGGATGCAGGACGAGGCCGTAGCAGCCTGAGGGTGCAGGACGAGGCTGTAGGAGCCTGAGGGTGCAGGATGAGGCCTTGACTGTCCTGCCAACACCTTGGTCTTGGGTCTTGAGCTTGGAACTTGGGAAGTAATGCTTTCTGACTGTTCCAGCCACCCAGCTTGTGATTCTTTGTTGCTCTAGTCCTAGCAGACTAAAACTCTAGTTTAAGAATATATAAGGGGGTGTATTATCAACCCTGACATCCTGAGTGCAGGGCCCAGGACCCACATTGTGGAAGGACCACTCTGAAACCAACAGTGGTACAAAGTAGTAACAGAGTAGTTGTAATGCCTGTAATGAATGAGTAATAAGCAGGTCAGCTGCCCAGGGCTGGGCATCATCATTACTGCTACCACCACCACAAATCCAGGGACTCATACATGCTAAGCCAGCACAGGCTAGCATGGCATTATTGAGTTACATGTCTAGTTCTTAGGCTGCAGTCTTAAATAAACAGGCAATTGGCTCTTGTAGAGCTGATTTGCCAGAGGTCTGAAGCAGCAACTATTTAAAAGGTGAGCCTGAAACATAGCAGAAAACAGCAATCGGAGGCTGCTGGAGTCTTGGCAGAAGGCTGGAGAGCAGACTTCTGCAGAGCACCTGCTGGCATGTGGGAACAGTGTAGCATCATTAAGAATAATTACAAGTCAGGCTTGGTGGCTCACTGCTTTAATCCCTGCACATGCAAATCTCTCTTAAGTTCAAAGCCATCCTGGTCTACATAGCTAGTTCTAAGATAGTCAGGGCTATATAGTGACTCTGTCTCAAAAAAGAAAGGGAAGAAGGAGAAAATCTCTGTTACTATTCTGTTGGAGAACGAGGAGGAAGGCTTGTAGATTTTCACCTCAGATACCAGTTCTCCTCTTACCCTAGCTGCACATGGTCTCTCTTGAGAGGTACTAGCCCACACATGTGCTCAATTTAGTGACAGTATAAGACATTGTCACCTACAGAGCTTACACTTAAGAACTGTACAATTGAGTTACCCCCGCCCACCAAAAAAGAAAATCAAACAAAATAAACTTATAAAAAAGAAATCTTTTAATATAGGCTGGTGAGATGGCTCAGTAGGTAAGGGCATTTGCCATACAACTCTTACAGTCTGAGTTTGATCTGTAGAACCCACAGTGGAAGAAGAGAACCAACTCCCAGAAGAGCTCCACCCAGAGAGATACATAATAAAAAATTAGGTCTCGGGCTGGAGAGATGGCTCAGTGGGTAAGAGCACTAACTGCTCTTCCGAAGGTCCTGAGTTCAAATCCCAGCAACCACATGGTAGCTCACAACCATCTGTAATGGGATCTGATGCCCTCTACTGGTGTGTCTGAAGACAGCTACAGTATACTTATTTATAATAAATAAATCCTTTAAAAAATTAGGTCTCATAATATTTTAATTAAGCTTGTGATTTTTGTGTTGGACTGGGTGTATGTGGCTTACAAGGTGTGGTCTTGAATGTGCCTGTTAGGGTTTTAAGGTGATGAAGAGCTCCTGTGAGGAGTCACCCATGCCAGGGTGGGCTTTTTCCACAAGAAACTCAATGAGGGCCTTCAAGACGGCTCAGCAGCTAAGTTGCTTGCTGCAGAAGCCCAGTGACCTCAGTTCCATCACAGGACCCACAGAAGGGTGGGGAGAACTTACTCCAGGGAGTTATTCTGTGCCCTCCATAGGTGCACCCCACACATACACACACACAGTTTGTGCATAGACAACTGTGGTTGGTTTGTTTTAAAGACACTCATTGGTTCCTCAAGCTAGACTTGGGTGGGATAATTTGTTTGACTGTTGTTGATGCCCTTCCTGGGTGGTAAACAGACATTGTCACAGCATCTAGCCTGCCCTTCTTTAACTCTAGCTACCAGTTAACCACCTGGCAAATGGGAGGACATTCTCCTTACACAAATATGTCAGCTGGGAACCAAAGAGGAATGACACAGAGAGAGAATCAATGGTGTGTGAGCCCCAAGGGATTTGAACATTGGTCATCAATTTCTTTTTACCAGGCGAGTCTCTAGTTAATTACACACGCACACAGGTTTCATTGGAGGTTCTGGGGACCATGCTCAGATAATTGGCTGGATTTATAATGGCTAAATTAATAGGCAGCTAGCAGCTCCTGACCCACTATGAGTCATTACTGGGAAATTACCACCCTTTCCAAATTACCTGTCTCTAAAGCAAATAGCATCTACCTACCTACCTCGTAGAGTTCCCCAAGTTTTCTGCTTAGTAAGTCAAGTACTAGATAGATAGCTATTAGAGGGCTCTGAAAACTGGAATCAAAATGCAGTGGAATGTGCTCTTGGGGTGCCAGGTGTTTTTAAATTGTGTCTCGGGAGAAGCATATTAAGTGACCCAAGCCCCTCATTATCTTCCTCCTCCTCTGTGGAGCCTGAGGAGCTGTCTGAGGGCATGGTGACAGGCTGTCACTGTGGATGTTTTTCTGTAGCAGACGATTGCTTTGTCTTATGCATTTCTGAATGCTGGAGGCAAAGCCTGTTAAAGAGAAACTGGCTTCATAGTGTCCCGACAGTTGCAGCCAGGAGTCTTTCTGAGTCTGGCTTTCTGGTTTAACCACAGAGCTGGGGATTTCAGTTGTGGTTCCTGCTTCTAGAATTTACTTCCTTTCTGTGGTTTGAGCAAACCCAGCTCACCTTCCAGTCTGTGGCTTCATTTCCTCATTTTATAGGAGTTTTTCCTTCACTAGTGTAAGGAGGAAGGCCTGAAATCCCGAGACTCTACATAACAAGCGATGTACAGCGGTGTACCGCTGTAGTCCCAGGAACGGCAAGTCAGGGCTGGAGACTGTTCCTGCAACCCTCAGCCAGCTAGCCTGGCCTACATGGTGAGGTTCTAGAACAGCGAGAGATCTGAGGACCACCACCACCTGACACTGTCCTCCCATATGCACTCAAGTATGTACACTGGCATACATTTGTGCACCTGCCGTTGTGAACATGTACACACACACACACACACACACACCCCAAAAGGGCCAGAGGAGGAAAACAAAACAAAGTACATAAGAAGGTAGGGCTGAGCTTGGCAGGACTCATTGTTAGCATGAGTATGTCTTCTCATGCCAGCCTAATGACTCACAGAAGACCAAGTTGTGAATCAGATCATTGGGCCAGCCTTCAGGCAGCCCTGTGATCCATTTTTATAAGAAATAGGTTAGTGCTTGAAAATTAAACAAACAATTACAGTAAAAGACAGGAAAGGAAATGATATTACCTTTGTAGAGTTTGGAGAAGGGGCTTAGAAGCCCACGCTGCCCATGAGTGTAAATGGTAAACTATGGGGCCAGGTGTGGTGGCACATACCTAATTCTCACACAGAGGCAGGTGCAGCTCTGTGGGTTCCAGGCCAGCCAGGGCTATATACTGAGACAAAAGAATGAAAAAGTTAACCGCAGGAAGGCTTTAAAGCCGAGTTGTCTAGGGAGGGTGGGGAAATGTTCCTAACACCTGGCCACCAGAGCTGCTTTCCCACTACAGGCTCTGGGAATATCAGTTTTCCTTATCTGTGATGTGGAGCTGGTCCAGTTACATCAGGTGTTGTGCCAATCAGATGAAATAATGCTGCATTTTATCAAATCTCAGATACAATCAATTATAAGCTATACCTTTCCTTTTGTACCATTATAAGCAAAGAATGCTGCCAGTTAAATCAACTTGGTTTAAGTGTTATGCCCTTGACATTCAGAGAAGTTAAAATGTAGCGGCAAGCTGGATATAATGGTACACATCTATAATTCTAAACTGAGGACAGAGAATTGAAAGCTTGAGGTCAGCCTAGATTATATAGCAAGTTCCTGTCTAGACAAAAAGGGGAGGGGGCCCTGGGAAGATGGTTCAGCAACTAAAGCACTTGTCACTCAAGAAGGAAGCCTGGAGTTCAGGTCTCCTGAATCCATGTGAACACCAGGTGTGGGGCTGGCAATACTCGAGGTGGAGTAGGGGTGACTGGTCCTATCAATGAGCTCTGGGTTTGATTGAGAGTTCTGCTATGAAAGGATAAAATGTAAAAATGATTGAGCAAGATTGCTGACATTGGTCTCTGGCTTCCAGGAGCATATGTGCACATGCATACACATGGGGGAAAAGTGATGGACAAACCATGGTTTTAAAGTCAGTAAAATCTGACATTGGATATGAAAGCACTTGGTTATACAGTTCTCTAGGGTCACATTTGATCTTTATTGTATGCATCCAAGTGGAGTTATTAAAATTAAAATATGGTGGGCATGGAGAGATGGCTCAGTCAGTGAAGTGCTTCCTGAGTGAGCATGGAGGACCTGATTTGACCCGTAGCATCTGTGTACAGATGCCAGCTGCAGTGGTACCCAGACGCAGTCTTAGTGCTGGCATGGCAGAAACAGGTACATCACTGGGCTTGCTGAACAGCCATTCTAGAACTCAGTGGGATCCAGGTTCAGAGAGACGTGTCAAAAAAAAGTAAGGTGGAAAGCTGAGCAGGGCAGCACATTCTTTTAGTCTTGGCACTCAGTAGCTGGTGTATATTTTGGGGAGCTTGAAGTTAATCTGGTTGGTTTATAGTGAGTTCCAGGTCAGAAATGAAATCCTGATTGGAAAATATATACATATTTTATTTGTATGGGTGTAGACTGTGTGAATGCAGTGCCCTCAAGATTCTCCTGGAACTGGAGTTACAGGTGAATGTGAGCCTCCATTAGGACCTAGGAATCAAACCCAGATCCTATGGAAGAGAAGCTGGTGTCTTTAACCACTGAGCTGTCCCCCAAGCTCTTTACTAGATTCTAGACAAACCTTGGCTGATACACAGGTTCCCTGAAGTCTTCAGCCCACTCCTCAGCATCTCTGGTAAGAATGGGGCATCAGGGTTGCTTTATAGTGGGCTTTGGGGATAGCATTTGAAATGTAAATGAAAAAAATATCTAATAAAAAATGCCTTATTAAAAAAATAATGACTTTGAAGGTGGGGTTTTTTTTTTTTTTTTTTTTTTTTTTTTTTTTTTTTGGTTTTTCGAGACAGGGTTTCTATGTGTAGCCCTGGCTGTCCTGGAACTCACTCTGTAGACCAGGCTGGCCTTGAACTCCCGAGAAGATCTTTTGTCTGAAAAAAAAATTGACCTTGGTTATTAAAACAGAACTTAGTCTCTATTGGCAGTTCATTCAGGCCTCTCAGAACTTCATCAGTGGAATGCACTGGGCTTTGGATCTGCTCATAAGGCATAGAGGGAACACATGATGACTTGATGGTGACAAGACAGAGTTCACTCCACCAGGAACAAGTCATGTGTCTCTGATGTGCTACAAATGCAGGACCCGTGGCGTTTCCTCCTGTACTGTTTGAGATTCTCCCTAAATATCTCTCTTCTAGATTCTTCCCAAGTATCTGTAATCACTCCATAGTCTTGGGAACATCAGGCCACCCAAGTTAAAGGATGTACCACACATAACGGATCAGCACTCGCCAAAAGTGTCCGGAAGACTGAGAAACTGCCAGAAGTTGGAGGGGAGGCAATTCAAGGGTAGCCTGAGGCTCAGCTCAGCCTGTGGACCAGTCTTGCCCTAAGATTGGGAAAGCACCATGCCAATGTAAGATCTGAGCATTGGTGGAGCTCAGTGGAATGGCTGGGAACTGTCTCTGCAGTGCCTCTCGAAGTCTACTGTAGTTATAAGGTAGACAAAATGGGCTTGGCTTCTTCTAGAGTGCTTGAACAATATTTTTTTGTGAGTCCTCAGATCCATTCATATCCAGAATGTTGGTTCAGTTAATTAAAGTTGACTTGAGAATTACATGTTTTTAACATAATTTCTGTTTTTTGCAGGGGAAGTACCTGTTGTAGAAGTTCCCTCCTTGTTTGTGATCCTGTCGGTGTGCAGTTTATTGATACTGATAGTGTTAATTGCAAACTGTGTTTCCTGCTGTAAGGACCCAGAAATAGACTTTAAGGTGAGCACAGATGGCATGGACATTTAAAATTATCTGCTGGTTTTTAAGGTGAATGTGGATGTATGTGTTTGCACACGCGCATATAGGGGTATATATGGAAGCCAGACTACAAGCTCAAATTCAGTCTTCAGTAACCCTTGAGCCAGGGGTTTCACTGGCCTGGAGTTTGCGGAGTAGGGTAGACTGGCTGGCTGTCCGACCTCGGGGATCCTTCTTTTTCTACCTCCCTAGTGCTGGCCTTGCAACTACATCCAGCATTTTTACATGTGTTCTGGAGTTTGAACTCAGGTCCTCCTCATTGTACAAGGCAAGTAATTTACTGACTGAGCCATGTCCCTAGCCCTAAAATATCCTCTGACACATTTATCAATAGCATTTTTGTCGACCACATTCTCTTGGGAACAAGGGTCAACAGACTTTTCCTTTTCTTGTATATAGCAAAACATTGTGGTCCACACAGTCTCTGTCATAGCCTTCTCACCCTCCACCCTGCCATTGTCATGCTGTATCAATAACAGATGCTCTGTTTGTGCCAGTTTGATTGACAAAAGTAGGCAGTTTGGAATTGATCCATCAGGTGTAGCTTGCCGGCCTTACCTTAGGGAGTTGTGTGTGTGTGTGTGTGTGTGTGTGTGTGTGTGTGTACATATTGCATGTGTATGTACGAGTACTCTCCTGTGTATGTTCATGTACATATAGAGGCCAGAGGTCAACCTTACAGGTTGTTCTTTGGGAGGCATCCCAAGTTGTTTTCTTGAGACAGGGTCTTTCACTGGGACTGGAGCTCATGGGCAAGGCTAGGCTGGCCAGCCAGTGACACCAGGGATCCACCTGTTTAAACCTCCCCAGCAATGTGATTACAAGTGTGCATCACCATGTCCGGCTTTTTATATGGGTGCTAGGTACTGAACCCAGGTCCTCATGCTTGCACAACAAAGAGTTCACCATGGAGCTATCTCTCCAGCCTCCTTGGAGCCTCTCTCACAATAAGCACTTACTGGTAGTGTGTCTTACATTTTGTTTTTTTAAGATTTATTTATTTATTTATTAAATGTTAAGTACACTTCAGACACACCAGAAGAGGGCATCAGATCCCATTACAGATGGTTGTGAGCCACCATGTGGTTGTTGGAAATTGAACTCAGGACCTCTGGAAGAGCAGTCAGTGCTCTTAACCATCTCCCCAGCCCATGTCTTACATGTTTGTTTAAATGAGGAACGATGTGTGGTGATTGAGTTCATTGTTTATGGTCTGCACAGAAGGCCAGGCAGGGTTTGGCTTCTCTCAGGCTTTTGTATAGGCTGGCACATTTGTGATCATTACTTCACAAAAGCAAAGGGATTTCCTCAACAGTTTTTTATATGAGGAAGGACACCAGAAACCTCAAGTTTGACTCTAAACTTTAATTCCCTAAAGAGAGTAGCACTTGCTGCATAGACCATTTCCTACCTGCAGTCAGCATAAGAGGGTCTGGCATTGTAGCAGCAGATGGATGGGATCTACCAGCAAGCCAGTTGAGACTTCTCTAGAAATTACTGCCCATCTGTTGACACATTAAAGCCCCACAGCATTTGTTTAAAAGAGTGGATTAGCTGGGTATGGCTGCATGATTAACCGCAGCACATGGGAGGCTGAGGGAAGAGGGTTGCTAGTTGAAGGACAGCCTGTCTCAAAACACTTTCATGCCAGTACATTCTCTGTCTCCCCAGACCCTCTTGTGCTATTTTTATTGTGGCTTCTCTTTACTTGGAGTCTGTGGTGGCTCTGAGGAGATGGGGAAGTGCATTGCCCTCCTAGCTCAACACTCTGCCCTGCACAGAAAGCTAAATGCAGGGAGACCTGGAGGGACTCCTCAGCCCAGGCAACAGTCCGGCACTGGTGGCCTGTGGCCACCTGTGGGCTTTATGCATCAACACTCACCCCAGGCTCACATGGATGCACACATTTCTGTGGGAACGTCCTGACTTCTCCGTTGGGAGCACAACAATAGATAGAGAATCTAAAACCCCTGACCATCAGTCTTGCCAAAGGACTTTGCACAGAAACCTGGCCACTTGGGGACGGAGATAAAAGTCTGATGGGGTTGCTGATACCAAAGGCTGGCCCTTCTCATGTTTCTAGATACCCCATCCTTGCCTTAGATTGATCTGGGTTGTTGAATGTGAGTATCCACAAGGGAGCCAATTGTGAGGTAGCTCAGAGTCTGGGATTGTGCATCACTTTGCAGTTGCCCCTGACCGATGCAGGAGCTGCACTGCTTTGAGCTCTCCGGCTTTAGTCTGTGACTGAATGAGTAGTTATGGACAATGATGTGTGGGTTGGTTTCCTTTGGACTTAGAGTATGGGAGTTTCAGGGGTTGAGTGGCTCTAACAGAGACAGTGTACAGATCAGGAAGCCAGGTGCCTTATCTCAGGATTTCTTCTTCCCCCTCCTCCTCCCCCTCCTCCTCCCCCTCCTCCCCCTCCTCCTCCCCCTCCTCCCCCTCCTCCTCCTCTTCCTCCTCCTCGTCCTCATCGTGTGTGTGTGTGTGTGTGTGTGTGTGTGTGTGTGTGTGTGTGTGTGTGTATTACTATAGGGTGTCATCTCCTTGAATCTTTATAGGGTTATCTACTGGCATATCTACTGGTGTGTCATAATTGCTGCCACATTGAAATGACATTTTTAAGGGATGGTGGATGAAGTCCTTCTAACAAGAGAGGCTTGGTGACTGTACAAAAGAGTGTACAGCTGAGAGCTAGGAGGGTGGTTCAGTGGGTAAAGGAGTTACTGTGTAAGCATGAGGCCTTGAGATCAAACTCTGGAACCTCGAGTAAGGCCAGCTACAGTCATACTGTTACCTGTAATCCAAGTGCCCTGTGGGGAGACAGAGGCAGAGACAGGAAATTTGCCAAAGCCAGAGGGATAGCTAGCCTAGCTTATACAATGGAGGAAACAGAGAGACCCTGTCTGATAGAATGGAAGGCAAGGTCCAGCACCTAAAGTTGTGCTCTGACCCACTGGCATAGACACAAAAATGGAACTTTTTCCCCCTCTATTTTCCCTCCCTCCCTCCCTCCCTCCCTCCCATCTTTTCTTCCATAAAATCTCACAAAGCCCCTCATAGTCTTGAGCTTCTTGTCCTCCTTCCTCCATTTACCAAGTGCTGTAAGCCACCATATTAAGCGTCGTTTCCCTTTTGAGCCAGTGTCAACCTGCACAGAGGCTGGCTCTACCCAGCCAGTTCTGTACCATCACACCCAGAATCGACTTTCACAGAGCCAACTTTCAGAACCTCCTTTCCTTGCATGCAAATAGCACTAATGCCTGGGAATGTCTGCTCACATCTGTGCAGAAGCCCAAATGTCAGAAATTTTCCTTTGCTATATAGGGTTTTTTCCTGTTAGTGGACAGGGCTCTAAGGCAGCAAGGGAAAAGGAAAAGAAGGACGCTGGCAGAAGCATGGACGACTTCGTTCATGAGTCCGTTCTCTGTCTATTCTGGGGTTCTAAGGGGTGAAGGAAGGAATGGTTGGTTAATCTTTTGTATCTTCATTAAGTCCACCTGGGCCCCCAGAGGACACTCAGCTCGCAGGAGTGAGACTAGGGAGAGTCAGGACAGCATCTGCCCATCGTGTCATCGAAGATTCCCGCAGCGTGGTGGGTGCAGTCTCAGGTAGCCTTGTTCTGTGGTGCTGGGATGGAGCCCCGATTCTGCCACGTGCTTGGTTAGTGCATGAGTTACTTCCCAGCCCTCTTTTTACCCTATTGTATTTATTTATTTTTGAGACATATTCTCACTGAGTTGACCAGGCTGACCTTGAACTTCTACCAAGGCCTCCTGAGTAGCTGGGGTCGTAAGGCATGCGGTACCGTACTCAGCTCCTGGCACAGTTTCTTTTTTAAAGCCGAATACCTTTATCATTTGTAACTGTGTGGGTGTGTGCACAAGCACATGAGAATAGTCAGTTGTCAGTGTTATGGCAGATGACAACCAAACCCAGGTCCTCTGCAGGAGCACAAGTGCCCTTAGCACCCAGCCAGCTCCAGACCCTTGTTCAATACTGGCTTGTTAAACTCTTGATTCACTAGAAATTACACTGTAGTTATAAGTGCACTTAGAAAATTTCAAAATAAAACTAACTTTGACCCAGTTTGCAAAAAGATTTCACAAATCTTTTTGCAAAGATTTTTGAAAGAATTACTTAATCTTTTAACAAATTTTGAGCCTTTTCTGTCCTTGAAACTTCTGAACTTGGACAAGTATTCATTCCCATGATAAGTTCTGTGGGCATTTTAGAAATTTTTGTTTTTAACATTAAGCTGTCAGCTTCCAGAATTAAAGGTATTCATTGCTTACTTTAAAATCTTATTTAGCCTCATTCCAGACATGGTGGTGCATGCCTGACGTCCTAGCCCACGGGGAGTGGGAGCAGCAGGATCAGGAGCTCTGGGCTAGCCTGGGGTATGGGAGACCAGACTCACAAACAAAGCGACACAAAGGAAGAAAGCATCTTACTTGTTCTCTTGTTTGGAGGTAGCACAGTTCCTTGAGCTTTTTCCTAGAAGTGACTATGAATGGGGAACAGTTACGGCAGCGTGTTCCAGATGAGCGGCGAGTGGACACTCCTTGTTTCAGCACTAACAGCTGCCTTTCCATATGCGCTTCTTTTGATTGCAGGAATTTGAAGACAATTTTGATGATGAGATAGACTTCACCCCACCAGCAGAAGACACCCCGTCCATCCAGTCCCCAGCAGAGGTCTTCACGCTCTCAGTGCCCAACATCTCACTTCCAGCTCCATCCCAGTTCCAGGCTTCTGTGGGTGAGACCTCCTGTCCTGTGTCAGCCGTCCACGGACTGTGGGAGCCGAGCTGCAGTCACAGCACGCTGGGCGCCCATTTTCTTCCTCTGCTTGTCTGTTTTCCTACTCCTGCAGACACTGCATCATGATAGTCAGACTTGGGCTCATCTGCACGGTCTGTCCATCTCTCTCTGCTCCTGAAGTCGAGTTGAAGTCTAGTGTAAGAGTAAATCAGTTCTGGCTGGAGAGGTGGCTCAGCATTGGCTGCTCTTCCAGAGGTCCTGAGTTCAATTCCCAGCAAATACATGGAGGTTCACAAACATCTATAATGGGATCTGATGCCCTCTTCTGTCATGAAGGCAGACATGCAGATAGAGCACTCATATATAAAATACATAAATAAGTAAATATCTTAAAACAAAACAAAACAAAACAGAACAGAACAGAACAGAACAGAACAGAACAGAACAGTTCTTCCTGAAACATTAAAATGGAAGTCTCAGAGAGACTTCCTGGGGCAGGGGGTATAGTTCAGTTGTGAGAGTGCTTGCCTAGCATGCTGCGTTCTTTCAGTACTGTGTCAGCTGGGTGCACACGCCATAGTCCTGACACTTAGGAGGTGCGAGCAGGAAGAGAGAGTTTGGGGTCAACCTGGGCTACACAAAACTCTTTCTTAAAAAAAAATGTGAAAAACAAAAAGACTCATATAGACTCTGGTAGGCTGGTTTCTCTAGCTGAAGACACTGCGAGTAGGGTTTGCTACCTGGCTGAAGTATATTGAGATATATTAATTAGACTGTTTTTCATAAGGCTTTTTAGAATTAGTGGTTTGATGAGATTCTATTTCCCAGTATAACTATAACTTCCTTCAAAGGAAGGCTGTTTAAGTCTTTGCAGGCACTGACCTGGCCTTACAGTTGCCATTGTACTGTGGGATGTGTTTAGGGCAGCGTAAACCCAGGCTTAGCCTCCTGTAGGTCTATGACTAAGTTTCTGTTCTGTTGCTGTGAAAAGACATCATGACCAAGACATTTTAAAGAGAAAGCATTTAATTGAGGCTTGCTTCCAGTTTTAGAAGGTGAGGAGCGGGGCAGCACACAGGAGTGGTAGCTAAGGTATATCTTGATCGGAAAGAAAGTTGGAAGCAGAGAGCCTGGGCCTCGTGGGCTTTTGAAACCTCAAAGCCCTCCTCAAATTACAGAGCCACTTCAGCAAGGCTACACCTCCTAACTGTTCCCAAACAGTTCACGAGCTGCGGCTCGGGCATTGAAACATGTGAGCCTATGGGGCCATTCTCACTTCAGTCACTACAGCATGCCATGACGCAAGGGAAAAGTAAGCTAGACCGAGCTGCTGACACCGTGTTTAATACCAGCCCTCTAGAGGCAGAGGCAGGAGAATCTCTGTGAGTTCAAGGGCAGCTTGATCTACACAGTGAGTTCCAAGACAGCTACAGAGCTACTTAGTGAGATCCTGTCTCAAAAAAAAAAAAGTAAGCTACAGAGAAGGTAAGCGTGATAGTCAGAGGAGATGGCTCAATGAGGGGAGTGCTTACCGTGCAGAGATGCACACTCCACAGCACGCATAGAAAAGCCAGGCATGGCAGTTTTCTTCTAGTGCCCTGGGGCTGGCTGGGGGAGGATAGTGATAGGTGGATGCCTGCAGCTAGCCAAATAAGTGGGCTTCAGGTCCAGTGGCATAGCCTATTTCACACAGTAAGAGTGGAGGGTCGCAGAGGATCCAGTGTCCTCTTTGGTACATGTACATACATGCAAGCAAAACACTCAGACACATAAATAAGTCCAAAACAACTTTTAAATGACATATAGTATATTTTAGCTTTAATTTCTCTAAATAATAATACTAAAGGGTAGATTTCAATCTAAATGGTGTTTAAAAGGAGTTCAGTGAATCACCCATATGTGTGTAAAACATGTAAGCATATAGGTGGTTCCCCTTTTAAAAAAATGGCCAAGCAGGTAGAAAAAGTAAGCGCTGACATCAGCAGACTGAGGCTTCTGTCCACGCTCGCGCTATTGCAGACTCGCAGTTTTATTTATGAGTACACTGTTGCTGTCTTCAGACACTCCAGAAGAGGGCATCGGATCCAGTTACAGGTGGTTGTGAGCCACCATGTGGTTGCTGAGAATTGAACTCAGGACCTCTGAAAGAGCAGCCAGTGCTCTTAAGTGCTGAGCTATCTCTCCAGCCCAGCTGGGGCCATCTTAACTTCAGCGGTAGAATCCCAGCCCAGATGAGTACTGGTGGGAGAGAGGCCAGATTATGGAAGGGAAAAATGGTGGAGGTGACCTTGGAAATAGCTTGATCCAGGGCCCCCAAGTTCAGCCATCTTTTTACAGGCTTTGCACGTCAGCCTCATCCCTCAGGCGGTTCTCTCCTTGGAAGAGAGTGACTGCTGAGAATTCCAGACCCTGGTCTTTGTAGCTTCACCCTTCTGGGACCAGGAAACATGCAGAAGCGTCGCTCAGGAAGGTGGGGCAGATAAGAGACCTGCAGCTTCCCTCTGGGTCTCTTGGGATGGTGAGGAGCACAAACAGAGGTGGGCATGAAAGCAGCTACAGGGAGCCAGGCAGCTATCCTTTTTCTGTCTTGAAGCCTCCTTGAGGTCACTCTTGGAGCTGGGGAGCTGGCCCAGTAGGAAGATGGCTCACTGCTGCACAAGCCTGAGGACCTGAGGTTGCACTTCCCACTCACATGTAAGAGGAGGCCAGGCCAGGTGACAAAACTGATAGTCCGGAGTCAGGGAGGTTTTCTGTTTCAAAAACTGAGGCGGAGACCAACAGAGGAAGGCTCCTGCCATTGCTTGGCTTCTGGGACACACAGGTACAGACACACAGTGCATACAGTCCCTATCACATGTGTCAGGAAATAGGAAGGAAATTTTTAGCTTCTCTACTTAGAATATTCAACTATTTTTATCATCCTGGGATATAAAAGAACTTGCCATCCTTGGCACTAAATCTAGACAACATGAAAAAAAATTGCCAAATCTGGTTCATAAAATAAAATACTCTGTAATAAAACATATACTATATACCAGCTAGACATGGTAGCAAAAATATTTGTAAAGTAATTAAACAGTTCACACAAATATTTAAGAAATTGAAGAGTAGCCATGTGGTGGTGGCACATGTCTTTAATCCCAGCACTCAGGAGGCAGGACAGGTGGATCTCGTATGAGTTTAAGGACAGCCTGGTCTATGGAGCTAGTTCCAGGACAGCCAGGGCTACACAAAGAAACTGTATATGGAAAAACAAAACAAAAACAAACAAACAAAAAACCCCAAAAATTTAAAGAGTGACATGGGGCTGGGAAGATGACTTAGCTGGTAAAGTGTTTGAGGACCTGAGTTTGAACCCCAGAACTCAAGTACAAAGGCTGTAATCCCAAGACTGGAGAGACTCAAGACAGGCAGACCCCTGGGGCTCACTGGCCATTCAGCCTGGCCTACTTGGCGGGCGGGCTTCAGGTTAGTGGCTCAGAAAACAAGACACCTAAAGAGTAATACTGAAGGTTGCTCGTGTGCTCGCCTAGATGCTCACGCACACGTAACAAGGAAGAAGTGCTGGGTCCCTGGAATCCGTAAGCCTAGGATACACAGGAAGGTAGTGCTGGGATGAAGCAGAAGTGTTCATACCTGTGCACAGAGAGAACGCCACGAGCTGACAGAATGCCCGCTTGTGCAAGGTGATAACACGAGGAGGAGGAAAGAGGGTCCCTGAGTAGTTTGTGGAGAGTGAGAAGGGACCCAGGCTCTCCCAGCCTCTGACTGTCAGCGCGGCCAGGGAAGGGAGCTTCCAGAGATCACATCTGAGCGTGAGGGCCTTTCCTTCATCCCACAGGCCTGCTTCCAGTAGCTTATCGTTAAGAACCAATTGAGTAAGTCGGTTCAAGAGGTGCAGAGTAGAAAATGACAGCACAGTTAGGCAGTAAGGACAGAGGTGCTGAGGGAAAGGAAACGCTGACAGTGGGCCCTTGTGTATTCTGTAAGTGAGCTATGTCTGATTGTGAGAGATCCTTTGACACTTGGCCTGTTCACAAGCAAGTTTAGAAGCTCTGCCCACTTTTTTCCCTTTGGGGTGGGGATGGGGATGTGTGTGTGTTCACTTGTTAAAAATTTTTTTTGGTGGGGACAGCCATCTAATGATTTAGCTGTGGCTGGTCTGGACGTCACTGTGTAGGCCAGACTGGCCTGGGACTTGAAGAGATCAGCCTGCCGCTGCCTCCTGAGTGCTGGAATTAAAGGTGCCCACCACCACATGTGGCCGTATAAACACAAACTATACACTCTTGGTCCTGAAATCAAGCCTAGAAAAGTATTTGTAATGAATTGTCCTTCTTTGTTTCTTATCTATCTATCCAGACTTTTTTTTTTTCGGGGGTTGGGGGACAGGTAACAAGATCTCACTATGTAGCCCAGGCTGGTCTCTAGCTTGTGGTCCTTCTGCCTTAGCCTCTTAAGTACTGGAATTATAGGCATGTGCCACCATAACTAGCTTTGCTAGAATTTCTTAATGCAAAACCTCCAATCCCACTTTACAATTTAAGTATTTTGTTTCTTTTTTAGAAGGCTGTTTTTGTAGAGCAGTTTTAGGTTCATAGCAAATTGAGGAGTTGCAGTGGTTTCTGGTAAAGCTCTTTCTGCATAGTCCCGGTGCCTCTGTCTTCACTAGGAGAGCCTAACTGGTAACCGGAGCATGGGGCTTGCACACTGCTATTACAGTCTGTAGGCTTTTTTTTTCCACTCTCTAAAATTTCCTTTGACACTTTAATTTTTTTAATTTCCATAAATCCAGTATATTTTCCCCTTTCGTTGTGTGTGCATTTATTTCTCTCTCTCTCTCTCTCTCTCTCTCTCTCTCTCTCTCTTTTGTTAGTAAAGACTTATTTATTCATTTTATGTATATGAGTACACCATTGCTCTCTTCAGACACACACTAGAAGAGGGCATCAAATCCCATTACAGATGGCTGTGAGCCACCATGTGGTTGCTGGGAATTGAACTCAGGACTTTAGGAAGAGCAGTCAGTGCTGTTAACTACTGAGCCATCTCTCCAACCCCAAAAGTATTGTTTGCCTGTTTGTTTGTTTTGAGACAGGGTTTCTCTGTGTAGCCCTGGCTGTCCTGGAACTCACTCTGTAGACCAGGCTGGCCTCGAACTCAGAAATCCACCTGTCTCTGCCTCCCAAGTGCTGGAATTAAAGGCGTGCACCACCACCATCCGGCACCCAGCTTGTTTCTTAAAAACCACTGCCAGGCCTGGAGTACTTAACTTCTCTGCCTTTTCTATGGGTTTGATAGTTTTAGCTTTCAAATGTAGCTCTCTGATCTGATCTCTGTTTTAAAAGAATTTTTTAAAGTGTGTGTGTGTGTGTGTGTGTGTGTGTGTGTGTATCATAGGTGTGCCTGATGATCTCTGCAGTCAGAAGAGGATGTCAGTCCCCAGGAATTGGAGTTGTAAATGATTGTGGCTGCCATGCTGGTGGTGGGAACTGAACCTGAGCCTTGTTGATTGATTTCTGCCCCTGTTCTTCCCAGTTCTTTCCTCCCATTTTATTTGAGAGTGTTTGTGTGAGTGTCTGTGCATGCATGCGCGAGTGCAGGAAGAGAGAGAAGCATGTATGTGTATCAGTACACATGTCAGGATAACTTATGGGAGTTGGTTCACTCCGGTAAGTTCTGGGCGTTGTTATCAGGCCCTTTACCCACTGAGTCGTTATTCTTGCCTTTCTAATCTGTTTTGTACACTATAGGTTAAGACATTTTTTATTGTTTGTTGCTGCTAATGTTTTGTAACCTATGGTCTCATGTAGCCCTTCAACAATGCGTGAACTATTGGTGTTCTGTCTCCACCTTTCTCCCAAGTGCTAGGTTCACAAGTGTGTGCCACCATACCTGATTTTATGGGGTTGGAACCTGTACTGGCTAGTTTTGTGTCAACTTGACACAGGCTGGAGTTATCACAGAGAAAGGAGCATCAATTGGGGAAATGCCTCCACGAGATCCAGCTGCAAGGCATTTTCTCAATTAGTGATCAAGCGGGGAAAGGCCCCTTGTGGATGGGACCATCTCTGGGCTGGTAGTCTTGGGTTCTATAAGAGAGCAGGCTGAGCAAGCCAGGGGAAGCAAGCCAGTAAGTAACATCCCTCCATGGCCTCTGCATCAGCTCCTGCTTCCTGACCTGCTTGAGTTCCAGTCCTGACTTCCTTGGTGATGAACAGCAATGTGGAAGTGTAAGCTGAATAAACCCTTTCCTCGCCAACTTGCTTCTTGCTTCAGGAATAGAAACCCTGACTAAGACAGAACCTGAGACTTTGAGCATGCCAAGCCAAGCATTGCACTGACTTAGCTACCTCCCCAGCCCAAGGATAAGATTTTAGTTTAATTCTTTCACACGTGGTTATCCAGCTGTCCTGTGAGCAATGTCTGAAGAGCCCATTTTCCCACTGAGTTGTAGTGGCATCTTAAAATTTTTCTTTTCAAGACTTTGTTATTTTTAATTATGTATATATGTCTGAGTGTTTCCCTACATGTTTGTGTATGTGTACTGCATGGATGCCTGGTTCCCATGGAATCCAAAAGAAGGTGCTGGATTCCCTGGAACTAACATTAAGGACTGTTGTGAGCTACTGTGCTGGGAGCCAAACCTGAATCTACTGTAAAACCAGTGAGTGCTCTTAACTGGGAGTAGTCTTGCTGACCACTTTAAAATATGTATTTATTTATTTATTTGTTTCTTTGTTTATTTGAGTGTGTGTACATACCTGTTTGTCTGTATGTGTTTCATGTGGGTGCAGATGCCCTTAGAGGCCACCAGAAGCCTCTGGGATTGGAGTTCTGGGCTGTTGGAAGGGAAACCTTCCAGTGTGGTGGGAACCAAACCTCGGGGAGTCCTTGGGAAGACTAGCAAGTGCCCTCAACCACAGCACTGACAGTCCGTGTATGTACTTGTTACTTAGTGTGTGCATGTGGGTGGCATGGTCCTTATGTGGAGACCCAAGAATTCACAGCTTCCGCCACATGGGTTCTAGGAATTGATATTCTGTCATTAGGTTTGGCAAGTGGGTATCTTTACCCAGTGATCCATCCATTTTGTCAATCTCAATAATCTATTTTTTAAAAAATCACTTACCACATTTGTTTGGATTGCTTTTTAAATCTTTTTTGTTTGTTTGTTTTTCCTGAGACAGGGTTTCTCTGTGTAGTCCTGACTGTCCTGGAACTCACTCTATAGATCAGGCTCAGACTTAGAAATCCACCTGCCTCTGCCTCCAAAGTGCTGGGATTAAAGGCGTGTGCCACTACTGTCCGGCTACTTTTGTTTTTGTTTTTGTTTTTTGTTTTTTTGAGACAG
Organism: Mus musculus; assembly: GCF_000001635.26. Classification (NCBI taxonomy): domain Eukaryota; kingdom Metazoa; phylum Chordata; class Mammalia; order Rodentia; family Muridae; genus Mus; species Mus musculus. The sequence goes on from NC_000071.6 coordinate 144,141,637, forward strand.
GGTTTCTCTGTGTAGCCCTGGCTGTCCTGGAGCTCCCTTTGTAGACCAGGCTGGCCTCGAACTCAGAAATCCACCTGCCTCGGCCTCCCAAGTGCTGGGATCAAAGGCGTGCGCCACCACTGCCCAGCCAGCTACTTTTTAAATCTTAATATTTAATATATTTTCCTTTTGCAAAATTTTATCTTTATTATTTTAATTATGTATACATGTGTGTTTGCATCCGGGTTTGTGCATGTTAGTGTAAGTACCAGCGGAGGACAAGGAATCAGATCTCCTGGAGCTAGAGTTACAGACCTAAGCTATCATGTAGGTGCTGGGAGTAGAACCCAGGTCCTTTGGAAGAGTAGCAAACACTAAGCCATTGGACCATCTCTCCAGCCCCTGTCTTTGATTTTTCTTTTGTTTGTTTGATGTGATTACAATGAAGATTACAACTGACATCCTACATTTATAATAACTGAGCTTACATTGATAGCCACTTCAGTGTACAACTTACAGATTAGACTGGGAAGAGTCTGAGGATGAGAGTGCTTGCATGTGGGAGGGCCTAGGTTCAGCCCCCATCACCTCATAAAACCATGAAACGGAGTTGTCATGCATGCCTGCAAGCTCAGCTTTGCAGAGGTAGAGAAAGAGGAATGAGAACGAAGCCCAGGGGACCCTTGACTACAGAATTGAATGCCAGCCGAGGACACATGAGAGTATCTTAAAAGCAAATAAGATTGATCACAAATGACATCTTTATACATTCTATGTCTGTTACCATAAGTTTATAACTTTTACACATCCAGTATTTTAAATCACCTAAGAAGTAAAGAAGAGGAACTGGGTTCCAGTAATACAATGATGTTGGTTTGTACTTAACTCTTCAGTTGTACTGTGGGGACCTGTATTCTTCATACAGTTCTGACTTGTCTGTTTTTCCATCTCACACTAAAGGGAATAAATAAATGTCCTTTAGCGTTTACTTTAGGGCAGGCATATTGGCAGCATTGCGCATCTGAGAGGCCTTCATTTTTGGAATGTGGTTTACCACATATAACATTCTTATGGAAGGTCTTTTTCTCCCAGCATTTATCTTGGGAGCCCACTGCCTTCTGTTTTCCATTTCTAATGACCGATTGGCTCTTCCTTGTACACAATGAGTCATCTCTGCCCTTCCAGGAGTCTCTGGCTCTCTGCAGTTTGATCGATTGTTGGGGTCTTGTGTGTTCTGAGTCTGATGATTGATTGTTGGGGTCTTGTGTGTTCTGAGTCTGATGATCGATTGTTGGGGTCTTGGGTGTTTGATGATCGATTGTTGGGGTCTTGGGTGTTCTGAGTCTGATGATATGTTTGCTGAGATTTTGGATATGGAGACCAGAATTTGGATAGCAGACCAGTTTCTACCTTTCTTTTTTACTTTCTTTTTCTCCTGTCTTCTCTTTTTTGCCTTTGGGACTCCCCTTATGTCTGTATTGGTCCACTTGATAGAGTCCCTATGACAAGGGAAACAAAGCCAACAGAATAAGCTCCAATCCTTATTTATTTTACTTTAGTTAAATACCTTTGCTGTTGTTGTTATTGCCATTGTTTTAAGACAGAGCTTTTTGTTTTTTGGGGTTTTTTGAGACAGGGTTTCTCTGTGTAGCCCTGGCTGTCCTGGAACTCACTCTGTAGACCAGGCTGGCCTCGAACTCAGAAATTTGCCTGCCTCTGCCTCCTAAGTACTGGGATCAAAGGTGTGCATCACCACTGCCTGAAGAGACAGAGTTTATTATGAAGCCCAGGCTGGCCTCACGGTCCTCCTGCCTCAGTATTTCCAAAGTCTGGAAAACCTGAACCACCATGATATTGCTATCCTCCCTAGATGCTTAGTTTGAATGTTCTCTCTCTCTCTCTTCTCCCAGAAGGTTTGAAGTCTCAAGTCGCCCGCCACAGTCTCAACTACATACAGGAGATCGGGAGTGGCTGGTTTGGAAAGGTAATGTGCTCCTTCCTTCCTTTTCCCTCTTGTTGATTCTAAAGGTGATGTTTTAAGGCTAATTATGACTGGGACATGTGACATTATACAGGGTTAGTATAGTTTTCTCATTACCCCACAGTGCCACTGTGAGGTGCTATGAGCTCAGCTGTGCTGGGCACAGAACTTTCTAGGAGGCTGATTTTGTTCAGGCTGCTATAATAAAATACCACAAACTGTAGTTGATTGGGCGATTGGTGGAGGTTTATAGATGGCACTTTTAGCCATTTTCTCACATGGAATGGACGTAGATGAATGCTTTCTGGGATCTCTTCTGGGTTTTGTTTTGTTTTTGAGGCAGGGTTTCTCTGTGTAGCCCTGGCTATTATGGAACTCACAGTGTAGACCAGGCTGGCCTCAAACAAAGATTTGCCTGCCTTTGCCTCCCAAGTGCTGGCATTAAAGACGTGCCCCATCAGTTCTTGTGTTGGGATTTCTGTTGTTGTTGTTGTGTTGACTTTTTTAAGAGATGCCAGGGAGGGATCCGGTCCATTGAGGTTCCTTTATTGGCCAGGTTGCTCTGAGCTTCTAGGCGCAAGTGAACCTTCTGCTTCATCTTTTACGTAGCTGGGGCTGTGTATGTATATTATTGTAACTAGTTTGAAGCCCTTTTTTATGCATCCTAAAGGCCCCGCCTCCCTGTGTGTCACAGTGGTGGCTTGTTGTCAGCATATGAGTGAGTGATAGGGGGTACAAATGTTTTCAATTGTGTTTTAGTAGAAATCTTTCTAAAATTTTTTGGGTTTATTAGCGTAAAAACTATTAAGAAAAAGAAAGGCATGGATTTTTAGAAGCTTTTTATCTTCCTTAAGTTTAATTATTTATTTTCTTCTGTCTCTTCTCTCCTCCCTCTCTCTTCCCCTTATAGCACTTAAACTAGTTTAGGTTGTAAATACTAACATTGAGTGCATCCAAAGGCTTTGACTTTGAATTCTTCGGGAGGTTAAGCCATAACCTACACAAAGGCAGTTCCATTGCAGAATGCTAAGATGAAAGCAGGGGAATTGGTTGGAGCTTGTGCAAGCATCCAAGTGGCCGTGTAGGGTAACTGTGTGCTCTTAATGCAGAAGACTGCTCCTACTTAGCACGCTGTAGCTGCCCATCATTCTCTGTCGAGGGTTGAAGCATTGCGAGCTTTCCTCCTTTTAGACAGTCTTGCTATGCATCTGACCTCCCTGTCTTTCTACCTCAGCTTCCCAAGTACCAGCATAAGAAGGGGTGAACCCCGACATCCAGATGTGTTCTATTTTGTGGGTGCAAAGCAGCTTCAGCCTGTTTCTTTATCAGGGTGCAGGAGAGAAGGAGGCAGTTGTGAGAGCAAAGTCCTGGGCAAGCAAGAGGTCAGGGGCCAATGGCACATTTGAAAATTTGGTCTTAGATGCAGAGGCAGTGTCTTTCTTGCACTGGGGCAGAAGCGGATGGTGTAGATCTGGGTGCAGGTGCACCCATGGGTGTTACCTCAGTGGAGAGGCCAGTTCTCTCCAGAGGGCAACAGTGGAAAGATGTGTGGAAGTTTGACTAGAAGGCGTGAGAACCACTGGGGAAAGTGGGCAAGCTTAGGAGTTGGTGCTCCGGGGTCTGGAATATAAGGTACCTGTCTAGATGAGTGAATGTGGCTGCTGGGATTGTAGGGAAGATGTTTGCAGGTGAGATAAAAGAGTGCGAAGCTCCGAGGTTGGAGTAGTGTTTCACCCAGTAAGAGTGCTTACTGCACAAGCAAGAGGACCAGAGTCAAATCACAGCATGCTGTAACACGGCAGACATGGTCTATACACACTTGTAACCCCAGCACCAAAGGATGAGGGTCTTGCTGGCTGCCCGCCTACCTGAGAAATGCTAGCTCTAGGTTCAGGGATAGAGTGTGCCTTGAAGAAGTAAGGTGGAGAAGATAGAGGACGCTCTCCTGGCCTCTGCTTCTCCACGGGCATGTGCAACCCACACACTTCACACATATTGCACTCTCACTCACAAACGTACAGTTTTTTTTTTTTTTTTTTTAAATCTTTTTTTTAAATCTTTTTTTTTTTTTTTTAAGATTTATTTATTTATGATATGTAAGTATACTGTAGCTGTCTTCAGACACTCCAGAAGAGGGAGTCAGATCTTGTTACAGATGGTTGTGAGCCACCATATGGTTGCTGGGATTTGAACTCTAGACCTTCGGAAGAGCAGTCGGGTGCTCTTACCCACTGAGCCATCTCACCAGCCCCAGTTTTTTTAAAAATATCTAGTGGTGACTCAGCAGGTAAGATTGCTCGGCACTGAACCTGATGATCTGTGTTTAGTTCCTGGAACCTTCAGGGTACGAGAAAACTGACTACCACAGGTTGTTCTCCTACCTTTAAAGTGCTGTGATATGCATGCCTGTGTATGTGCACATGTGTATGTGTGCGCGCACACACACTCTCTCTGTCTCTCTCCACACACACAATACACATGCATGAAATAATAAGTCTTAAGAAGCATGGGCGGTCAAGGTTGTCTAGTTTCTGCAGGCACTGAACACCAAGAGTGTGATGGTGGAGAGAAGCTGAGTCAGGTAGACCAGCAGGCCACCACTGTTTTCCCATTTGGAGAACTGATGCTTACTGTATACATACGTGCTGGTTAATTAGAGCAAAGTCTATGATTTAGCTAGTACTCCCAATTTATTGTTCTCTTCACAGTTATGCCCGTAGAGTCCTGGTAAACCTACTTAATTTTGCTGAGGTGTTTATTCTTATCTCCTGTGTTAAAATTAACCTACCTTATATCAATATCTAAATGATCTGTTTGAGTGTGTGTGTGTGTGTGTGTGTAGTAAATATTCCCTGTGCATGCATGGAGGCCAGGGGTAACTTGATGTCTCAGTTAATATCCACTTTATTTTTTAATTTTGTTTGTTTGTTTGTTTGTTTGAGACAGGGTTTCTGGTGTAGCCCTGGCTCTCTTTAAACTCACTCTGTAGATTAGGCTGGCCTCGAACTCACAGAGATTCACCTACTCTGCCTCCCAAGTGCTGGGGTTATGGTATATCACCCATGCCCCCATTACTTTTCTTTATCTGAGGTAGGGTCTTTGACTGAGAGCTCTTCAGTTAGGCTAGACTGATTGCCTATAAGCTCCAGGGCAGCTCCTGCCTCTGCTTCTTTGGTCCCATAGTTACTTGGACTCTTGTTTCACCACCTCAGTCGTCTCACTGTTTAACAAATCTTTCAAAAGGAAGTCATTAGATCCTGGTCACTTCCTAGTTAAGTAGTCCTTTACTTTGCTGTGAGTTTGAGATGAACTGTGTTTGGAAATGCTTTTGCACTGTCCTGTATTTAGCCATTTCCTTGTAATGAATTCTTAGGATGTAGTTCATCTCACCTTTTTACATTGGGAGTGGTATCTTCTGTGTGTTTTGGCTGAAGTTTTGGAATATGTCAAAGGCCTGATATCATCAGCATACCTTAGATTTTTAAGTTTCTGTGTGATGGCATGTTGGCTGTTTGCCTGAAGTGCACTGGAGGAGTGCTTGAGATATTTGAATGGAACTCACAGGTCTCTGCTGTTGTATCATGGTTCATTTCTATGAAGAAGGCATTTCAATTAAGATGAAAAGATATATAACATAAATGTTTTACTACCCAGTAAATATTTTAAAAGGTCATTTTATTACAGTCCTTCCTCCATTTCTTTCTTTCCTTTTCTCTCCTTAACTCCATCTCTCCTTCCTTTCCTTTCTTTATCCTCCCCCCGTTTCCTGTTCTTTCAGCAGGATATCTCTGTATAGCCTAGGCTAGCCTTTTATGACCTCTGTGCCTTCCTATCCCAGCTCCATAGTGTGGGTTCCATACATTCTCTGTCATACCCATGTGAGCAGAGTAACAGGCCGCCTAGCTGGTACTTGCTTTCCTTCCCTCTATTCCCACTAAATGTGACACACTTCTCCATCCTTTTGATAGAAGTAACAAGGAAAACCGTTGTTTGCTCTAGGTCCTCCTGGGAGAGACTTACACAGGCACCAGCGTCGCGAGAGTCATAGTGAAGGAGTTAAAAGTCAGTGCAAGCCCCAAGGAGCAGGACACTTTCCTGAAGAGTGGAGAGCCTTACTAGTAAGTACGCGTTGCTATCTGCCCTGCAAACACTCTCAGCTCTGCAAATTAAATGCATGAAACTACTTTTGAGACTTGTGCCAGAAAAACAGTCTCATTAGACCCAAAGCGGCCTCATGTCAGTTCAGAACAGTTAACCACTCAGCTGGAATAAGAAAAGACAGCAGCGCCGCGGTGACTGAGATGCTCAGGCTGTCTGTCAAGGATTTCCAACCAGCCGTCACAGACACTTCTGAGCACGTGCAGCAGCACACTCGCTCTGATAGGGAAAATACAGGGCTGTGGAAGTTCCAAATGATCTACTTAAAAGACCTAGGACAGGTAAGTCCAACAAGGTTGCAGGATACAAGGTCAATATGGAAGAGTGCTTGCCCAGTGTGCAGGAGGCCCTGGGCAAGCATCTCACTTTGTAGTCCTTGCTGGCCCTGAACTCTGCCTCCTTGAAGAGTGCTGTGATTTAAAGGCCTGGCCACCATCCCCAGCTGTGATGTGACCCTGTCAGTTTGCCATGTTGTAATGGAGACCGTTGTGATGGACAGCACTGTGTCTTTTATCTTTGCCAGCATCCTCCAGCATCCAAATGTCCTCCAGTGTGTGGGGCAGTGTGTGGAAGCCATCCCCTACCTTCTGGTGTTTGAGTTCTGCGACCTGGTAAGTTTTAGTAGAGCTTTAAGCTGAAGTGCTAGAGGGTTCTTTGCAGGTGTGTTTGACAGACGTGGTGGCTTGGTGCCGGCTTTAGTGGCTGCCGATTGGAGAATGATGTGACTTGTTAACTGGTCCACTTCCTTTGTTACTTTTCTAGTGTTCCCTGTACCTGACCCCGAGCTGAGCTGTTACCGTTACTGTGCTTAATCCTACAGAGCCTGATTTATGGTTGGTTGTGGTTGTTGTTTGTTTGTTTGTTTGAGACAGAGTTTCTGTGTAGCACTTGCTGCCTGGAACTCTCTCTGTAGAGCAGATTGACCTTGAACTCACAGAGATATGCCTGGCTCTTCTAAAGCTTGTCCATCATGTGTACATGGCTGAAAGGAGGCCCATGGCGTTTGGACACACACTAGGTAGCACACGTATGGTTGGGTTAGAGCATGGGTGCACCATGCCCTTCCCGAGACCCCAAGCTCTTTACACCAACCGGGCATTCCGAAATGTTTTTCCCCAGCATGTTAACTCATGAAAGCTTTAACCAACAGAATATCACTAATCATTTACATGACTTTCTATTCTGCCTTTGTATGTGTATGTATGTATATGCATGTTGGTACATGTTGGGACACGCCTGTGCAGGTGTATGTGGACACCTGAGCTGGATGTCAGTTGTCTTCCTTATTCCTTGAGGCAGGCTCTTTTGCTGAGCCTGGAGCTCTCACATGTAGGTAATCTAGCCGGCCATTTTGCTCCAGAGATTTGCTGTCACCACCTTCCATACACTACAATTACAGGCAGGCTGCCACACCCACTCAGCATTTATGTGGATGCTGGGTCCTCACTCTGCTCTTCAAATCTGTCTCTCCAGCCCCTTTCCAATTTTGAAAATAGTGAATGTATACATTTATGTCATTAAATTAGATAAGCTGGAGTTGAAGGTCACAGTGAGCCTGAGGTCAGCTGAGCTTGTATGAGACTGTCTCACAAAAGGTATTTATTTCCTTTTTCTAAGCATGTAGCCTATGAAGAGCATTAGTTGGAAAAAATTTTCCTTCATGGAGGTATAGGAATACTTTTAATAACAATTTCTATGTGAAATTTTTGAAAAAACAAAACAAAACAAAACCTTTTCTCCTGTGCAGAATATTTCACATTTTAAGCCTGCTTCTAATACATAATAATTGTTATTTTCCAAAAACAGTGGTAAAAGTGTAATTGAATTTGCTAAATTTTAATTGATTTCCCTGCATTGTCTCAGTTTTCAGAACATTAAACCTTCCTTGGCTGTGTATAGAGAAGTAAGTAGGAGTGACCCAAAATAACTCCCCACTTCATTTGGATAACATTGTGCTGCTAAAAAAGCAAGCAGGCTGCATTGTGCAGTTAGCGTTAACTCCTAAGTATGCTTTAGATATTTCTATCCTTGGTAGAGGCGGTTAAGTCTGAAGGAAAGTTGATCAGTGCGTAGCCTTAGTTGGATCCATCCTAGTTTGACCCTAAATCCCTGTGGTTTGGCTATAGCAGCAAAGACGATTCACCTTACTGTTGAGTCAGTGCACAGATGGCTAGGTTGCAGTTGGCTTTAGGGTCAATTGTTTTGTCTTGTCTCTGTAAATGGTGGCATATGTACGCGCACACTCCAATACAGGCAAACAAGCACCAGCCGGTATTCTGACCTTATTTCATGCGTGTTTTATGGGCTTTTGGGTCAATCTGTGCTTTGTTCAACTCTAGAATCCCTCTTTTGGGTAGATGTAACCCATTCATTCTTCTCTGCTTTAAGTCTCTCACAAATAGTCACGTTAGACGCTTGCTAACCTGCAATTCTAATCCGGAATGTGCCATCCACTCCAGTTATCCTCGTTACTATAGTACTTGGCAGTTTCTTTCTACCCTCTTAGATTCTCTTCCAACCCCCCTCCCAACCTTATGTTATGCAGGTGGCTGTTCTGCTTTTGTAGATAAATATTTGTCCACAACATGTATGTCTGGTGCCCACAGAAGGCCAGAAGAGGGCATAGGGTCCTTGGAACTGGAATTACAGATGGGCATGAGCGCAGTGGGTACTGGGAAGGAGCTGGAGTCCTGGAAGGGCTGGAAGCGCCTTAACTTCTGAGCCATCTCTCCAGCCCCTTCTTTTGGATTTTTTATTGATCTTGTTTCAGTTTCCCCTATCAGTTTGCATTTAGCTTCCATTTCCTAGCTGTGTGAGTTCAGAGCCAGTAAAGAACACTTGACCTGCATTCGAGGGGTCAGGCCCACTCATCAGAAGCCTCCTTCTCTGGGGCTCAGGAAATGGCTTAGTAGGTAAAAGAGTTTGCTGTAGGCACAGAAAGAACCAAGGCAAAACTCTGCAGCAGTTCCTGTCTCAGACAAGCTGGAAGGCAGGAGCTGACGCCTAAGGAAAGCTGCCTCATCCCTTGCTGTGGTTAATCTCATACCTGTTAAGTTATGGTCTCTCTGCATTTGCGTTAGGGTAAAAATCCCATTTGTCCCTGCAAGCCAGCTTTGGGCTCACTCTTCCGAGCCTAGAAAACCTCACAGGTTGGTTCTTCAGCAGCCAAGACTGGGCCCTCCCTGGATTCTGAAGTCTGGCTACCCTAAGCTCAGTTCCTGCAGAGCCTGTACTGTAGGAGAAATCAGGAGGGTCCTGAAAATGGTGCCCACCTGCACAGACTGCAGGGATGTCCCCTGGGGCCAGTAGGCCTCAGGTGTGCCTGGAACCCCTTTTCAGAGCTACATGCTTACCCATGGCCTTCCTGGAAACAGGCCATTCTTCGAGGAGGAATGTAATCCAAATGCAGGAGCCAGCCTCTCCTAAGCCACTGCAGCTACACTGTCTCTATCTGCTCTTAGGACAAGAGTCCCCGTGTGCACTGATACCATCTCCTGCGCAGACAAGCAAGAATATTTTTGCACTTAAGTAATCCATATACAGTTACCAGCCTGACTTTAGAACACTTGGAACTCTTCTGAAAGCATGTGACAACTCTGCTTTGACCAGTTTATAATGCTTGATGGTAGCTGTACTTGAGACACAATTTGAAAGATGACTACAGGGTTTCTTGTAACTTGCCATAGTGTTTACACAATGCTCTCTCAGGATACCAAGGCAGTGTAAGTGCTTCAGTTGAGGATTGCTCATCTAAGAAAAATGTACTGAATATGTGTGTGACCCTGAGAGCTGTGCTCAGTACTCAGGAAATTCCGAGATGATGGGTCTGCCCTGCCCAGTGTGCCTGCAGCCGACTCGCCTATCAGTTCAGGTAGACTCACCCACGGTTAGGGTTTAAGGTCATTATTTTATAGAAAGCATTTGGTAAATGGGGTGTGTGTGTGTGTGTGTGTGTGTGTGTGTGTTGTGTGTTTTTGGGGGTGTGCACATGTTACAGCACAAGTGGAAATTAGAGGACAACTTTCACTGTGTAGTTCTAAGAATGAAACTCAGATACTCAGGTTGGTGTCAAGCACCTTTACCCAATAAGCCATCTCGTCGGCTCACCTTCTCTGCTCAGTGTTTGCTGTCCTGGGGATGCACAGGGATCTTGAGCGCCAAAGGCGAGCCACTGAGCCACACCAGAGAGTGTCGGAGTTCAGACTAGGGTCCTGAGGGAAGCCTGGCCTGGAAGTGAACGTTACAGAGAGAGAAGCCACATTAAGTTTCCCTCATAGTGACACAGGTGCCCTGTTAGATGTAAAGTCAGTAGCTTTTACCTACATGGCACAACTTCCAGGAAGAAGAATCAGATGGAACTGGGACTATCCAGCGCACTGTGCTAGTGTGGTCGCTTGAGTGAGGTGTCCCCAGTCATTTGAGAGTTTGTTCCACAGTTGGTGAGAAGGAAGGTTGTGGCCTTGTTGGAGCAAGTCTGCCTTTCGAGGTGGACTTGGAGAATAAAAAGCCTGCGACCTTCCCAGTGTGCTTTCTCAGCTTGTGCTTGTGGTTCAAGACTCAAGCCCTTGCCTTCCGCCCTCAGCACTCAGCAGGCTGAGGCAAGAGGCTGCCTGCCTCCCCACACGGGGACATCCAGGCCAGGCTGTGTTACAAAGTAAGACCCTGTGGAAAAAGAAAAAGAAAAATACTTCCCATGGTAGCTCTCTTTGGCTATGTTTTATATACAAAGTAATAAGGTCATAAAATAAATTTATGAGTCCAATAAAAATCTGAAATTACAGATTTTCTCCTACGTTCATCATTATTAGACCATTAATGAAATGTTGGCATGGCACAGCTTGGGAATATGACTGACCTGGCTTGAACTTGGTGCACATCATTTGGAGCTTCTCCCAAAATGTGTGCCTTCTCTTGCTCAGCAAGCATACTGTGTGTCCATTATGTGTGAGGTTTAGGGACACAGCAGGGATAAGGTAAAAACCTAGCAGTGTTCACAGCTTGCTTATAGTAGAATAAACAAAGGAAAAGATTGTTTGCAAACAACAGTGTGTTTGGTGGGGTGTGGGGTGTCACAACATGGCTTATTTTTTAAACGATGAACTTAAAAGGTTATAACTTGGGGTTAGAGAGATTGTTAAACAATAAAGGATATTTGCTGCCTTTTGAGAAGACGGGGGCTTAATTCCCAGCATCCATATGACAGCCTACAGCCCTCTGTAACTCCGTTTCCCTTTCTGACCTCTGCATGCACTGCACAGACATACACGAAGGCAAAAATGCATTACACATAAAATAATAATACATTTTTTAAAAGGCTACGATTAGCAATAAAGCTCTTGCCAAGAATCTACCAGTGCGGGCCTGGGAGTATAGTTCAGAGGTAGAACACTTGCTTAGCATGAACAAGTCCTATGTTCAACTCCCAGCCCTAAAAACAACAGAAAATATGATCAGCTTTGGGGCTCAGACAAAGGCGAACATGGGATGCACTTCAGACAACACGACAGCAGTAGCCTTCCATAAATTCCAGCTGTGCCTTTACTTTGAAAACTGGCAAGACCTGGAGATCCATAGTTTGGAGGTGGGCTTAAAGACAGGATTTACTAATGGCATCTTTGATTTTTTCTGATCTGCTGAATAGTGGACATGCCATAGTTTGCATCGTTACAGGCTTTGCTCTGGATATGCGTTGCACTGGAGCTACCTCTTAGACATCCTAGGAGAAAAGCATAAGGTGTCAGGGGGCCACACGCACAGCACACGTAGCCATGGAATGCATGCAGACAGTGAGAGGACTGCTGAGCTGGTAGTGACAGCTTTACTCATCTGCATCTACTACAGACTCTAGGACTTGGGAACCCATGCTTAGTGTTACAGTAGACAGGGAGACCAAGCCTTACACAGCATACATGGCTGTGGAGTGGATACAGAGCAGTGAGAGGAGAATGGACCAGGGAAGGACCACCAGGTATCCAGTGACATGGAAAGGCATGCTGGAGACTGTGGTGCCCGGAGCCAGCTGGAGAACACTAAGGGAGTTGGCTAAGGAAGCTAGCTCAGGTAGTTATTTTGTTTAATAGCTTTTTATATTTATATATTTTGTGTGGGGCAGGGTGGGGGAAGCACATGTGTGTCCTGGGTACACACTTGGAGTTGGTTCTTTCCACCATGTTGGGTATGGAGCTCAGATTGTCAGGCTGGGTGTTGAGCCATCGTGCTGTCCCACAAAGAGGCTGAGTTTGAAGGAAGAATGAGACCTGGGGCAGATTTTTGGCTGGTGCTTGGCAGAACGGCTAGCTGTGAGGATGAGGGTTCAGCAGGTAGCTGAGTAGTGGCTGTACAGTGGCTGTTCAAGGGAAGGGGCCTGAGGATGCAGCCAGGACAGACCAGGCAGAGAGGAGTCTGCTCGGGAAGGAAGACAGGAATGGCAGTAGCAAGCCCAGCCTGGGATGAGGAGGTGGGGCAGGAGCTGCTAGCTTTTGTTGCTTTTCCTGAGAGCTGCTTCATAGTAGAGCTGAGAGAAGAGGACTTTGAGGAGAGGGGGTTTAGGTGGCCACAAGCTGATAACCCACAAGCAAGAGGCAATGCTTCAACTGGGACATACCCATTTCATGGAGGGACATACTGGGCCATATTTCATTCATGAAAGTAAGAGAGATTCAGGATCATCTGTACTTGAGTTTGAGGATAGCCTGGGCTATCTAAGAGCCTATCTCAAAACAGAACAAAGTTCTTTAAACATATTAGACATACAAATGACCTGCATTTCCAATATAAAGGTATTTACTGTTTCCATTACATTAAATGGGTTAACATTAGATTAAGTTAAAATGTATTAAAATTAATTCACTGTGCTTAGTGATCTGCCAAAATCCTGCATACAGCGCCACCGCCACCCGCCTTTTGTGTTGGAATTTAGGAGGGCTGTAAGTGGCCCACATCTAAGAAGTCCTTGCAAGGTGCTTGTCTCACTAATGCTGGGTGTAGCTCCCTGTCGCCATCTAGTGTCAGCAAATTGTCTTTCTTGGGTTTACTTGAAAAATTTAAAGCCTCGATAAAGAGAATTTCGTTTTCATTTAAAACACATTGAGGTTCTTGGTGATTTCTTATTTTTTCTATAAATAACAGACAGTACTAATTGTCCATATCTACTCGATAAGCACCTTTAAAATATAAATAAGAAAAGTTGAGCCCTGTTGACATAGTCCTGTAATCTCAGCTACTTAGTAACTGAATCAGGAGGATCACAAATTTAGATCCAGCCCAGGCGACACATGAGATATTGCCCCATAATAAAAAGGCAGGAAAGCGCTAAGATGGAGCTCAGTGGAAGACCACCTGCCAGATGTGCCAGATGTGGCCCTGGCCTCAGTTCCCGGAGTATGGTCCTACCAGTTAGTAAACTGGGAGGGATAAGCACAGTTCATTGAGACAAACTTCTTTCCTTTTTCTTTGTTTCCTCTCTCTTTGGATTCTTGTGTTCCAGGTTGGCTTCAAAGTTATTTTATTGCCAAGGATGACCTTGACTTCCTCATCCTCCTGCCTCCGCCTTTTAGGTAGCAGAGACCATTGCCGCAGTTAGCTCTTGAACAAATTTCTTGACTCTTCTAAGCCTTAGTTCTGTATCTGCAAGATACCTGAAGTTATGAGAAATGTGCACCATAGGCACACAGTGCTCAAAGGCAAGAAATGGGAGTCCTGTTACTTGGGAGGATGGGGTGAGAATTTTTGACTGGTCTGCATTACATAGTCATGCTCTTATCTCAAAACAACAAAATACGATTAATTCAAAAATAATCACTGTTATCAACAGACGCTAGGATTGTTAAAGAGAGGAGTAGAAACCAATGCATTATTGTGTACGATGAACTAACCGTGGACAGCTGCCTCTGGGTGAATATTACGAGTGCAGATCTGGTCCTGGGAGGGATCTGACAGATTTGCTCTCTTCAGTAAACTTACTGAAATGTCCAGGAGCTCCTCCACCCCCTGACTTTGTTTTCGAGTTGGATTTTAAGCTGTAAGATCTTGAGTTACTTCCTACCTTAGTAACAGATCATAAAAATCTTCAATTTGGGGCCTGGGCAAATGGCATAATCCTAGCCATAGAGAGACAGAAGGGTCACTGAAGCTAACTAGTCAGGCCAGTAAGAGACACTGTCTCAAAAACTAAGGCAGAGAATGATAGAGGAAGATGCCAGGGTTGACCTCTTGAGCACGTGTGTACACATTCCTCTCCCCAGTAGCTTTTGTTTGGATTAGATCAAATCAGTAAATATCTATTCTTATGTAAAGAGACTATAACATTATTTTCTCAAGAGCATCCCCCAAGCAGAGATGATATCTATGATATCTACCACTGCCTAGAGCAGCCATAGGGAGTAGCCAGGGAGCTGGATGCCTATGTGTCTGACTGGAGTTTGTCCCTTTTCTGCTCAGGCTGCCATCCTCTGCCTAGGCTTTTTGAGATGAATTGGTGTTCACAGGAGGCTGGCGTGTTCTTTCTCATGTTGTCCCTGGGGAAGGATGCTGAGTGAGACCTGAGTCTGTCACTAGCACTGAGTGGCTTTCCCCACCTCTTCCACTCTTGTTTTCTTTATGTAGTCTCTTCTCCATGGCTTACTCATGCATAAATGGTGGCCATGAGCTTTGTGATGAAGTACTCACTGACCATGTGTGTCCTGGAAATGGAAGTCAGATCTGAAGGGGCCTCCTCCAGTTTGTACGCTGGGGAGCAGGCAGTTTGGGGCTGTGTGTGTATGTGATCAAGGTCGCCCCTGGTGGCTACGTATTGCACTTTCTAGTCTGCTCCAGGAATTAGAAAAAGCTTCCTGCTTATTCTCCTTTAAACTTCAGGCTTCATGTTCCAATTTTTCAAAATAGTGAATAGTACCTTTTTTTAACTCTCCATATCACTTCTTCATTACCTGAAGGTTTCTAGACATCTGTACTGCACTGAGTCTACCCGTGCGTCGTTGTCAGACTGTATTTCCTTTACTGTTCTGTTCTGTATAGTTCTTCATAGTTCAGACCAGCTGCATTGCTTGTCTAGGTACTTGGTTTCTTCTGGTGCTGCACTTGACACTCGCATGCTTGTTTTTTGCAGGGTGACCTGAAGGCTTACCTGCACAATGAGCAAGAACACGTGCGGGGTGATTCACAGACCATGCTGCTACAGAGGATGGCGTGTGAGATTGCCGCAGGGCTGGCAGCCATGCACAAGCTGCACTTTCTGCACAGGTAGATCTGGCTGGGCACAGGCACGGGCACACCTCATGTCGTTGTAGTTGCTGCTTTCTGGAGAGGTTGACAGGTTTGGGAAGAGGGCTGGGGAACGGCTGGCTGTAACTTAGTTGGTAGACTGCTAACATGCCTAAAACTCCGGACTTCGGAAACTACACATAGTGGTACATAGGAGACAGGAGGATCACAAAGAAGTTAAAAGACATCCTCAACTGCAGAGTTGAGTTTAAGGCCAACCTGGGATGCATGAGAGCCTAATTCAAAAACACCAACCAAAAACAAAGGCAGGAAGAGTGGAAGACGGAAGGAGGAAACCAGAGACTAGGTTGTATCGTGAGTGCTCTGCTTTAGACATGGTGGTGAAGACAGAGTTGGGCTGGAGTTAAACCAATGCTGAGGAGTGGAATGAATGCAGCCTGAAGTCTGGGGAATCCCTGAGGAATGTGCAGCGGTGTAGGAAGTGCACAAGCCTCAGGGTAGGGAGGGAATGTCGCTGGCTCTCTCCTGACCTCTGGCTCTGAGCTTCTACTCCGTAAGCTTTAGGCTGGGGTCCTGTCAGGTGCTCCCCGTCACAGCCCCGAGGAAGAGGTGCTGGAAGCAACAGTCTTTTTTCTTTCTGTAGGTGGCCTTGGTTTCTGGCCAGCTAGCAAGTTGGCTTAAGAGTGTCAGGTCTGAAGGGCCTCCTCTGCTTTGCACGCTGGAGTTCAGGCAGTTTGGGGCTGTGTGTGTATGTGATCAGGGCCGCCCCTGGGGGTTGCACAGTTTACTTTGTAGTCTGCTCCATGAATTAGAAAAAGCTTCCTGCTTCAGGCTTTCAAGTTCCAAATTTTCAAAATAGAATTATTTTGGAATAGAGTCAAGAACACCATTCCAGAAGAGGGAGTCAGATATCTTTCTTTCTCACTCTCTGTCTTCAGTGAGAATTGCCTTTGATGCAGGCACTCTTCCTACCTGCCACTTTCTCAGTTAAGCTGGAAGTCAGCGATCCCCTGTGATGTTGTCTCTGCCTCACCTCAGGTGGGGTTGCAGGCATGAGCAGGACACCGGGTGTAAGACCATAATCCATCCCTCATGCTTATGTAGCAAGTGCTCTTTGGCTGACTTTAAACAGCTCAGCTATCTCTTAATAACCTAAAGATCTGAAAAGGCATACCTGTCTCGAAGAGATGTCTGTGACGTTTATAAGTTCAAAAACAAGTCTTGGGCTGGAGAGGTGGCGCAGGTTCACACTGCTCCTGCAGAGGACCCAAATTCAGTTCGCAGCACACACCTCAGGCAGCTCACTCCTGTGCGTGACTCCAGCACTAGGGAATCTCACTTCCTCCCCTAGCCTCTGCAGACACACACACACACACACACACACACACACACACACACACACACCTTTTTTTGCTTAAGGAGGGCTAGGATAGTGCTTGCTTACAAACTTAAGGGCCTGAGTTCAATCCCCAGAGCCTACACTAAAAACAAAACCTGAAAATAGTAAGATATTTGTAATCTCAGGGCTGGAAATGGATTTCACTGGTCTGACTGGCCAGCCAGCCTTGTCTCAAAATACAAGGTGGCCAGCACATGAGGAACATTAAAGGTTGTACACACACACACACACACACACACAGGCACACACACACACACACACACACACACACACACACACACAGACACTTACGTCTCTGATCAAAATCACAACATGAAGTTGTCAGAGGCCCCTGGGAAGTGTGTGTAAGGGCTGTTCACCACTGTGTGCTTAAAGATGACAGAGCTGCCCTGACCAGTAGTGCTTTCCTCCTGCTTCCTCAAGGCAAGGCCTCAGCGTCTGGAAAACAAACAAAGACAGATCACATGGCCTGGACGAGATCCAAGCACAAAGCCCAAGGCACAGAACCTTGGAACCATTGGCAGCTGTTACATGCTTTTTAAAGTGACTGCTTCGGGCTGGCTGTGTGATAGCTTAGCTGGTAAAGAACTTACAGGGCCAGAGTTTGACCCCTTGTTTTTTATTTATTTAATTTATTGTCCAAAATATATATCTATCTTGGTTTTTTATGTATATGAGTGTTTGCCTGTGTGTATGTAAGGCCAGACTCACACACTGGCCTCAGAGACCTGAGAGGGCATTGGATCCTCTGGAACTAGAGTTCCAGGCAGTTGTGGGCTGCCATGTGGATGCTGCGAAGAGCCGCCAAGTCTTCTGCAGCCCGAACCCATGTTTTTATGTTTTATAGAAACCCAGTGTGGCATTGTAAGCTTGTAATCGCAGTGCTGGATAGACAGATGAATGAGTGCTGAATGCCTAGCTCACCCAGCTTCCTCAGGGACAGCGAGTACCGATGGCTGGGGGAGTGGCATTGTAAGACTGAGGAGCCACACCCGAGGTTATCCTCTGGCCTCCACATGCACATGTGCATACCTGCATACTCAGATGTCCATACACACTCCTCACGCATGCACACACACACACACACACACACACATGCTGTTTGATGTGAAGGCTCTTGTGGGCACTGTTGTTTAAATTCTTCCTGTGTAGGTGGCCTCCATGTGGCTTTAGTTTAAATTGAGGTTTAGAATGTTGGTTGACTCAGAGGACTTGGTTGAAATAGACCAGTCCACCTGTCTAACCCAAAGTTGTTCTTATGTTAGAAACTGGTCTAGTTAAAATTTGTTTTTACATAATGTTTAAAGAGAGCCTTATCGCAGGGTCTCAGGCAGCCTTCATCTCAGAGGTCATACACACAGTGTGTTCTTAAAGGCCATGTGAACAGCACATGTTGCTGTTACCATTCCACAGGTGACCCAAACAAAGCCTAGTGTCCCTGTCCTCTGCTTTCAAGGTCTCCTGAGCAGCAGGTACTGTCAGGTCACTGAATGAGTGGTGTTTGTACTCAAACTGGCTAAGTAGCCGTCTGATAGCCAGCAGGAGCACAGACCCAGGAGGTAAGGGCAGGAGACTTTTCTGTACACACCTGGTTTGGGTTTTGTTTTCTTTTTTTTACTACTTCCTTCCTTCCTTCTCTTTTTTAAGACCAGGTCTTACTGTGTGAACCCTGAGTGGCCTAGAACTCACTGAGATCATCCACCTTTGCCTCCCAAGGGCTAGGATTATTAACGGTGTACACTGCCATACTCAGCTAAAGAGAATTGTGCATTGTTGTTGGTTTGGGGGTTTGGGGTTTTCGTTGGTTGGTTGGTTGGTTTATTTTGTTTTGATTTTTAAGATAGGATTTCTCTGTGTAGCCTTGGCTGTCCTGAAATTCTCTCTGTAGAGCAGACTGTCCTTAAACTCAGAGATCTCCCTGCCTCTGCCTCCTGAATGCTGGGATTAAAGGCATTTGTCACCACCACCAGGCTTACTAAAAAAAAAAAAAAAATTCTTTAAAAGAAACAAAACCCATTGTGCTCAGCGGTTAGGAGGCCAAGACAGGAGAACTACAAGTTCAAGACTAGCTTGGACTGCACAATAAGACTGCTTCAAACAGACAAACAAAATAACTACCCCAGTATTGCCCGAAAGGGTAGCAAATGGGAGAAACAGACATTCACGAGAGAACTAGTGTAAGCTTCAACTAGTTACTGTTGAATAGTGTATAGTTGTGGCTTAGGATGGCTGACTAGGCTATTTAACAGGAGGGAATTCTGTGTTGTGATATCTTAAGTATTAACGTGCAAGTTAGTAGCCATAACAGTGTGTGCCTTTCGTATATTTGTTTTGGTGTGAACATTATGTAGAAAGACTGTACCTACCAGTTTGTTAATTTGTGCTACTTGGAAGGTAGAGGGAAAGGAGGAAGACTTTAAAACAAAAAAGAAAAAGAAAAAAGCCACCACCAGCAACAACAACCTTGCACTTCAGGAGGGCACAGAAAGAACCTAGCACCCTTGCTGCTCAGTTAGTGTAGCATCTCTGTGTAGCTCAGGAGATAGGATACTGGCCAGGATCTATCTCAAGCCCCTCCAGAAGCAGGAATGGATACCTGGGATTCCGAGATTTGGGAGGTGGAGGGAGATTAGACCAGAAGGTCACCCTTAGCTACATAGAGTTTGAGGCTATTCCTGCCACATGAGACTCAATAAATCAAGGCACACACCATCTACTGGTATGTCTGTGTCTGTGGCCCTCAGTAGAAAAATGCTGTGTTTTTCTAAGCTAGCCCAGGGTGGGCCACCTGAGAAAATCAGCATTCCAGGTGGAAATTGCTAGCTCCCTTCTTAACTAGCACTTGAGCCACTGATTACAAATGCCACACAGGAAATATATCAGGTTTCTTTGATTCAGATCCAGTGTGGCCTCTAGTCTAGACTTAGATCTGGGGGGTTGTCTCATGGGTAGTTATCCCTGGTGACATTGTGGCAAAGGTATCTGGTTATGGTGTACGTCCTAGGTACAGGAACCTGAGGGGATTGGCCAGAAACCTCAGGGTCCCTCTCAGAAGGGTCAGAGTCCCAGCTCACATTCCGGGGAGGCTCTTCAGACAAGTGCTGGCTCCTGGGACATGTCCATTCTTAGCCTACCCCAGATCTGCTGCCTGCTCTTTTGTTAGTCGGTAGAGAGGTAGGGTCCCCAAGTGATTCTAGGACACATTTGGTGGTACGAATCGTCAGGGCTTTGTCTAGAGATAGTCACCTTACAACTCAGCTTGGCCTTGGCTTCAAGTAACAATTTTGATTTGGTTTTGGGTTTTCTTTTTTTTTTTTTTTTTTTTTTTTTGTTTGTTTTTCGAGACAGGGTTTCTCTGTGTAGCCCTGGCTGTCCTGGAACTCACTCTGTAGACCAGGCTGGCCTCGAACTCAGAAATCCGCCTGCCTCTGCCTCCGGAGTGCTGGGATTAAAGGCATGCACCACCACGCCCGGCTCAATATTTATTTATTTTATGCATATGAGTACACTGTCTTCAAACACACCAGAAAAGGGCATTGGATCCCATTAAAGATGATAGTGAACCACTGTGTGGTTGCTGGGAATTGAACTCAAGACCTTTGGAAGAGCAGTCAGTGCTCTTACCAGCTGAACCATCTCTCCAGCCGTTTGTTTTGTTTTGATTTGGCTCATTTTGTGTTTTGTCAGTGCTGAGGATGGACTTGGGGGCCTCATGTATACTCCAGAGCTGTATCTCCAGCTCCTCACTGAGGGATCCTAGGTAGAGACTCTAACTGAGCCACGCCCCCCCCACCCATTGTCAAAGCATCTCCCTTCCCTGCTTACTCAAGCTCAGCCTCTGTGTCTTGGGGTCCACTACTAGAAGGTTCCAGTCCCTAGGCTTAGGCTCTGAGCTGGAATATGACCCTGAGGGTGGTGCTTCCCTCTGCTGTCATAATCCTCCAGGCTCAGAACCCTGAGCAGGCGGTATCCAATCTCAGAAACTGCTTATCTGAGCATTTCATCTGGTTTTGCAGTTGTGTGCAGTGGGACAGTAAGCTGGAGCCAGTAGAGACCCACAGAGGCCTGACTGTTCAGCTCAGCCTCGGTGCCTGACCAGCCCAAGGAAAAACCCACCCAGGGAGCCTTATCCTATCCCATCAGCAGTCCCCATAAGTCCCCAGCAGTCACAGGCAGTTCATAGGCATGGTCCTCCATGTCTAGTCAGAGTTTCACAGTGGAAGAATTCTGCATTTCCAGTGCAAGATAAGCAGGGGAAAGGCCCCAGGGCGGGGGGCGGGGGAGTGTCCCCCATCCCTTCCCACATACA
Source organism: Mus musculus (assembly GCF_000001635.26). Taxonomy (NCBI): domain Eukaryota; kingdom Metazoa; phylum Chordata; class Mammalia; order Rodentia; family Muridae; genus Mus; species Mus musculus. Next base: position 144,162,685 of record NC_000071.6, read on the forward strand.
CCAGTCTCTTTGATATAATCTGCAGCTTGCACATCTGAGGTCCACCCTTATGAACCTTGATGTCTGTGGCTGCTGCAGGCAGACAATGAGGGGGAGACAGAGAGGGTTAACTGGGATTAGGATGGTAAATTCTCTCCTCACCAGCTTTACCATTGTGAGTCTCCTTTGATCCCTCTGAGCTGATTGCTTCTGTAGAATTGGGGGTCTGTTTTACCCAGAAGCACTGTTACCTAGATTGAATATGATAGCATGAACCAAGCTCCCGGAAGAGTATTCAGTGGCTCTTAGGCACCTGGCTTCCTGTCGTGTCTGTCTCTGTCTGTGCCTGTGCCCCTCCACCCCTTTCTCTCTCTCTCTCTTTCTCTCCCCCTCTCTCTCTCTCTCTCTCTCTCTCACACACACACACACACACACACACACACACACACACACACACACACACACACACGGCTTCCTGTAGCTAGAAACTTGCCATGGATTTTTTTGGAACTGCCCTTGATTACCTTGAGCCATTTGCATTAGAGAATCCTTCCACAGATGGGCAGGCTACCCAACTTAAAAACAAATGGCGAGGAGTTGTGACTTGGAACCTTTGGGCCTGCTGCCAAATATGGTGACCAGCCAGGTGCCTTCCAGGAGCCAGCAGGGCTGGAGCTCAGGCAGCTTCGTCACCAGACCTGTTTTTCAGCTTGAAGGAGAATGCTGGCTGCATTTGTTTCCTGACCTGAGCAGCCTTGACGTAAGTTGCACGCTAGCGCCTTGTGTTTTTTCTGTTCTGTAGCGTTGCACATTAATAGGTGCAGAGAATACTTAGTGTTAGTATTGGGGGCCGATTACAGCAGTACTTTGAATCTAGGTAGCACTCTAATTAGTTTTCAAAACATTCTGTGCACATTTTTTATTATGCCCCTGTCATCACCATTTCTGTGCACACTAAAACAAATTTCTTTTTCTTTTCTTTTCTTTTCTTTTCTTTTCTTTTCTTTTCTTTTCTTTTCTTTGTTTTGTTTTGTTTTGTTTTGTTTTGTTTTGAGACAGGGTTTCTCTGTGTAGCCCTGGCTGTCCTGGAACTCACTTTGTAGACCAGGCTGGCCTCGAACTCAGAAATCCGCCTGCCTCTGCCTCCTGAGTGCTAGGATCAAAGGCATGCGCCACCACGTCCGGCTTAAAAATTAGGAAACTTCTATATTGTTAATAACAGCAAAGTCAGAAAGTGTCCAGCCTTTCCCCACGTACTACTAGAGGGCTTTGTGATGGAGCGCCATGCAAATCACCCCACATAAACAGCATAGAAGGTCATCAGTATTGCTGAGTCAGTGTTACACTCAGCATGCCCATTGAGACCTGACACATGGAGGGGCAGTGCTGCAGCCACCCATTGCTGCTCCTGTAGCTGTTGTTGGTGTGAGCATGAGAACAGAACACTTCACCAGCAGGCAGCCACTTTCAGGTGCCAGGGTCATGAGTGGGTGTTGTTTCTTTCTTCCGCTAATAAATAAGAAAACTGAGTCACTAGAGGAAGAGGAGGTCTTCAAATACCTGGGTAGCGAGGGCTTGGTAGGCAGCCACATTGGGCAGCTCACAACCACCTGTAAACTGCAGCTCTAGGGGATCCCACACCCACTTCTGGCCTCTGAGCATCTAAACTCGTGTGCACAAACCCACACACCAATAGACACACATGCACATAAGTTAAAAATAAAATGCATATTTTCAATTTTTTTTGAAATACAAAAAGGAAAGGGGAATTTTATTCACTTCTTAAAGTATGCCTTTTGTTTGAGACATTAACTACAAGCAGATGGCTGAAGGCATGACTGGTTTCTGAAAGACGCCTCTGATGTACAGCAGTTCTGTGCGGCGAGATCCTGGCTGTGGATCCTGCTTGCTCTTACACTGGCCCTGCTCCTTCTGTTTGCAGTGATCTGGCCCTGCGGAATTGTTATCTCACCTCCGACTTAAATGTCAAAGTGGGTGACTATGGAATAGGCTTCAGCAGATACAAGGTAAGCAAAGCTCTGCCTGCTGTCTTCTTAACCTGCTTACTGTCAGTCAAGAGTCGGCTTGAAAAACACTGCTTGTGTTTAAGGGGGTAGGGGTGCGGGTGGGGGAGTCTTTTTATGCCATGGCCTTTCTCCAGCAGGTATATCCCAGTCCTTTTATGGTACCATTGGCTTCTGATTTGTCAAAGTCAGTAGCTTTGTGACTAAGGTCTCAGTGTAATGGATTCAGTTTGCCTGAATAATATATTAAAAAACAGTATTAAAGTACTCTAATTGCATACTTATCTATTTCACATGGATGTGTATATTTATAGGCACATACATGTCAAAGACATGCATGAGGAAGTCAAAGGCAGCTCTCTCTTTCTACTGTGTGGGTCCCCAGGCCAGAACTCAGGTTACAAGGCTTGGCAGCAAGTGCTTTACCCGTTGAACCATTTCACTAGCCATATGTAACAGATTTTAATTACATGTGGGCAAAATGCTAATTAGTATTTGTAGAGCAAAGCACACATGTCTGTAGATGTTTCTCACTATAATCAGTAAAATTGAAGCACAGGTATACTAAGGTTGATATTCATGTTTTTGCTTTGGTTTTTTTTTGTTTGTTTTTGTTTTATTAAGATTTTTTTTATTATACATAAATACACTGTAGCTGTCTTCAGACGTGTCAGAAGAGGGCGTCAGATCTCCTTACGGGTGGCTGTGAGCCACCATGTGGTTGCTGGGATTTGAACTCAGGACCTTCGGAAGAACAGTCAGTGCTCTCTCCCCCTGAGCCATCTTGCCAGCCCCCTTTTGCTTTGTTTTTAACTGTTACATATACCCCTAAAGAAAACAGCTCAGTAGATTTCATCTGTGAGTGTTTGCTGAGCTCTGCTGGGCCAGGCGGGATGGCTGAGTAGTTAAAACACATTCTCTTCTTGCTGTGGAAGACATGGGTTTAGTTCCCAGAGCCCACATGGAGGCTCACAACAGGACGGAGCTCCAGTTCCAGAGCCCCTGATACCCTCTTCTGACCTCCTCCTTAGGCTTTGGGCACATACATGGTGTACATACATACATTCAGACAAAGTATTCATACACTGAAAGTTAAATGAGTTGTATCTTTTTAAAAAGTGATATTGCTACAATACTAATCATTTTCTATGCAGCATCATAAAGTTAACAGTTATCTGTCATTTCGTGGGTTCTATGAGCACCAGAAGTGTAATGCTTTCAAAAACATGCAAATTTAGGTTGGTTTCCTGTCCAAGCACTAGTGGGAGTGTCTGAAGCTCTTACTGTTTGCTGTGAAGTTGTTGCTAGGATTACCTTTCTAGCCTCTCACAGAAGTGGTTGGCTTTGTGCAGCCCTTCCTTCCAGCTAAGGGAGAGGGCTTCTAGTGTCTGTAGCTCACCTGTCACTTTGCTGCTCGTAAGTGGTGGGAGGTTGACCTGTAACGTCAGCTGTGGTAACCAGCACAGTCCAGAAGTCTCTCTGCCTGCCTGCTTCCCATTTCCCTGTGCTGGTTTTGGTTGGGCGCGTGCTCACTGATAACGTTTTGCTCTTAAGCTCCCAAGCTCCCCTCACATGGAATTCCCCTGAACACTGTGCTTATGACCACGCAGGAGGATTACATTGAGACAGATGACAAGAAAGTTTTCCCCCTGAGATGGACTGCTCCAGAATTAGTGACCAGCTTTCAAGACAGACTCTTGACTGCAGATCAGACTAAATACAGTAATATCTGGTAGGTATCTGGCATGCTTTTTTATTTGGTTTTCTTAGCAAGGGCCCAACTCCTCTCTTTGAGTACAGGAGTTCTTCTAGGATGTAGGAGGCAGAGAGACACACCATGTGCCATAGCAGCGGTAATGGTTGTGTTTGACTTGCTGCTGCCACTTCTACCCATTCGCCTCCACTAAGGCCGGGAACTGCATCTGTTGTCCATGTTGTACCTGCCGGCCTGGAATACAGTAAGTGCTTAATATTTACTGAAGGGAGTGGGAAAACTGAGAGGTTTGGGCTGTTATGTAAGTGATTTTTAGGGGTCATTTCAAAAGATGCTTAAATGATGATGTATCTGAGTCTTTGACTTGACAGTGTCATGGTTTTCTTACTGATACCTTTATTTTAGGTATCAGGTAGTTTCCTGTTTGTTTTTGGTTTTCCTTTTCTTGCCTTCCTTTGGATTGATTTTCTTTTTTAGCTTTTTTTTTCCTCTTTATTTAGAAGCTATGCATTCTATGCCTGTGCTTTTATCAATTATTCTAGAAATTACAATATGAGTGAACTTTTTATACACCATAATCTTACTTCATCTCCTCACCCTCTTTCTTGACCAGTACAAGGCTTTGGAACACCTCACTTCCTTTTAGCTATGTAACACGCACGCACGCACGCACGCACGTGCGCACGCACAAGCATGCTTATGCATCAGTGTTCATTTAGGTTTATCCACATACAAGCTGTTTCTCCTCATGCCTCTTTTGTTCGTTTCTGTGTTTTGATCTCACACCTTGTTCTGGGATTATGCTCCGACTTAAAGTGTGTCCTTCCTAGTGAGACCTGCTGCTGCCAGACTGTGTTTTCTGTGGTCTGCACGTTCTTGCCTGTTTTGTTCTCATTCCTCAAATGCATTTTTACAAGATGTCATTCTACTGTCCTCTGGCTTCCATTGTTGCTTTGTGAAGTCAGCTGGAAGTCTGCCTAAGCTCTTTGAAGGTAATGTGACATTTTTTCTCTGACTGACTTAAAATACTTCTATGATTTTTTTTTCTCTTCTAGTTTTCCCTGTGATGTGTGCCAGTGTGAATTGTATGGGTGTGAATTATATGAGTGAACTGTATGAGTGTGGGTTGTATGGTGTGGGTTGTATGGGTGTGGGTTGTATGGGTGTGGGTTGTATGGTGTGGGTTGTATGGGTGTGGGTTGTATGGTGTGGGTTGTATGGGTATGGGTTGTATGGTGTGGGTTGTATATGTGGGTTGTATGGTGTGGGTTGTATGGTGTGGGTTGTATGGGTATGGGTTGTATGGTGTGGGTTGTATGGGTGTGGGTTGTATGGGTGTGGGTTGTATGGAGTGGGTTGTATGGCAAGGGTTGTATGGGGGTGGGTTGTATGGTGTGGGTTGTATGGGTATATGTATGGGTATGGGTTGTATGGGTATATGTATGGGTATGGGTTGTATGGTGTGGGTTGTATGGGTGTGGGTTGTATGGTGTGGGTTGTATGGGTGTGGGTTGTATGGTGTGGGTTCTATGGGTGTGGATTGTATGGGTGAGGGTTGTATGGGTGTGGGTTGTATGGTGTGGGTTGTATGGGTGTGGGTTGTATGGTGTGGGTTGTATGGGTGTGGGTTGTATGGGTGTGGGTTGTATGGTGTGGGTTGTATGGGTGTGGGTTGTATGGGTGTGGGTTGTATGGGAATAGGTTGATGCATCTACCCCTGCTTGTTATTTATTTGGCTTTCTAAATCTCTAGGTTGATAAAATGCATTGCTTCTAGAAAATTCCTAGCCCCTATTCTTTAACTATTGCCTCTGTTTATTGTCTCTCCTTTTGGAAGGTTGATTTAACGTGAGTAGTTGTGTCTCTTGCTTGTTCCCTGCATCCTACCCTTTACACTCTAGAGCATAGATGCTCCCTGCACCAATTCTGTTTTTTTTTTCTTTTTTTTTATTACGTATTTTCTTCAATTACATTTCCAATGCTATCCCAAAAGTCCCCCCCCCCCACTCCCCTACCCACCCATTCCCATTTTTTGGCCCTGGCATTCCCCTGTACTGGGGCATATAACGTTTGCCTGACTAATGGGCCTCTCTTTCCAGTGATGGCCGACTAGGTCATCTTTTGATACATATGCAGCTAGAGTCAAGAGCTCTGGGGTACTGGTTAGTTCATAATGTTGTTCCTCCGATAGGGTTGCAGATCTCTTTAGCTCCTTGGATACTTTCTCTAGCTCCTCCATTGGGGGCCCTGTGATCTATCCAATAGTTGACTGTGAGCATCCACTTCTGTGTTTGCTAGGCCCTGGCCTAGTCTCACAAGGGACAGCTATATCACCGTCCTTGCAACAAAGGCTTGCTAGTGTATGCAATGGTGTCATCGCTTGGAGGCCAATTCTGTTTTTAAGATTCTCTTTTCAGCTATGTCTATTCTGTTAAATCTTCCTGTTAAGTTTTATAGTTTTTGATTTTAAAAAATTATCAGGCTCTTGCCCTCTTGCTCTTCCCTTCTTTCTCCCGCTCTGTCCCCTCGCCCTTCCCCATTTCCCTTCCCCCTCTTTCCATATGCTCATGGCCTGCCTTGTTCTCCCCTGCTCTCACTCTCTCTCTGCCTTTCTCTGCCTCTACTACCCTCTCCTCCCCATGCCCTGAATAAACTATTCTATACTTTTAAAAAATCAATCTATCAATCTATCTATCTATCTATCTCAGGGTTTGTTGTAGTTGTTGGTTGTTTTACACAATTGAATTGTGATCTGTGTCAGACCACTGTAGTAAGTAACCCCTTCCACTGTGACTGGTGCGTGATTTCCTCTGGTCTTTCCTGTGGTGAGAATCCATGGCCGTGTAGACTGAGACAAGCCCCTCCATCCAGGACCTGTATTTGCCTCTGTTGGGACCTGGTGTCTTGCCACACACAGGACACCACTCTAGCAGGGCACTGCAGAAGTGCTTTTCCCTGAGCTAATGAGGATTATTCAAGGCTAGCTTTGTAAGTCAGCCCTGTTAGCTGCCCTCTTCTCTCCCTCTCTGGCAACTGCCTTTGAGGAACTGGCTTACTGCCTGCCTTGAAGCAGACTCCTCTGTGAGACTGGCTCACTTGGGTGGACCCAAGGCTTTGGCCTGCTCAGCACTTCCATGGAGCCTAGAATCCACACAGAGAAACCTAAGTGCCTGCACGTACGCCCCAGGGCTCAAAGGTGGCTTTTGTCATCTCAATTCTCAAGATTGTAGCATTGCCCTGGAAGTTCCTGCCTTCTTACCCACCCTAGATTCTTCAAGAAGATGTTTTTTATGCTTGACTGGCAATGTTATTGCACTTAGCGGGGTGATGGACATGAAAATGGAGCCTGTGTTCCCCAAGGCAGAATTGGCCCTGTTCCTGACCATCGGAACAGTTGCTGGCAGCGGTGCCAAGTCCCGCCATACTGCTCGTGCCAAGGTGGATGGGGGAACCTTATGAAGACCTGAAAGTGGAGGTGGGGAGAGCCCCACAGCAGCAGGACACACTTCTTCCAAAAGAACGAGGCTTAGGGGCCTAAGGAGCTGGGGAGCCTGTGTTTCCTGTCTCTGAAGCATGGGAGGTGGCAGGGCCCCAGGGGCTTTGGTCTGAGAATGTTTTTCTGGAAGAGAGAAAGAATCAAGGCAAATGAGTGAAGACTGTGAGAACCTGAGGCAGGGAGGACAGGCCGCATTCAGTCACCTGGCAAACCTTTTGGTTTCAGCATTTCACATGGATTCTCTTCAATAAAACTGGCGCCTCCAAAGTCACTGGACAGTGTCTTAAACATTTTTGTACTTAAGTTCGTTATCCACCTTTGATGGTTCTTTGCCAGGGAGGAGAAGGTGTTGCTGTCTGGGCTATTGTGGGGCTCCTCTTCGTCCCTTTAGGAGAAGTGACTGTGGACATGGAACATGCTGGCTCCGCTCACTCTCCTGTAAAAGCAGCAGCAGGAAATTGAACACCAGGTTGCACAACAGCAAATGGAAACCTTGGTGCTGCGGTTACTCACAGTTTCCTGGTGGGCATTGGGCAGTCTCTTAACTACACACCTGAGTCTGGAAGAAGATTTGCAAATCGCAGGGAGCTTTTGAAAAACTGCGCTTTCCCAGGCCATACCTGGCTCTGTCTCTGAATGTTAGATATGGTCACACACCCTTAATTCCAGCACGGGAAAATAGAGGCATGCAAATCTTTGTGAGTTTGTAGCTAGCCTAGTTTACATGGTAAGATCTAGGCCAGCCTGGGCTACACAGTAAGACCCTGACTTAGAAAAAAGAAAAAAGGAAAGGTGATATGGATCCTAAGTACCAACTTACTTGTTTAAAGTTACCTCAGAAGAGTAAAGAGATGGCTGCTCTCACAGAGGGCCTGTGTTGGACTCACAGCACCAGGATGACAGCTCACATCCCATCTGTAACTCCATTTTCAAGGATTTGATACCTCTTCTGGCTTATATAGCGCCAGCATGCAAGTGGTGCCCAGACATGCATGTGGGCAGAATACCCATGCACATACAGTGTTTACAAGTTTAAACTTGCCAGGTGATGCACATGGCTCCCTGAGAAGGCCCAGTAGGTAAGACATCCTGTCGACAGTGGCCGGTGGGAAGAGTGAGAGTCTGTGAAGGAAAGGAAAAGTTCTTTCTTGATCTAGGCCTTTTCAGGGAGGATAGAACTCTGGGGTGCAAGGACAGGCTGCGGGGGCAGGGATGCGATGGGTACTGTGTCACACATTTGTGATCCCAGCACTTGGCTGGCTGAGGCAGGAGGACTACTGTGACTTAAAAACCAATTTCAGCTTAGTCTACAGAGTGAGACCTTGTCTCAGGTCAACAGCAGTAATGCAAGAGCTAATTGGATGTACCGTGACATAGAATGTGACACCAACCTCTTCTGGCACTAGACGGCTGCCACTAGCTTGGAGTGCTGAGGGGTGACCAAGGCAGCAGGTGACAGGCCTAAGTGGAAAGTGACATTTACTCATGGAAAGGTTTCTTGGAATTATTGGAAGCAAGAGTGTTTATATTGTCAATTCATTTTGCCGAGCTTTAACACATCCTATCAGTCTTTGAACTGATTGCTTGAAGTTTTAAAGTCACAAGCGACCATATTGTTTGGTTCCTGTGACTATGTGATTACACTCTGCCTTAGTGACAAAGTAAAACCAGAAGGCCTCTGAACACCCTCATTCTAAGAGAAGTGGCCATTTTTCCCCATTGGGATGTTGGTTATTTAAGAGTCATTTTATCCTCTTCTTACTAATAAATAACTTCAATATTACCTTCTCCGTACAATTGCTGTTACTACAAACACAAATGAGCCTCTTGCTCTCCGCAGGTCCTTAGGTGTAACACTTTGGGAACTCTTCAACAATGCTGCTCAGCCGTATGCAAACCTTTCTGACCTGGATGTCCTCAATCAAGTCATTCGGGAGAGGGACATGAAGCTCCCAAAGCCGCAGCTGGAGCAGCCGTACTCGGATAGATGGTTGGTAGCCTCCATTCTGCTTTGTAATCTTCAAAAACACAGAGCACTGGGAAAGGAGGGCCTGAACTCACACCCCCAGCGCGTGTACAAAAAGCCGAGTGTGGTAGTGAGTGTATACCTGTCATCCCGGTACTGGAGAGGTGGAAACAGGAGTAGCTTTGAGGCCCGATGGTCTAGCTAGGTCAGCCTCACTGAATCAATAAACTCCAGGTTCACACACACACACACACACACACACACACACACACACACACACACATATTCTCATATTTTCTCTCTCTTTCTCTCTCTCTTTCTCTCTCTCTCTTTCTCTCTCTCTCTCTCATTCACATGGCCCTTACTTTTAGACAGTAGATGTTCTAAAATGTCGTTTTTACATTGTTCACGATTAATTTTAGAAGTATCATTTCTACATTAGCCTGTCTTGGTGACACCTACACTTTCATGTACACACACAATTAAAAATGAAATCTTTAAAATAATAGTAATTTTAAAAACAGGACCAAGGGTGGAAGTAGCCCTGTGAAGAGCTCTGGTCTAGCGCTCACAAGTTCCTGGCTTCCCCTAGTATTTGATAGAAAGTATTCTGAGAAACACATCAACACATCCCCATTAAGTAGTTCTTAGGAGGAGAGTGTGGGGCTACCAGGTAAAAATGCTCACACCTCCAAGGCCAACAGCCTGCATTTGACCCCTGCTTCCACATGGGGAAGGAGAGAGCCGACTCCTCACACAAGTGCCATGGGATGTCCCACTCCTGACTAAGTAAGCAAATATTTAGAAAAAGAAGAAAAGGAACAGATGTGGCAGAAAGAACCCTTTCAGAGCCAGTGGCCCACACGACTGGGCTGGTCAGCTCCCTGTCATGGAAGAACAGGGTGCCCATGGGCTCCCACCCCTCCTTGAATGTTTATACACACACAGGATTGGTGACGGGGGAGGGGGAGAGGCGCATATACTTCCACAAATGAAAATAGAAGGGAGGCTAGTTGGAAAGAATTGGAAAGGGGTAAGGGAAGGGGCAGGTATGTGAATATGATCCTAGTGCAGTATGTGCCTACTTACAGATTCATTGTGAAACCCATTATCATGCATGATTAATATATGGTGATGAAAGTATTACCAAAAAAAACCAAAAACAAAAACCCAGGTGTGGTGGTACACGCCTTTAATCCCAGCACTCGGGAGGCAGAGGCAGGCGGATTTCTGAGTTTGAGGCCAGCCTGGTCTACAAAGTGAGTTCCAGGACAGCCAGGGCTATACAGAGAAACCCTGTCTTGAAACCACCACCACCACCACCAAAAAAAAAAAACAGGCATATCCAAACAAGAGCACAAATCAAGATTTTAGAAAAAAAAAATTCTGCATGTTTTTAGAATGCTATCAAAACATTAACAATAAATTAAAATTTATTAAAAATAAATAAAAATTTAGAACAGCAATCAAAAAATTACTTTTTTTGATGGGAAGACCATTAGAAGAAAACCAGAAGAAGGCATGATCTGGCAGAATACTATGAAATGTCCTGGTTTGGGGGGAATGGGTGCCTCACTCGTTCCTGCCTTCCTCTTGTGCTGTAATCACACTCTGAGTTAAGCCCTTAACCGTGGCTAGCGGTGGTCGAGGTGCAGGAATCTTAGGGAGAAGGGCGTGTTGAGTTGGCTCTGAAGTAAGGTTCTTTCCTTATGTCCCTGTTGTTAACGTCCCCTGTGTGCCTCTCAGGTACGAAGTGCTGCAGTTCTGCTGGCTGCCTCCTGACAAGAGGCCAGCCGCAGAAGACGTGCACCGTCTGCTAACTTACCTGAGGATGCAGAGCCAGCGGGACTCGGAGGTCGACTTTGAACAGCAGTGGACTGCTCTCAAGCCCGACACCAACAGCAGGGACGCATCCAGCAGCGCTGCCTTCCCCATCCTTGACCACTTCGCCCGGGACCGGCTGGGTCGGGAGATGGAGGAGGTCCTCACGGTGACGGAGACCAGCCAGGGCCTGAGCTTTGAGTATGTGTGGGAGGCTGCCAAGCACGACCATTTTGATGAGCAGGGCCGGGGCCACCCAGATGAAGCCCTGTCTTACTCCAGCATGTTCTTCCCAGTGGAGGTGTTTGAGAATTCGCTTTCAGATCCTGGCCCTGGCAAGCAAGATGACAGTGGCCAGGAGGTGCCCGTGAGGGCCCCTGGGGTGGTTCCTGTGTTTGATGCACACAACCTCTCTGTTGGAAGTGACTACTACATCCAGCTGGAGGAGAAAAGCAGCAGCAATCTGGGACTGGACCCCCCTGCACTGCTCACAACTGAAGTAGATAAGCTAGAGAGGGCTGGGGCTGAGGAACCCAGGACAGAAGAGGATTTCTTCCAGAGCAGTGCTCACCCCAAAGAAGCCAGCTCTACCGAGGACTCACGTGCTACCAGCATCCCTGGGAGCCCTTTCAACCTATTTAGTGACCTTGACAAAGCAGATGACCTGCCCAGTCACCAAAAAATATTTGATCTAATGGAACTAAATGGAGTTCAAGCTGACTTTAAGCCAGCCATCTTGAGTTCAAGCCTGGATGACCCCAAGGACACCTGCCAGTCTGACAAAGAAAAGCCCCATAAGCTCTTGGACCAGGGCCCTCTGTGCTTATCAGAAAGCCTTTTGCACCAAGATCACTTTGATCCACTGAGTGTCCAAGAATTGTCAGAAAACTTTTTATTTCTTCAGGAGAAAAATCTACTGAAAGGCTCTCTGACTACCAAGGAGCAAGTGAGCGACCTTCAAACAGAACTCAAGAATGCAGGTTTTACCTCAGCACTGTTGGAGTCACCCCAGAGAGGCTCTGAAAGTTCTGAACTTGAGTTCCTGGAAAATACACTAGACTTTCCTTTGTCACAGGGAGACACGCGTGGACAGAATGAAGGTGCAGGTGTCAGGCGTCACAGTGGTACCTCACCACAGGCCTCCCCAGCCTTGCTCACAGAAGAAGGATCTCCTACTGCCCCCACAGACCCAATTCTGAAGCCAGAAGAAACCAAATCCTTTAGAGATGTCAGAGTCCCCGAGGACTCCATCTGCTTGGAGCTAGGCCCCGACCCCGTGACTGTTGGAGTTGAAATTCCTGCTACTGATGCCAAAACCCTCGATGGGGGCAACAGACCCCCAGACGTCACTTGCCAAAGCAAGGAGGCCTTGAGTCTAACCAACAGACACCCCATCCTTGTGAATGATATTACTGCTCAGGGTAGCGTGGAGAGTTGTCTTCCAGAATCGAGACAGGATTTACAAAATGAGCCATTTTCAGAAGACCCTCTTAGTGTCAGCTCACTGGAGAAACACTCGGAAGCTGCGGAGACTTTAAACCAGCTTAACTCTAAGGCTGCCCCGGAGGATGCAGCCTTGGCGTCTGCCCTCTCCTCGGATTCTACCAGCCAAGATAGCCTCTTAGAAGACAGTTTGTCAACACCCATCCCCACCTCAGAGCAGTCTGTGGAGACGCCAGACTCCCTGGATTCAGTGGATGTCCGTGAAGCATTGCTAGAGTCCCTAGGCTCCCACACCCCTCGGAAACTCTTGCCTCCCGATAAGCCTGCCGACAGCGGCTATGAGACGGAGAACCTGGAATCTCCTGAGTGGACCCTGCACCCTGCACCCGAAGGCACTGCTGACTCAGACGCAGCTGCAGCAGGTGACAGTGGCCACAGCAGTTTGCCTCCCAACCCGGTCATTGTCATCTCGGATGCAGGCGATGGCCACAGAGGTGCTGAAGGTCCTCCTCAGAGCTTCACACTTGGCCCCCAGAGTTCATATCGAGACTCTGCATACTTCTCAGACAATGACTCGGAGCCAGATAAAAAGCCCGAGGAGGTCCCAGGAACATCTGCCAATGCCCTGGTGTTGGTAAAGGGCCAGTCCCCACCTGAGTCAGTTGTCCCAGAAGAAAGCTCTGATGTCAGAGAAGGCTGCCTGGAAGCCCCACAGGACAAGCCAGATCAAAGTCGGGTGTCTACTTTGCAGAATTCTTGTCACTCAGAACTACAAGAAACATTGCAGCCCACACCAGCTGATGCTTCCAGAGAGTCCTGTCCTGTGAACGACGAGGCCAGCAGCCCCTTGAGTTTGTTGAATTCAGAACCTAGCAGCTGCGATGACCTGGACACACAGGAAGATCGCCCATGCACCCTGGCCTCCACAGGTACAAATACCAATGAACTCCTTGCATACATGAGTTCCACACTGGATAAATCTTTGCCCAGCCACTTGGAGAGCTCCAAGCTGAAGGAGCCAGACATTGAAGGGAAATACCTTGGCAAACTTTGTGTGTCTGGGATGCTGGACCTCTCGGAGGATGGGATGGATGCCGATGAGGAGGATGAGAACAGCGACGACTCGGACGAGGACCTTCGAGCCTTCAACTTGCACAGCCTAAGCTCTGAGTCTGAAGACGACACGGAGCACCCTGTGCCCATCATTGTCAGTAACGATGATGGTAGGCACCTGCGGAGTTTGCTGAAACCCTCAGCTGCCGAGGCCATTGAGCAGCTGCCGGAAGACTGGAAGAAGGAAAAGAAGGCAGTGACATTTTTCGATGATGTCACCGTTTATCTGTTTGACCAGGTATCTCTATTTATATTGTAGAGAATTTCAAAAAGGTGTGAAGCTAACTGTGGTCTGATTTGATTTTGTTTATAAACATCCAGAATTTTATTTCAGTTTGTGTGTGGTGTGCATGTATGCATATTTGTGTGTGTGTGTGTGTGTGTGTGTGTGTGTGTGTGTGTGCGCACATGTGCTTCTCTGTGGGGAATGGAGGTTGACGCTGGGTGTCTTCTTTGTTCACTTTCTACATTATATAGAGAGCCAGGTTCTCTTCCTTACACCCCAAAGTTACTGATTCAGTTCATCTTAGCCAGCTTACTCTGGAGGTCTGTCGTCTACCTTTTGTACCCTGAGATAACTTGTGGGTATTTCTCCACATTTACATGGGTGCTGGGGACTTGAACTCCAGACCTTATGCTTGCTTGGGAAATGTTTACCCACTGAGCCATCTTTTCAGCCCCCCAAATTTTATAACTTCTGACTCCAAAGACACCATCTTTTTGGTCCCATGGCTATTCATGCCAGCTTCCCCTTTGAAATGCAAACCTCCTGACTCACCTGGAGACCTGTGCTTTGGCTCTCGTGTCACAGTACAGATTCTAAGCCTTTTCATAATGACTGCCACCTGGGATATGACGGGGCTCCACATTACCACATTCAAGGCAGACAGTGATAGCAGAGCAGACAGTCTTGGACTACCCTGTAGCCCTCAGGACAAGCAGTAGCTAAGCTCTCTAGGAGGTCACCATGAGAACTTGTGGTTCTTTTTTTGTTGTTGTTTTTTTTGTTTTGTTTTGTTTTGGTTTGGGTTTTTTTTGGTTTTTTGAGACAGGGTTTCTCTGTGTAGCCTTGGCTGTCCTGGAACTCACTCTGTAGACCAGGCTGGCCTCGAACTCAGAAATTTGCCTGCTTCTGCCTCCCAAGTGCTGGGATTAAAGGCGTGTGCCACCACTGTCCGGCGATCTCACAGCTTTAAATGTCTATCTGTCTATCTATCTTTGTGTACCACTTTTATGCCTGGTTCCCTAAAAGGTCACTAGAGGCTCCCCTAGAACTGGAGTTACAGATGGTTCTGAGCTACCATGTGCATGCTGGGTATCAAACCCAGATCTTCTGAAAGAGTGGCCAGTGTTAAGCCGTGTCCCCAGCCCCAGCTTTTTATATGGTTGTTGGGGCTTGAACTTGGGTCCTCAGGCTTTCATGGCAAACATTTTACCAATGGAACCATCTCCCCAGCCCCTTCCTTCCTTCCTTCTCCAAGTTCTGTGCTTTCTGGTCTTCAAAAACTTAGAGTTACTGTAGGTGTTAATGGAACCCAGGGCCTTGGGCTAGTAGTGTACTGTCACTGCCATACATCTCTAGTCTTTGTGGTTGTGACACAGCTAAGTAGTTCAAGAGAGCTTTAAATGCTCTTGTAGCCCAGGCTGTTCTTGAACTGGTGGTCTTGTTGACCCTGAGTTTGCTTCTCGAATCAGTTAGATTCTGATTAAGCTCTCAAGTCATGGAGCCGGAGAAGGCCAAGGATCCTTGCTGTCTCTGACAGTGCTTGCCCTCTCTTTACTTAGTCCTCAAAGCCAAGCGCTTGGCTTCATTTTGGCCTTTGGGAAGCACCTTCTCAGGGTCCTGTGGTGGAGGCTTCCAGCACTATTCCCCTCATCCCTGGGATGCTGGGCTCGAGTCACTTTCTTACCAAGTGTCTCAGGGCTAGGGTCACAGCTCAGCTATAGAGTGTGTGGCCGGCAGCACGAGATAAAAGTGAACAACAAACAGCACCCGTCTTCTTTATTGCTGCTTGTGGGATTAGCTGAGCCTGACGTGTGGGTGGGCTAGCCGACTGCCTGCCCACCTCCAGCTGCTTTCAGGGCTCTCCCAAGGCTGACCTCCAGAACCAGCTGGGGCGGCTCCTAGGAGCAGAGGCAAGCCTGCCTCTCCTGTTTGTAGAGTTGGTTTGGGTTTTGGCTTTCTTTGGTTTGCGTTGCTGGTTGCTGTTGTCCTTGGCTGAGCTGTTAGGGCCATGGCTAGATTGATGAGTAGGGAAGTGGCTTCCTCCCAGGGAGCCTCTCCAAAGAACGGCTTTCAGCTTCCTGGATTTTTTTTTTCTATATTGTTTTCTCTTTTCAGTTTCATTGCTATCTCCTTCATCTTTAGTACTTCCTTATACTCACATTGGGTTGGGTTTTTCCCTAGTATTTATTTTTTTTAGTGAGTATGGGTGTTTTACCTGCATATATGTCTGTGTATCGCATGCATGATGTGCCCAAAGAGGTCAGTTGAGGGTGTCAGATCCTCTGGAGCTGGAGTTAGAGATGGTTGTGAGCTGCTGCCATGTGGGTGCTAGGAATCAAAGCCAGGACCCCTGGGAGAGCAGCCAGTGCTCCTGAGCCAGCTCTCCAGACCCTTTTCCTAGATTCTGGGAGTTAACTTTTTTCTGTTAGCCTTTAATTGTTGCTGCTGTTGCTGCTTCCCGGAGGTTTTACATACGTTGTATTTCTGTTTCTATTTCATCCAGCTCAATGAGCTCCTGGACTCCCTTAAGGCTTCTTCATCAGAGATTTATATGCACATTATTTAATTCCTGAGAGTTAGAGATCCCCTTTTCTTTATGGTTAATGCATTTATCTTATTTACTACATTTCTACTTGGTGTGTATGCGCTCATTGCCGCCTCACCGCTGTGTGCATGTAGAGGTCAGAGAGTAAGTTGAAGAGTCATCTCTCTGCCCTGTGAGCCCTGAGAGTCCAATTCAGGTCATTGCGCTTGGCAGCAAGCACCTTTACCCATGGAGTATATCCCCACTTTCTTTTCCCACTTACTCGTCTGTTTTTGCAGTGTGTGTGTGTGTGTGTGTGTGTGTGTGTGTGTAGATGTGCAAATGCCCCGGGCATATGTGAAGGTCAGAGAACAACCAGGGAGGATGGTTTCTCTCTTTCCATTGCGTGGGTCCAGAGCTAGATAGGCCTTGGCAATGGGCGCTCGGGTTGGGCATTATATTGTCTCTCTGGTGAGGACCTGCAGTCTGACTACTGTAGAGCCAGTGAGACGAGTGCAGAGATTGTGGTGCTCGTGCCATGGCCTGGCACACATGGATGCCCGGGATCCAAACTCACATGGTCTGGCTTGCATGGCAGGTACTTCATGAACTGAACTGTGTTTTCAGTGGCATGCTTGGCCTTAGGTGTGCTGTTTGCTTCTACTCTTGTGCGTCAGCCTCTTTCTTTCCTTTGGAACACTGCTCTCAGCACTGTGTTTCTGTGCTGGGTGGTGTTATACTTTGGAGGAGACTGGTCCAGGGGTTTCAGCATGTGTGCACTACTTGAGTCAGCTTGGAAGCAGTATTTCCCCACTTCATACAGAGAGTAGAGATGTTGCTTCTGGGTGCTGCCTGCTGCCCCTCATCTACGACTTAGCCATGTGCATTATGTCTACATCCATTGAAAAACCCCACCAGAGCCGGGCGTGGTGGCGCACACCTTTAATCCCAGCACTCGGGAGGCAGAGGCAGACAGATTTCTGAGTTCGAGGCCAGCCTGGTCTACAAAGTGACTGGACAGCCAGGGCTATGCAGAGAAACGCTGTCTCGAAAAACCAAAAAAGAAAAAAAGAAAAGCCCCACCAGGTGGGACAGTGGCAGGTGGATTTCTGTGAGTTCAAGGCAGCCTGGTCTTCCGATTGAGTTCCAGGACAGACAGGGGCTACACAGAGAAACCCTGTCGAGGGGGGGAGGGGTGGCCTCATCAGGGTCTGGGGATGTAGCTCAGTGGTAGAACACTTGCCTAGAATGTATGAGGCCTTGAGTTAATCCTAATCACCATGACCCTTCTCAAAAAAAAAAAAAAAAAGTAGTGCAATCAAGCAGACATTTTAAGAAATTCATGAGCATGAGCTAGGAGTGAATCTTAGTTGATAGAGAGCTTGCTTAGCATTTATAAACACCCAACACCTCTTCCAGTGGGCATGTGGTGCACAGCTGTGACCCAGCACCTCTTCCAATGGGCATGGTGGTGCACAGCTGGGACCCAGCACTTCCAATGGGCATGGTGGTGCACAGCTGGGACCCAGCACTTCCAGTGGGCATGGTGGTGCACAGCTGGGACCCAGCACTTCCAGTGGGCATGGTGGTGCACAGCTGGGACCCAGCACTTCCAGTGGGCATGGTGGTGCACAGCTGGGACCCAGCACTTAGGAAGTAGAACCTGGAGGAGCAGAAGCTCAAGGCCATCCTGTTGTCTCAGCGGGCGGGCACGCATGCATATGGGTGAGGAAGAGTAGCTAGGGCTAGCAAGGGAGCGCAGGGGTTAAAAAGTGCTTGCTTTCAAGCCTGCGGAGCCACGTTTAGATCCTCGGACCTACATAGAGAACCGATTCCCACAAGTTGTCCTCTGACTTCCGTGTCTGTGCTATAGCATGTGCCGCTCATATTCCCACAGAGTAAATATATATGTATATATATATATATATATATATATGTATATATATATATATATATATATATACATATAAGCAGTCTGGCCAGCTTTTGTAAAAAGAAAGAAAAGAACATAAGGTAAATGGGTTTATATTCACCCAGTGGCCCCGTCTTCAGCATTGGTGCTCCGGGTTGCTGTCGCAGATCTTGCTCTGCTTGGAGAGGTTCATTCCGCTTTGTTTCTCAGCTTCCTTTGCCCTCTATCCACTGACAACCAGTTCTTCAGCTCACACTTACTCCTGAGGGATATTTTCTCCGCCTGTAGATCCTGAGTTATCAGCCCTTTCCTGTCAGCATTTGGTCCCACTGTTTAAACTCTTCAGCTTTTCCCAGTACTTGTGACCTTTGGCACCTGTGTGGACCATTTCTTCTGTGCAGGGAGGTTGTCCTGGCCCCTTGAAGGCTGGATCATGTTAGACTTTGTGTCTTCCCGCCATGCCATGGGCAGTCTGGCTTTGAAGGTTCGAGTGTGTTGGTCCGTTTCTCTTAGGCCTTCACAGCTGACTTTCGGCCACAGCTCAGCCCCCTGTGACTTGGGTATCAGTCCTAGTTCCTCTTTCTGCTCTGGCCTGCGCATGCGCCCCTGGCTGTGCTGAATCTTGGTGGCGTCCCTCATCCCATAGTGTTTCCACAGCTTTGCTGCATTGTTTGTGTGTTCAAGGGTAGGCCCAAGAACTACTCAACAGCTGTCTAGAGTCTAGGACTCTTCCCTCCTGCATCCATCTTCCTGTTCATGTCCAGCTCAGAGTCTCAGGATGCTCTCCCATGCCTTGTGCAGGTGCTGAAGCTATGTTTGAGGCACCGTATCCTGTAGGACCTTGCTGTGTAGGTGGCATGGGCCTGTAGTCCCATCATTCAGGAGGCCGGCAGGATCAGGAGATTGGTGCCAGAGCTGGAGGCAACTGGTCTTCTTGGTGATGCATATCTTTAATCCCAGCAATGTAGAGGCCGAGAGGCAAGCAGATACCTAGGGTTTGAGACCAGCCTGGTCTACACAGTGAGACCCTGCCTCAAAAGGGAAGAGATGGCTCATGGGTTAAGAAGACTGGTTGGGGACTGGAGAGATGGCTCAGTGGTTAAGAGCACTGACTGAGCCGGGCGTGGTGGCGCACGCCTTTAATCCCAGCACTGGGGAGGCAGAGGCAGATTTCTGAGTTCGAGGCCAACCTGGTCTACAAAGTGAATTTCAGGACAGCCAGGGCTACACAGAGAAACCCTGTCTCGAAAAACCTAAAAGGGAAAAAAAAAAAAAAAAAAAAAAAAGCGCACTGACTGAAGGTCCTGAGTTCAAATCCCAGCAACCACATGGTGGCTCACAACCATCCGTAATGAGATCTGGTGCCCTCTTCTGGTGTGTTTGAAGACAGCTACAGTGTACTTATGTGTGATATTAAATAAATCTTTAAAAAAAAAAAAAAAAGAAGAAGACTGGTTGGCCGGGCGTGGTGGCGCATGCCTTTAATCCCAGCACCGGGGAGGCAGAGGCAGGCAGATTTCTGAGTTTGAGGCCATCCTGGTCTACAGAGTGAGTTCCAGGACAGCCAAGGCTACACAGAGAAACCCTGTCTCGAAAAACCAAAAAAAAAAAAAAAAAAGACTGGTTGACTTTGCAGAGGACCTGGTTCTCAGCACTCGTGTGGCAGCTCATAATTATCTGTAACTCTGAATCCAGGGGAATCTGATGCTGCCTTCTTATCGTAAAGTTAGTAACTCCTCTGGCGTACCTCACCCAATGGTCTCGTCAGCCCAGGGTGAAAGAGCCACGTGGGCTCCAAGAAACAGGCTGACTGCCGACTTTGTTTGGCTTTTCAGGAAACCCCCACCAAAGAGCTGGGGCACTGCGGGGGAGAAGCACATGGCCCTGGGCCCAGCAGCCCAGCAGCGTCCTCAAGTTCCCCCTACCTAGGGAGGTGCATGAATTCCGAAAGTTCCACGGATGAAGAAGGTATTTGTGCTGTGTTGGTCAATTGCAAAGTCATTATGCGGGTATTTTGTTTCTTGGCTTGTCTTTGAAACAGTTTGACTATGTAGACCAGCTTGACCTGTCTGTGACTTAGGAGAGATTCCCCTGTCTCGGTCTCTCTCCCAAGTATTAGGAGGCCCATGGTCTACAGTTGGAAAGAAAGGAGCGCCGCGTGTTTAGGTGACCGTCTGTGTGTTTCTGCCCCACCATCTGTCGGCAGGCTGTGTTGGGAGGCCCCAGCTCCTTATCAAGAGCTGATAATGTAAAGATAACAGGGTGCTGTCCTCACTGCAGGCGGAGGCTTTGAATGGGACGATGACTTCTCCCCGGACCCTTTCATGTCAAAGACAACAAGCCTTCTGGGTTCCAAGCCTTCTCTTCAAACCTCCAAATACTTCTCTCCTCCCCCACCGGCCAGGAGCGCAGAGCAGAGCTGGCCGCACGTGTCCCCCTGCTCCCGGTTCTCCATCTCTCCTGCCAACATTGCCAGCTTCTCTCTCACACACCTCACGGACTCAGACATTGAACAAGGAGGTGAGAGGAGCCCTGCATGTGCTGGGGGTGGGGCCGCTGCCGAGGCATGAGGGCTTTCATCCAGGAGTGCTCTTTTACCTTAGCCTAAAGGATGGTGATCTTATGTTAGGCTGTCCTGAGTAGATTATAAATCTGTTGGAAATTTCTCGGTTTGGCAGGGCGGGAGGGTGGGGGGTTGGTAGTGGGGTTCCTGGGATATACTAAGCACATTGTTCTACTATTGAGGCATATTCCTCCCTGGGGTTTCTAGGTAGATGTTCTACCCCTAAACCATGCTACAGCCCCTCACTGGGGGATTCTAGGCAGGGGCTCTACCACTCAGCCACACCCCAGCTCCTTACTGCTTTACCACTAAGCTTCCTCCCTAAGTCTCTTACTTTTTGTTTTGTTAATTAGGCAAAGTCTCCCCAGATTGCCCTAACTGTCCTTGAACTCACTCTTAGAGTCTAGTTTGGCCTTAAACTTGAACTTGATCTGAGTCTTCCGCCTTAGATCCCCAAGAGGCTGACATAATAGGCCTGGTGCATCCCTCACAGCCTGACAGTGCATATGCAGCCACACTCCCACACTGGGCTCATTCCCAGTGTCCATTTCTGTCCACCCTGATGGACGGCCCTGGAGAGCTTGGAGGTCCCAGAGCGGGCTCTGCCATGTCTTTTCCGTTCCCCTTTGCTGCCAGCCCCGCTTCCTCAGGTTACACATCTGTCCCCAGGGAGCACCCTGCACAGGCACCTGCTCTAGCCACACTTGACCTGTGGTTTGGACGTGAGCCCAGCCTTGTGGGCTCTTCCCCAGCAGTGTTGATTTTGCCATTAAGTCTTGGTCTCTGTGTGATACTGGACGGCCAGCTGGGAACTCACAGCAGGGGCCATTTGAAGTAGCAATACCTGAACATATGGGCCCCTTTCCCTATACCAAGATCAGGAGATAAATATTAATAGGTACATTTTTTACTTGAAGTTTACAGATCAAATAATAACTGTAGGATATAAAGCACTTTTGTTTACTTGGTTTTCACCTGTGCCGATGAGATAATGCCAGAGCCTGAGGATCTCTGGGGGCAGGTGTACAGGTCAGCGCCCGAGTGTGACCATGGAGCCTCTGTGGGAGCCAAGCACCTGTGTGTGCAGCCCTGCAGGTTGTGGGAAGGAGGGGAGACAGGGCAGCACAGGAGGGCACCAGCTATGCTTCCTTTTCCTGCCGTTCTGGTCTGCTCGCCTCCATGCTGGCACTCTCTGGGTAGTCGGCTCTTAAATCTGACCTGCGCTGTTATGTTGCTTCTGTCTGGACATAGGCAGCAGTGAAGACGGAGACAAGGACTAGTTGGCTGTAGACACTCTCCCAGCCAGCAGCGCTCCTGCTTGTCCACCTGAGCAACGCAATCCACTCCATGCTGACTGGCACCAGACAGTGAGCGGCTCAGGAGTGATGGAAAGCGGGGCCACCACGCCAGGAAGCAACTCCCTCTGCAGCGCTCGTCTGCCCGCTCGCCTGGGCTGCTCCTGCACTCGTGCTGGGCATCCTGCCGAAGTGGCCACACTGCCACACTGCTCTGGCTCACGAGTATTGGAGGACCTGAGCACCTCAGGCCGTGGGTCTGTGTGGGGTGTGTGGGTGTGGATGTCTGCCTCGCCACAGGTGCCACAGAGGGGCAGGCGCACCAGGGGAGGGAGTGCTCACAAGTGAGCCATATTTATTGTCTTTAGGAAATCACTAATTGCTCTTTGACTGCACTGTGGGTGAGTGTTCTGAGCTCCCAATATTGTACAGCATCGTAAATTATCCAAGGAAGATATGGCAGGCCAAGCTGGTGCTGACCGCTGGTTTGATTTTCTTTTTTGTTTTTGTTTTTGTCTCTGTCTCCTTGGGTGTCTGCTCTGCATGGCACTGTAAAGCTTCGGTATTTTGAGTGTTCTTCTTTCTTAGACCCACCCGCGGGAACCGTTCACAGGTACCCTCCCTCGGGCCCTTTTGATTCTGGGAGTTAGGTTGTGTTTTATGTTCTTAGAGGACATATTTTTGATGAGGCCAAAACTGCTGTTCTGTTTCGTTGATTGCATCGAGCATGTTTCTATATAAGGTGGGTACTCTGAGCAGCCTGCCCTGCCTCTCGTGCTTTGAAATTCTTTTGGTAGAAATCCCTGAAGAGGTGCACCCATCACTCAGTGCCCAGGGTCCTTTTCTGGCGAGATGAGGCCATGCACCACTTGCTCAGCACAGAGGCCAGCTTGCGGGAGCTCTGCGTCTCAGGCAGGTGGGACCTCTGAGACACTGGTCCCCACAGAGCTGTAAGTGAGAAGAGCAGTTTGTCCACTCTGGGTGCTGCTGAGGGAGCTGTTTGGGAAGAAGCCATCCCTGGCCATAGCCCCCAGGATACAGCCAGCCCCTGTAGCTGCAAGTAGCAGGGCAGAGACCCCAGCAGGGCCTCCAGCAGCCCTCATGGCCCCTTTCCTGTACCAAGCACCCAGCTCTCCTCTTGTTCTGAAAGGGATTTCACATCTTCAGCGTAGCTTCAGTACATCATCGGAGGAGTCTGCTGTCCCTAACACAGAGGGAGACCTCGCTTTCCTACCCCAAGCAAGTATTGGTGGCCATGGCAGCGTGGCGAAGCCATGCTGGGCGGGAGCTGCACCTGCTGGCGTGGCTCTTCTCACTGAGCTCCTCGCCCCAAATATCCCGGTGCTGCCCCTGCTGTCCAGGCTCCAGTGTGACAATGGGTTGAGTCTCCAGGCCCTGGCCAGGACATCCTGCTATCAATCAGAAGGACTTGGACTCTCCTGCAGAGTGCAAGTGTGGGTGTCGGTGTGAGTTCACCTAACAAATCATGACCTTTATCATCAACTCTGATTCGATCCATGCGTTTTTTTTATACTAAGCAATAACTTTACGATCAACAGAAGAAATTTTAAAACAGAGTCTCCTTTTCCCATCCTTGGTGCAGACTGTGCCTGCCTGGACTCCGTAGAAAGCAC
The DNA here is from genome assembly GCF_000001635.26 of Mus musculus. Lineage (NCBI taxonomy): Eukaryota > Metazoa > Chordata > Mammalia > Rodentia > Muridae > Mus > Mus musculus. The sequence goes on from NC_000071.6 coordinate 144,186,394, forward strand.
TGGATTTTGTGACATGTATATTAAAAACAGGGCATTTCAAAGTAATTTTGCCAAAATTGTCATAACTGAATTTTTGCTGTGTGGACTTTCTGATTTTTTTTTAATTATTTTTTTACCTCTATCTACCAGCTTTAGTTGAGAAAGAAAGGAGGTGTAATTATAATAAGTTTTTTTTGTTTTTTTTTTTCAAATTACAGGTTTCAGAAGTTGAGATTCACTGATTACAGTCAGGTGGATCCATATGTGTAGCCTCCTTTCGCAGCCAGCCTGGGATAGAGTTACTGACATTTGAGGGCTGGCCATCTTTCACCATGCTGAGGGGATTTTAACAATACAATTCCCGTTTATATTTATATCTATATTGTTCTCATGGTAAATTGCCAAAATAAAAGCATTTTATATATTGAGTTGGGGTGGGGGTGGGATAGATCTTCTGTGTCGTTGCATGGAAGGGAAGACTTTGTATAACACGCATCAACACATCCTCCCCAAATCTCAAGCAATAGACAGAAATCTCAGTAGACTAAACTCCAGCCCATTTTTTAAATGTGAGCATGTGCTTTGCCATCCAGTGTGGGTTTTGTTTTGGTTTAGGTTTTGTTTTTTGTTTTTCAAGATAGGGTTTCTCTGTGTAGCCCTGGCTGTTCTGGAACTTGCTGTATAGTCCAGGCTGGCCTCAAACTCAGAGATCCACCTGCCTCTGCCCCCTGATGCTGCCACCATACCCAGCTGGTTTTATCTTTTAATGATAACTTAGGTGCCCTTGGTGGGCTTTCCAAACCTGGTTACTCAACGTTAGCAGTGAAGCGAGCCGGTGGTGACTGTGGCTGGAATGTGGTGGGCTTGGTGACTTTTCTTTCTGCCCTCCCTTGAGTGCTCACCCTCCACCTACCAGACTGGAAGCTGACTTTAAGTCCTCTAATAAAAATAATGAGCCCTCCAAGTCCCTCTTGATAGCTTCTATTTGTTAGAAGATGACCTAAGTCAGAAAAAAGTAGTTCCCCCTTCCTGAGAGACTCTGTCTGGGCCAGAAGCCATTCATTGAAAGGTTGCGATGGCAACCAGCCTCCAGCCATGCAGGCCTGTTTTTAGAGAGATGGGTCTCTCTGAGGAGGTCTGTCTCCCTGCTGTACAATGCCTTTTAAACCTTCCCCTTTTTCCATACTTCCCATAGGGCATTTGTAGAATTAGTGACCCACTGCATGTCTGTCCCCAAGGCCGGGAAAAGAGACAGGCAGCTCCTCAGCCTGAGAACGCCGCCGATGCGACCAAGTGTCAGGCTCTATGTGCCATGCTTCAGAGTGCCCACCTTGAGAGAAGCCACCTTGTAGTCAGAGTGAGCAGACACAGTTACGTCAAACATACATCTCAATATTTCTTAAGAAGCAAACGGGGGCACCAGTCTTGGCTTTTAGGAAGCTCTGTTTAACTTACACATAAGTTCTTAAGATGTGTTGGCAGTATTGCGTCACCCACGGCCGTCCCGGGGGCTGAACGTGTGGCGTTTGGTTACTGAAGCCTGCTCAGGCGAAGCTGGGTCTTGTGCATGTTCCCACTGTTTCATCCTGTCCTCGCCAGGGATCTGGGTGGGACAGTCACACCCACGGCCTGCTACCCACCAGGTTGTACTTAACGCAATCAGAAGGGGTTCATGGCAATATAACAGTTAATGAACTTGGAGTTTAAATTGTGTACATTTTTAAATTGTAAGATTTTTACTGTATATTGAAGCTTAGTGTGATTCAATAAATTGCTTGTAATTTAAAAACTATTTAATATTCAAAATAAATATAGTTATATATTTATAATAATCTCTGTTGCTACATTTACTCCTTGTTTTTTCCATGTGCGGGTTTGGCCTGGTGCTGTGGATCTCTGAGCTCCCCGTGGTCCTAAGGCACGAGGGTGATTGTCAGGGGACTGCAGCGTCTGGTGCGTGTGTGGTTGTGGGCTCTGTAATCCAAGCCTTTCTACTTACTGAGGAGTTGTAGCGAGATTTGGCTTATAAGGATTTGGCCTTGGCCCAGGCCCCACATGCTACTCCAAGAGGTCACAGCCAGCCTTTCTGTCTGGGAAATGGCTTATTTGCTGAGAAAACCTATGTTCTGTTTCTAAAACCCATGATGTTTAAAATCAAAAGGTCGGGTAGAGTGGAGCCAGTATGCCTGTCGTCTGGTTCTGGGGTAGCAGAGGCAGCAGACCCTGGGGCTCACTGGCCAGCCTAGCACTCTAGGCCAGTGGGAGATCCCGCCTCAACAAAACAGAAACCGGTGCCCCGAGGATGACAGTTGATGTTGAACTCTGACCTTCACACCTTACACTTGTGGACATGCACGGGTACCACAAAACACACACACACCCCAAACAAAACAGCCTTTCACTGGGTTTGGCATGGTGTGTGCCTGTAATACCAGCAGATGGGTGCTGAGGCAGGAGGATTGCCATGTGTCCATAACAGCCCAGGCTCTGGTAAGGATGAGGTCCTGTCTCAAAAAGCAGTAGCAGTTGTATGCAGTATGGGGGTGTCTCAGTTCCCCCCGCCCCCAGTCCTTTCATTGAAGTCCAAATGACATGAGGGAGGTGACAGCTTTCTACCAGAACCATGGCCCACATGACTGTGTCACAAGTACTGAGACCCAAGCCTGCTGAACTTAGCCAGAGCTATGCAGAGTCCTGGCTGAGTTGTTTAGACCTGTCCTATTAATGGGGGGGTGGGGGGGAGACACACTACTATTAGTTGAGCCTAGTGACCAGTTACCCTTATGATTCCTGCAGCAAGAGGCTGAGGCAGAAGGGTAGCCATGAGTCTGAGGACAGCCTTGGCTTTGGAGTCTGTCTCTAAAAGGAAAAAAAAGAGCCAGGGATGTAGCTGAGCTGAGCACATGTGAAGAAACACTGGTTTGGTCCCTAGCACCACACTGCCCCAACACACATCTGTAACTACAACAGTCACTGGATCAAAGAATATATATTTTCAGCACATTTTAGTTGAGTGTGCCATGACCCAATTGCAGTTCTAGCACTTGGGAGGCAGAGGAGACACTGGAGGGTCAGGTGCGCAAGGGCAGCCAGTGTGCTACAGCTAGCAAAATGGCACAGCTGGTAACGTCACGTGCAGCCAAACCGAAGGACTTGAGTTCGACCCCGGCACAACGTGGTGGAAGTAGAGAACAGACTCCTGCAAGCTGTCCCTCTGACCTAGGAGCATGCACATACACCAAAAATAGACACACAGATAAAGGCTAGCAAGAAAACCTGTTTTCTGTGAGCAACATGACACTCACATAGAGGTCAGAGAACAACTTGGGGGAATTGGTTCTCTCCTCCCACTTTGTGGGTCCCAGGCTCCTCAGTCTTGGCATCTTCCCCTCTACCCATAGGCATCTTACTGCCCCATAACCTTTTATATTGTAATTCCCTTGTAACCTCGGGAAACCAAGGCAGGAGCTAGCAACAGATAGGTAGACATGGGTGGCACCCCCTTGCACCCCATTTCAGTAAGGGGAGACAAAAAGAGGAACAGCCCTGTCCTTGAGCCCTTAGGACTAGCAGAGTCCGCTGGAGAAACCAGGGTGCTCCAGGGCAGGGAAGGAGAGAGCTTGCCAGCTTCGCTCAGGGAGGTGGATGTGGTTCCTGCAAGACTATGCAGGGTGGCTTATCCTAGACTCTGTTCTGACTCTTAACCCCAAGGCCAGGTGTCCTGGCCAGATGCGATCCGGGTCCCCCCCCCCCCCTCCCCGCCCTGGCAAGTCCCCAGAGAGGTCGCCTGCTCTCAGAACTGGAGGGAGGGAAGGGAAGGCGGGTCCGCACGGGTCCTCAGAGCGAGGGGCGTGGCCGCAGGTGCCGCCCTGGCCCCTCCCAGCGAACTCATTTACATGCTTCCCGCAGCCCCGCCCGTGGTGGCTAAAGCTACGTGTCCTTGTCCCCCGTGGGCAGCCTCTGCGCGTACGGCCTCGAATCCCCAGGTAAACCAAGGGGTTGGGGAAACTATATAGGACTGCTGGGAGGGAACCCCAGAAGCTTGATCAGACGCCTGGCAGCTGTAGGGGAAAACAGACAGACAGATGGGATGGTGGCTTCCACTCAGACTGGCTGGTGCTGTCCACGTGGTAGAACTGGGGGCTGCTGCAGGGCCTTGGCAACTATCAGTCTGACCTGTGAGCTGTCCTGCGTGCACTCACTGAGGTTCTGGTTCTGATCATGTCTGGACCTGTGTCATGTCCAGCTGTAAACGTGATGTTTAAAGGGTGCTGCCTGTCTGGGACAAATGACAGTGTCGGGGGGCGGGGGGGACCCATAAGCCAGGGTTGGGACCTGTTCCTGGGTGGTTTAAGCAAATTGTCAAGTACGGAGGCTCAGGAGGAGCAGGGGACCCAAAATGGGTTCCCAGATAAGTGGGGAGGGAAGAAGGGATGGTAGGTTAGAGAAAAGTGGGTCAGTGTGAACTCAGCCAGGGCTTTGGGAGCACAGGTGAGTCAACTCAGGGTTCAGTGTGGACGGGAAGCGCCTAGGTGTCCACTAAGCACCAGTGGTCAGCTGCACTGGCTAAGGAAGCAATGAGACAGCCATGCCGCGTGTCCACTGGCCACACTGAATGACTGCAGAGGGGCTGTGTTCTGAATTTCAGTTGGAAGGGCCTCACCCAGCCACCACCTCCTGGGAAAACCAGCCTGGAGCTATGAAGACCAAAAACCGGCCCCCTCGGCGCCGAACACCCATGCAGGACACAGAAGCCACCCCAGGAGAGCAGACACCTGACAGACCCCAGTCAGGCTCAGGGGGGTCAGAGCTGACAAAGGGTCTCCGGAGCAGGACAGCGCGTGCAAGCGGAGGTCGGGGAGAGGTCAGCCGCCGGCGACAGGGGTCTGGTGGCCGCAGGGAGAACAGTGTTCAGAGGCGGCTGGAGAGCAATGAGCGAGAGAGGCAGCGGATGCATAAACTCAACAATGCCTTCCAGGCACTGCGCGAGGTCATCCCGCACGTGCGGGCTGACAAGAAGCTCTCCAAGATCGAGACCCTCACGCTGGCCAAGAACTATATCAAGTCGCTGACCGCCACCATACTTACTATGTCCAGCAGCCGCCTCCCGGGGCTGGAGGCACCAGGTCCTGCGCCAGGCCCTAAATTATACCAGCACTACCATCACCAGCAGCAGCAACAGCAGCAGCAGCAGCAGGTAGCTGGGGCCATGCTTGGTGTCACTGAGGACCAGCCCCAAGGCCACCTGCAACGCTACTCTACACAGATCCACAGCTTCAGAGAGGGGAGCTAGCACGCGCTTCGGGCTCCGGGGCAGGTTGGCAGTGAGGAGCCTGCCTGCTCTTCTCAGCTGTTGTCCCTCTGTGCTGCAAGCTCCAGACTGGTAATGACACTAGTGAGGTCCCTGAGGGGGTTTTGTTGTTGACATAAGCCCTCTCATGGCCCAAGCTGGCCTTGAACTCCTGATCCTCCTCACCTCCATCTTCTCTAGGGCTGGGATTACAGGCATACATCATGACATGGTGCCACGCTGGGGACTGAGCTAAGGGCTGTGTGTGTGCGCACTAAGCAAGCTCTCTAGCAACCGAGCTGCATCCCCAGCCCAAAGTTGACTCGCAGTAAATCCATTTTCCTTGAAACTCAGCTCAGACACCAGCATGTGGCAGTTTTTCCTAGCCACCCAGGGGACAAGGGAGTGATCTGGGCCTTCAACTCTCCAGGGAAAGCCTACCTGTCCTTGCTGCCCTTTGACCAAGGATGCACAGGGGTGGGACAGTTCTTGCCTTCCTTAACAATTGCATGTGTGGTGGCTAAGGGACGACTCCAGGAAAAACTTGACTTACAAATGTCCCTGCGACTGCTGAGCCTAAATATTGTGGGGCTATGGGAAACTGGACCCAAAGTGCCACTCAATCCCTCAGGGAATATACAGCAAAGCCAAGATGGCGTCTTGTTTCCTCATTTTATAGGATTCCCCTGGGCCCAACTCAACAACTGGAGTTAAAAAGGCCTAGCCAGGCCCAATCCATAGGACTTTAAACGAGATCTATCTCTCTCTCTCTCTCTCTCTCTCTCTCTCTCTCTCTCTCTCTCTCTCTCTCTCTCTCTCTCTCCTGGAAAAGCTGCAGTGGCCTAGGCTGTGGCTGACTACTACAACCTACCCCAAGGATATGAGGCCCTGTGTAGAGACAAGGCAGGCCTTTATGTAGAGGACCCTTGGGCCTCCGTACACGGAGAGACTTGCCCTGGGCCTCTTATAGACTTCCCATGGCGCCCCCTCTCCATTACAGGGGTATACCTCGTGCTTGGTATCTCACAGTGTTCTTGGTTGGCCCCTGGGCTTAGCTCTTGGTACCTTTGGTGTTTTCTCTGAGGTGGAAGCTGGAGAGACCGGCATGTCCCTCCCCCAACCTGCTCATTAATAAGGAGGGTGAGTGGTTGGCAGCCAGGCAGCCTCAAGCCCAGCTTCCGTCCTGGGGCGTTCCTGCCCCACTGGCTCTGCCGGGCTTCACTTCAGACTACTTTGCTGTCACTTGTCCTTGGCCTCTTCCTTCCTCCCTTGTCTCTCTGCCCAGAACTGACCTGGAGTTCCTTGAGGCCCATACACCCCACACCCACCTTTAGAATGACAGGAGTCTCTCTCTATGTAGCTCAGGCTATCCCTAAACTGATTTTTTTGAACGTGTGCTTGGTCCATCCTCCTGCCTCAGCCCCTCCCTCTGCCCCAAGTGCTCTGAACACAGGATAGGGGGAGAACCCTGGTACCCGAAAGAACTAGATAATAGATACACTAGGCCTGGGGGTGTTGGTCTCCTTATCCTGGTGAGACTTGATTTGTATAGCTTTCCAGTCCTGGTCTGGTCCCTTCCTAGATCGTCCGTAGGTCAGGTAGAGACTGGGGGGCCTGTGTGTCTGTTACTGGGGACGGCTACTGGGAAAGGTCAGGGAATTTGCCAGTGTGAGCGGAGGCCAGGCATGACTCCAAGCTGGAAAGACAAAGCCCAGATATCTACCTTGCTATGGGGGACTTGCCCAGTGGAAAGCAAAGGCCTCTGCCGACAGACAGACCTACAAACCCCATGGCTGGCTTCCGTATGAGCCAAGGCCAGAGCGGGGCTCCTTTTGTCCAGCCAAACCTCTGCCCTAATGCCCGGCTGCCCTAATGCCCAGGGCTGTCCAGGGTCTCTGTTTGGCGGGACCTCAGCCTCCTGGCTCTTTGTCCCCCACAAGCTGCCTTTTGTATACCCCTGCTTCCTAGGGGGTGACATGGGCCTAGCTGTCCAGTTCTTTACTGGTGACAGGCAGGACCTACATGTCCCTTGGCCACATTACAAAGGATCTTTAGAGACTCCGGTCCCGTTAGGAGTCTGGGATAGCAGGAAGCCCTATTGCTCTGTCTCCCTGTCCCAAGCCCAGGGTGCTCCTTCTTTTGGAACTGGAGCGTAGGGTGACCTCTAACTTACTCCGTGGGGAAGGATGGTGAACTTCCGCCTCGATCTCGTGTGCTGGGACTGAGGTATGTACCTCCACACCCAGTTTAGACAGTGCTGGGAACTGAACCCGGGGCTTAGAGCATCTTCAGCAAGCCTCTACCGACCAATCTATGTCCCCAGTGTGCTCTCTTCTGTCCTACTGGGTAATGGGGCTGAGTTTATTCAAGCCCCTGGGCAAGAGGGCTGGAGCTGCCCGGGACACCTAGGCTCTGGTGTGGGGACCAGGCAGAGCCTTTATGAAGAGGACCCCTGAGCCTCTGTACATGGAGAGACTTGCCCTGGGCCTCCAGATCTCACCAACCTCACGTCAGCACAAGCAGAGAAACCTGACATGTGACGCCTCAGGAAAAAGCCATGAGAAACAGCAGGGCCTGCGCCTTGCCTGTCACCTCAGTGACAATGTCCCTTAAGTGACCTGGACCCGCTATTTTTCCCCTAGTTCCCTGAGTACTAGTAAAATTGCCATCTGTACCTGAAAATGAAGACTTCACAGCCATTGTACTCTGGTCCTAGGAATGGGTGCCCAGAGACCTGTGCCTCTGTAACACAAATGTCCAATAAAAATCTTGTCAGTCACGCTGTGGTATAAATTTTTATTAAATAGAACATCTGGGGAGTGTAGACAGTTTGGTGCCACTGATGGAGTGAACTGTTGTTGGTGCTCAGCAGTGAGAGGGTACGTCACCCTGGTGACACCCTGGCGGTGCTCAGCTGAGAAACATGTGCAGAAGAACACAGAGGTCACGGCCGCTGGGGACAGACCCAGATGCCCCCTTGGGACCCTGACACTGACATGAGGGCAACCCCTTGATGCCTCTCTGCACGTGGGTGTGTCTGCTCTCACCTCTGGAAATTCGGAGGACATGGAGCCACTCATGTCCTTGGGATGGGACCCCAGAGTAGTGTCCTCTTAGCTTCTGGGGATACCCCTCCTGTCCAGGACATCAAACGGGGAGGATTCTGGGACAAACCAGTTAGGGCTCTGTCCTGTCTCTAAATAAGTAGAGTCGGGCTTGGCTCTGGCCCTCCTGAAGCACGAGGCATCACCTGCTGGGGCACACATTTGCCATGGGCCAGTCCCTCTCCACAGGACACAGATTTCTTCCTTCAAATCCAAAGTGCAGGCTGCCTCCACCCAGACCTGGCCATCCTGCAACACAGTCCTGCAACACAGTCCTGTGCAAGCAGACCCTGCCCCCTTCCTGAAGGAGGGACGACACTGGAGTTCATAATGCTGACTCTTCACAAGGGAACTACCTTCCAGTGCACCACGGGAGGGAGCCCCAAACCTCCAGGATAAGACCTGTACCCATCTTGGTAGATTGAGGCGGGGTCTTATGTAGTCCAGGCTGGCCTCAAACTTATTATGGAGCCTGAGGATACCCTTGAATTCCTGATCTTGCCTTCACCTTCAGAGTACAGACATGGCGTGCCTGGCGTATTTATCTAGATTTTCTTTTTTTTTTTTTTTTTTTTTTTTTTTTTGTGACAGTCTTGGTATGTAGTCCTGGGTAGTCTCAAACTCACGATCCTCCTGCCTCAGTTTCCTGAGTGCAGGGCCTATGGGCATCCAGCCCTTTGCTTAACTTTTGAAGCAAAACTCCATTTGGAAAACCTGCTGAGGAGTGACCCGACTGATGCCTGGAGACCTGAACCCCACTGTTATTTTTCCTAGAGGTGATTTGGGGTCTCTAGGTGTGGAAGGGTCCTCCCTGCCTCTGCCTCTCTAGGGCCAGAATGTATGGAGGGCTCTGAGTTCCTGGCCTGGAAAGATGGGAGGTATTGCAGGCAGGGACCGGGGCTGAGGGACCCAGACAGTAGTTACCACGGCTCTTCCCCGCAGCATCCCTCACAGACTCAGAACATGAGTGGGAGCGGCCCCCCGCAGTTTCACACCTCTGGCATTTTGCCAGTGCTGCAGAAATGGCTGACTCTGACCTGACTCCTTGGGTGTGGGGCCCTGGGTGATGCCCTCCCATACAGCACAAGAAAGATTTCAGTTCTGGTTCTGCAGGCTCAGACCATCCTTGCCTCCAGGTGAGGAGTGGCCTCAGCAGCAAACAGGACCTGGACCGCGGGCCTCCCGATCCCTGGACATGTTCCTTGGGACCCTGGTGGCATTGGCCCGGACAGAGATGTGGTCCCAGCCTCCCTACAATCGGAAAGCCATGTCACTTAGGATTTAAGTATCCCACCAAAAGCTCTCCCACAAACTCCCATGCATAAACAGTGTGACAGAAGAGTCCCAGATTTCCACTGCACTCACGCCAATGCCATAGTCCCAGCCCTGTCCCTTGGGCTCCCGAGGCTGGACACCCATGCGACGACACACCGTCCCCCGGCTCAGGCCATGGCTCCCCTGGACTTTGTTGGCAATCACCCAGACCTGGAACAGACTTTTGTTGGGGCAGCTGGATACAGAAGGGGGAGACCAGAGGGGGGACCCTTCTTCCCACGGCCAAGAAACCTGATCTCCTCTACCTCACCTGGTCCAGGGGTCCCACAGACACTTTGCGTACATTGTTGGATACATGCTCCCAGCTGGAGCCCTGCGGGTAGCTGGGGGTGATCCCTGCTCGGTACCACAGGTTCCCTGGGGAGGGAAGCAACCAAGGTCATCAGACAAGTCCTTTTGGCCCATCTTGGCGTGCTGTGGGGTCAATCCCCAGCTTTCCTCCCCTCCCAATCCTTCACACCCAAGAGCTCTCTTGGATGACCTACAGCCTGGAGCCTGGGCTACAGCCAGCCCTGTCTCTCTGTGTGGTCGGCTCCATAAACATCCCTCTGTGCCTTTCGGGGGCTCACAGCCCTAGCCTTCCTGCTGGGGCTGAAGCTGAAGACAAAGGATGTCTTAAGCAAATGAAGAGAGATTTGCTCTGGAGGCAAATCCTGGACTCTAAGACTGGCTTTTGTTGTTGCTGTTTGGGTTTTTGTGGGGTTTTTGGTTTTGTTTTCTTTGTTCTTTCTCAGTCTCAGCCCAGGCTGGTTTCGAACTCCTGATCCTGTTGCCTCCATCTCCGGGGATTGAGATTACAGGTATGCATACCACACCACACCCAGCCCAGGCAGTGCTAGGGACTGGGCTCAGGGCTATGTGTGTTTGAGGGGTCTCACTATGTAGCTCAGGACAGCCTCAAACTTGATCCTTTTTGACTTAGCTTTCCCAGTACAGGATTATAAGGCATGCCCCCACCATACCTGTCTTCAAAGTTTGAGACAGGATCTCCTGTGTTCTAGGCTTGCCTTGAACTTCCTATGTAACTGGGATGGCCTGAACGTCTGATCGTTCTGCCTCTGCCTCCCAAGTGCTAGGATTACAGGCCTGTGCCCCATGACACCTAGCCAGCCAGCCATCCCCCTCCCCACCCCACCCCCACCCCATCTCATCAATGCGATCAGTACAGTCCTGAGAGGAATGGGCCAGGGCCCTGTGTGAAGTGACACCAGGGGTGAGGGGGGTGGGGGGTGTCAGAGATGGCCAGTAGCCAGCCCTGTGCTGCCTATGGGGCTCCTGTGTTCCACACACAGGTGGAATTTTCTAGATGATGTTGTGACCCTTCAATACAGTTGTGGTGACCCCAAACATAAAATTCTCGTTGCTACTTCATAACTGTAATTTTGTGGTTATAAAGCATGGAGTTATTTGGGATCCCCGATGGTCTTAGTCACGACCCATAGGTTGAGAACCACAGTTCTGGATGCATCTGGGCCTGGGTGTCACAAACTGAGTAAGGCTCACTCTGAGCGGATGCTTCTGGTTTCATGTAGGGGTCTCAGGGACTTTGCTGTTCTGACTCGGTCCAGGCCCTGGGTGGCTTCTGACAGTCACGGCTTAAACTGAGCTCCAGTATCCTGTCTCCATGGTGAAGACGATGCAGGAGGGTGACCTTAACAACCTGGACACTTCTAAAGGATGCTTTGAGAAGGGGTGACATCCCAGTCTACTTATGGCCTGGTCATGATCCAACTGTATAACCGTGGGGCCCTATCCTCCCCTGTGACCACGCAGACACTCCAATAACTTGCCATTTTCGTCCAAGGCATAAACGGATGTCTGGCCCACAGACACCTGTGTCAGCTTCTGCTTGGGAGGGGAGGGGATGTGGTACCAGCAGTCACCTGTTGGGAAAGCTGAGTCAGGAGGCTACCGGGAGACCTCACACCTGTGAGCACAGACCCAGGCCTATCCAGTGCTCTAACGCTCTGAGTCCCTGCAGCCAGCCCTCAACCCCAGCTGAACAAATGTGTGGCTGGGGCTCAGTGTATGAGATGAGGGTCATGTAAGGCCACCTCAGGCTCTGCCAACCCCTCAGTATTCCAGGTTTGCCCAGGGTCCTTCAGGGGTCCAGCCTGGGTTCTGATATTAAGCCCACTGCATCCAGGTGACATGAAGGTGCCCAGCCTGGATAGGAGATGAACCCAGTGCCTGCCCTTCAATTTCCTGCAAATCCTGGCAAAGAACAGAGCAGAGTAGCTCTCGCCCCCGAGATACCACAACTCAGGAGCCCTCCCCAGGGGTGATGTCCCAGGCTGTTGCTGTGTGGATGAGTTGGCCTCTGGTGGAGAAGCCCAACTCCTACCAAGGACTGTTCCAGAAGATGCCCTCTGAACTGAATAAGCAACATGGCCATCTTAACAGAAACCCCCGCTTCCACCAGAGTAGGGATGTGGGGGATAGGTGTCACTCACCAGCTGGCTGGGAGGGAGACACGGAGCCCCGGTAGAATGCAGAGCCATCCCTGGCCACAGCCCACACCTGATAGCAGGCTCCGATGGAGACAGAGGCGAAGGGCTGGTCAGTGCCAACATGCAGCCAGGAGGAGCCCTGGAGACGGGTGGGTGAGGAGATGCAGAGGGGCCAATGGGACAGTCTGCCCTCTCTCTCTCCTCTGAGGCTGAGACTCAAAGCCTGCTTGAGCAGTGAAGGGCGTCAAGGGCCTAGACTGGTCTGACACAGCCCTAGCTACAGTGTGACCGTGGCCTACTGTTGAAGGCTTGGACTTAGGCTCAAAGGAGAGATAACACCATGTGTACCTCATCAAGGGTGCTAAGGAACCCCCATGCCACCCCTATGCCTCCAGGCCTAGAGAGATGGCAACCCTCCGTGCCAATCTCATCCTTGGCACTACCTGCCTCATTTGGATTACATAGGATGTTCTGCCACCCATTCTGGGCAGGTCTGAGGAAACCTGAGGCCAGGTGCCTCTCAAGTAAGACTACAAAACCAGGGACAATCCCAAAAAGCAAAGGGGCCGGTGCTCACCGCGGGGTTGAGTTCAGACACACCCAGGCGGCACAGGACGTCCCCCTTGTCACTGACGGCCCATAGTGCAACATTGTGCCCTCTCCCGTCAGCATGTGCACTCTCTGGGATGATGGACACGTCGCTGAGGGTGATGGGGGCCACCTCCAGCCACGGCCCACTGGTCACCAGCTTGCATTTTCTGTGCAGGGAAACGTGCAGAAGCTGAGATGGACCGCCCTGTCAAGGCTAGGGGTAGATGGCAGGCTTCTGGACTGGGGGAGGGGGCGGGGCACCCAGTGGATGGGAATGGTAGATTCTCCTCTGTCTGCTGCCCTACCCCCCCCCCCAGCTCAGCCTCCAACCTATGGGCAGAGTCCAGCCAGTGACATTTGTCTTATTTGTTCTTCAGAACAAACTTCAGAAGGCAGAGCGCGAGGAGCCCGCAGGCATTTCCTGGGCTGACATTTACTTTGACTCTGGTTTCTCCCTCCCTGCTTCTTTCCTGGGGACTTAAGTCAGAGGCCAGCAGTTCTGGCTCAGGAGAGACTAGTGTCCCCTTCCCTGGGCGTAGAGGAAGAACAGGGCCTGGCCCCGCCACCCTGAGGGTCCTGTCTCTCACCTGGCCCAGCACCTTCTCCTGACAAAATCCTTCATGGTTTTGTACCCATGGTAAGAGCTGACAGAGGAAGAAGAAATGGTGCAATCAAGTTCACTTCATGGAACATTCTAGAGAGTGAAACTGCATACATTTTTCTCAACTCTCAGTCACACGAGCAGAGGATTAGCTGTGGCTGTGTACAGTCCTCCTAGCTGCCCCAGTGTGGTCAGGGGCTGAAATGTAGCTTTCAGGGGTCCTGAGGCCTGGGCACAGTAGCTGCCATCCAGAGTGTCAGGCTCAGTGGCCCCAGGGCCTGACCCCTCCCCAGTTACTATCAAAGTATGCTGGGGAAAGGGCAGTCTTCAGTCTAGTGGAGGGCTGGAGAGTCTGAGAGGCTGCCTCCGGGGATAGCCTGGACTCTCGCCCTCGTCTGCTCAGAAGCCACCCAGATGGAGCCCGGCTTAGGTTCTCCTGGTTCATTTGTCTTCTGACCTCTGCACTGTACGGGGCCTGAACCAGCCTCATGGGCTCTCAGTACAGTGTGATAGCCGCCAGTCTCAACTTCCTGACTTGCCATCCTCTTGTGTTTGCACGTGTCTGTGTGCACGCACATGTGTGTGTACACGGAGGACAGCCTTGGCTGCCATTCCTCAGGCATTCTCTACCCCACCCACCCCCACTTTTGAGACATGGTAGCCTGGTTATGGGTCCCTGAGATCCTCCCGCCCCCACCTCCCCAGAGCTGGGATTACAGGCATGTGAGTGGATTGACCGGATCACACCCAGGCCCCATGCTTGCAAGGCAAGTTGCCCTTTGCCAGCCGAACCACCTACCAGGCCTAGCATACCACCTGCTTCACCTTGTGCCCACTTGCCTTAGCCTGCCTGACTTGCCAGGATACCTTCTGCCTCACTCCAAAGGACGCCTGCTGCCCCCCTCCAGCAAGAATAATTTCCCTCCTGCTGCCCTTCCCATCGCCCGCCCGGCACACACTCCAATCCTGAAGCAGCAGCTCAGAGAACAACATTGGGGCGGGTTCTGCTAGTCAGCCAGGCTGGGCAGAGGGACCCAGCCCCAGAGGCTCAGGGCACGGAGAGATGCTCACGCGGGGAAATCGCTGGCATACTGCCATCCTTCCTGATCGGTGCCTCCGGGGACACTGAAATCCACATACCAGTCAGAGACCTGGGAAGAGAGGCTCAGTGTGAGTCACTGAGCCTCACACACACATACCCAAACCCACAGACCAATTAGAAACCTGGGGGATAGGACCCTACACACAGAGAGGGAGGCAGGACTCACCCAAGTCCACTGCAGCGATGGGGGTTTTGTGCCGGCCTTGGTACATTCTTGTAGTCCCGTGACATCACTCCACATGAACCGGTCAGTGGGCAGACCCCTGTAGGACAACAGATAGTGGTTGATGGCAGAGGAGTCAGAACATATCCTGCCCTGACACTCCTGGCAATAGGCTCACACCTCATGGCTGGGGACATGGCAGAACTATCTGAACAAGCCACCTCTAGACCCACCAGAATTCTCCCAGGGTAGAGAGACCAGCTGGAGCTACCCTGTGTTGCCATAGTGCCTGGGTCACAGCAACCAACCCACCTACTGAAGCCAGGGCTCACCGTGTGATCTGCGAGTCAGCTTTCCCTTATGCCTCAAACCCTAGGATGCCGCAGCCCCTCGCCCAGTAACCACAGATGTGACCTTAGCTGGAAATGATGGTTTATCGTTTGTTTTATTCTGAGACAGTTTCTCTATATAGCACCTGGCCAACCTGAACAAACAGATAGCTAAGAGTTTACCAAACTGTCCTTTTGAGCATTCCCGGAAGTTATTTAGACCATGAAGGCTCTGACATAATCTACTGATGGATTCAAGATCTGAGGTGACATTCGGGGAGCGGGGCTTGGTAGGAGGACCGAGGTCACAGGGAATGTGTTGTCCTGGTTACACCTTGCTGAGGACTCCTCCCGCTGCCTCTCTGCTTCCTGGATCCAGGAGAGCAGTCTTCCTCTCTCTACCCTTCCACCATGACACCCCACCTCCGCACAGACCCAGAAGCAATGCAGCCAGCAAGGACAGTAAAAGCTGGACGGTGGCCCACACTTGTAACCTCAGCTCCTGGGACGCCAAACTCCAGTGTCCACATAGCAGGTTTACCGAGACATGTTGGTGTCCCACTATTACAAGCTGCGTGTGTCGGCTTCCGTGTGACAGTCCCTAAGTGGATCTGGGGAACTGAGACTGCCTGCTGATAAGATTTCTCTAAAGGGTTTTTGCTTTTGTTGTTTTGTGAGAGAAAATCTTTCATTTTATCGTCCTGAAACATATGAGGTGGTCCAAGCTGGCTTGAACTTACAAAGATCCTCCTGCTTCAGCTTCCTGGAAGGACAGGAGCCACTCATGGCAGCCAGCTTAAAAAGTCTAGGGAAGGGAGACTAATTTTAAATTTTTAAAAAATGTATTCCTAGCTGGGCAGTGGTGGCGCACGCCTTTAATCCCACTACTTGGGAGGCAGAGGCAGGTGGATCTCTGAGTTTGAGGCCAGCCTGCTCCACAGAGTAAGTTCCAGGACAGCCAGGGCTACACAGAGAAACCAACAAACGAACAATTGCATTTTTAATTGAGTATGTATGGGGGGGGGTTGTGTTTGGGTGTGTGTGTAGATGACTGTGAAATCCAGTGTGGAGGCAGGCGTTGGGTCCTCTGGTGATAAAATTACAGGCAGTTGTGAACTGTCTGTGGGTGCTGGGAACCAAACTCAGGTCCCCTGCGAGGGCATTATGTACCCTTAGCTGCTGTGCTCTCTCTTCAACCCTTAGATTAATAAAAAATGTTACATATGTGGATGTGTGTATGCCTGTGTGTGTGAATATGCCATGTGTGCAGTATCTGAAAAGGCCAGAAGAGGGCACCAGATACCCTGGAGCTGGCACCAGAGGGAGTCAGGTTAGCAGCTGATACGGCAAACAAACTCAGGTCTTTGGCAAGGGTAATTTCGCACTCTTAACCACTTAGCAATCTTTTTATGGAGATGCGGTCTAATAATAAAATAAAGAAAGGGAAGCGTCTGGAGAGAGAGGGCACGTGATAAAATGCTTGTCTTGCAAGCGTGAGGAATCAATTTCAACCCACAGAACCTAAGTGAAAGAGCTGGGCCGGGTGAGAGATGGCTCAGTGGCTAAGCATGGCTTGCTCTCCCTGAGGACCTGAGTTTGGTTCCCAGTTAGGAGGCTCACAACTCCCTGCAACTCCTGCTCTGAGGATCTAACACTCTTCTGGCCACCACGGACATCTGCGCTTATACACACCACACCCACACCTACACACACACACATACACACTTAAAAACAAAATAAATCTTAGAGGAAAAAAAAAAAACTGGGTATGGTGGTATGTCCTTGAAATCCCAGACTGGGGAGGTACCGAGTATACCTGAGTGTGATCTCTGGCCTCTGCATGCACATGCACACACACAAATGTGCATGGTTCACATGAACACCATGTACACACACACACACACACACACACATACACACATACACACTCCTAAAAAACAAATGCCATCCTGTTACTCCAGGCTGGGGACCTGACACCAGCTCCAGGCTATGCTGAACACTGCAGTCAGCTTTCATCGGGTCTGTGGCCTGGGCTGGACAGCACCCTCACCAGACACCCAAGCCACTCACCTGCTGGTATAGCCCGTGACAGGGTTCCAACGCTGGTTCTCATAGATGTAGACACTCTTCACATCTGACTGTGTGTAAATGTTGCTGGTGCTACTGGCCAGGCCTAGGCGTGAGGGGACAAGAGGCTGCTGGCACCCAGGCCATATTAGCGCCGTGGCTGCCAGGGACTTGGCCTTTCTGCCTGAAGAATCTTGGCCCAATGGAAAACACACTGGGAGGGCAGACCAGAGCCAGGGCAGCTGAGATGGGTTATTTGATCTTAGAGGGACCAGCTTTGCTTAGGTGTCTCTACTCTCTGTGTTCCTTAGCTTCTCTGGGGCTGCATGGCTTCCATGGGAGCAATCTGCCGCAGGGTGTCACTGCATGCCCCAGACTGGCCTCAAACGCACAGAGATCTGCCGGCTCCTGCTTCCCAAGTGAATGAAGGCAGGCTACCCCACCAGCCCCCCTCTGTTCTGACTGAGGCCTCGTCTTTGCCCTGCTGTCTTCTCTCTCATACCCAGCAGGTGCCTGCCTGGCTCACCTTATTAGCAAAGCTACCTCGGCCCACACATATAACCTCTGAGAGCCTGAAAGTCCTCGAAGGCAGGACAAAGACCAGAAGTGGTTCCTGCCACAAGGTCAGGGAAGCTCTTGGCCTGTGAGACTGTAGATTCCTGTGGTCTTAGTGAACCACAGTTCTCCAGGGTCAGATGCAGCCCCACCCTAAGGTACTGTATTAGGACTGTGGCACAGAACAGTCTATCTCAAAGTCTGCTTTTGTCTCTACTTTCCACCCTAAACTTGGGGATCCCTATAGTTGGGGGTGATTTGCTCTCCCTAAAGACTCTGGGATTTGGCGCAGTTGGGAAACAGGGGTTCTAGAGCTACCTGATGCACCCTGTGGCTTCATCTATGAAGTGAGGTGCTGAACACACTAGAGGACCCTGAGAGCTGCTGTTCCCGAACCTTCAGCTTCCTCCGTTCTGCTGCTGGGATCCCAGAGGGCATTTCAGAGGCTAGGCCTATTCTCTGGGTTCTTGAGCCCCGTGAATTGGCCTGAGACTGCCCTCTGTGGAGGCTGGCAGTGGTGAAGGTCACCTGTCAGCCAGCTGTTAAGTGTCCGCGCTGGGACAGCAGCGCTGGGAAGGGTAGCCAGGTGGGGATTAGGGGAGCTCATGCCCAGAAGGTTCTGGGAGTTAATCTGGCCAGGCTCAGGTGCTCAGAGCCACCCTCACCTTGGAAGCAACCGCCGCCATAGCCGCCCGTGTACACCCAGGCCGTGTGATCATAGCCAATGCCCCATACCACGCCTCGGCTGTTGGCCTCTATGATCCGCAAGTGGCCTCCCATCTGTCGCCAGAACCTGCAGGGGTGATTAAAAGCCCCTTAGCCCCATTGTTCCACCAGTCACCCACCCTGGAGTTAGACCTCACGTGGTCAAATACTACAAGTCTGAGCCCTCCAGGCCGAAGAACAGACAACCCACTTGGCTCCTGTTTGAGTCAACCAGTTCTGGAGAGGACGTGATACAAGAGGTAGGGTGTCCCTGAGAGCTTGTTCCCCTCGCCCCCCCTGGGCCACACTGACCATGGGGCAAGACAAGAGTCTAACCCACAATGGTCCCCTCTCAGAGCTGGGAAGTGGAGTCGGGATTAGTCAGTGTGCTAGGTGCAGCCAGGCTTAAAGGTCAGAGCACACAGCAAGGAACGTGCTGTTTAATCCTCTGCGCGAGGGACAGAGGGACAGCGTAGCCAGCTGGCTCCCAAGCCATCCCAGGGAGGCTACCCAGGGACAGCCACCTCCTACGCAGGAGACCAGGTTGGTTTTCTGTAGGCTCTGCCTCGGCCACCAGGAGGTGAGAGTGCGCATACTTCAGTCTATGATTCTGGGCTGACTGTGGTCACCTAGAAGTCAGAGTTCCTACCTGTCCCTTTAGAATTTCTTGTATCATATCTCACGGATCCCAGGCTGTCCTCAAACTCACTCAGTTTATGGGGTGCTGGGGGATGAACCCAACGTTCCTAACAGATTAGGCAAACACTCTTATTCTTATTTTTTTTTTTCCTGAGACAGGGTTTCTCTGTGTAGCCCTGGCTGTACTGGAACTCACTCTGTAGACCAGGCTGGCCTCAAACTCAGAAATCCGCCTGCCTCTGCCTCCCGAGTGCTGGGATTAAAGGCGTGCGCCACCACTGCCCAGTTAGGCAAACACTCATAACAACAGAACTACTCCCCTTGCACCATGGTTTTAAATGCCCCAACAGAGGAACTCTGGCTCCAGGATCCCCAATATCCGAAGGCAATGGGTGCCCATCCCCCCTCCCATGAGCTTGTCACTACTCCACTCCAGAGACTTTCACCCTTAAGACACACACCAAGCTCCTCCCTCTCCTCTCTGCTTCCAGGGCCCCCATACTGCAGGGTCTCAGCAGAGCCCCTGGGTTCAGATAAAGGAGATGTGGTTTCTCTGATCTGGCCCTTGAAGCCACTTGGGGCTGGGACTAGATCCCATTAACCACTCCAAGTACTCTAGCGACTCCAAAGCTCCTTGGTGGGTACCACTGATCTCCAAGCCCAGCCTCAAACAGGCCCAGTGGGTTTTGGTGTCCAGAAAAGCATCTAACCACCTTTCTGGCTAGTCAGTGAGAAGCTGTGGAGTGTGGGTTCAGGTCCCACTAGGGGACCCCTTTTCAGGAACACAAGCTCTGGGGTCTGGGCTGTGTGGAGAGGAGGGATAGGGTACCAGGTCCATTTAGGGCACAGAGGCCCACTCACATCTGGTCGCAGGGCAGCAGGCGCTCACGGGCTTCCAGGTCTGGGCTGGGCTCGCTCACAAAGATGTCACCCTTGCAAGTGACAGACCAGATGGCCTGCGGGGATGGGCGTCCATGGACCTTCCGGCTCTCGCAGCAGGACAGGCTAAGCAGGGCGAGCTGGCATGGGTACAGAGCCGGTCAATGCTGGGCAGAATGAGGCCTGGGTGCAGGTCTCTTCTCGCTAAGCCCATGAGGACCCCCGATCACTCACCCAGTCATTCATGTCTTGCTCTGTGGCGGCAGCCAGGCGTACGGGCCACCTCTGTCTCGTCCTCTCGGGGGTGTAGAGGGCAAAGGAGTGCTTGGCCTCATTAAGCACAGGGACCAGCACGGTCACCTCATTCAGGAACACGTGTAGGTACTGTTTGGATATGGGGTACACAGTGTGGCTGTCACCCAGGGTGAGGTACCCTGAGCTACATCTCCTCCCCAGGCCTCAGGATCCAAGGGCTGAAGCCGTACGTGATGAACAAATGCTTTGGGGCTGAAGATGAGGCTCAGCTCAGAGAGCGCTTGTCTAGCAAAGCCCGGAATTCAATCCCCAGCCCCAGGCCGCATGCAGCCAGGCACAGCATGGTGGTGCATGAGAGCCTGTCTCCCACCTGCCCTTCCTAAAAATAAAACACCGCTTTTGGGAGTTGAATGCCTGGCACACATCAACAAGTGAGACTGGGATTCATGTTCTAGCCTCCTCTCAAAGGCCAAGAGTGACTCAAACATGTGACCCCGTGGAGGCCAGCTTGGTCTACAGAGTGAGTTCCAGGACAGCCAGAGCTACACAGAGACACTCGGTCTCAGGAAAACAAAACAAAGCAAAGCAAAACAAAACAAACAACCCCCACCCCCAAATAAATCAAAACTCAAACCAACCAAACAAACAAAAAACTGTGACTCAGCATCTGGACCACTGATGTAGGAAGACATGAGTTCAGGGCCATCCTAGGCTACATGGTGAGTCCCAAACCAGGTTAGTTAACTTAGTGAGGCTCTGTCTCAAAATAAAAAAGGACTAGGAAAATACACAGTGGTATTTAGATTTTTTTTTTTTAAAGGAAGCTACTCTCAGAGGGGTGTGGTCTGGCTGGCATGTCCCCAGCACAGGCACACACACGCGCGCCCAAAAGGTCTACTCTGGGAAACAGTCCCCTGATGACCCTCCTCCCCTGACAAGTGCCTCCCGCCCCGTACCTTCTTCTCCTCATGGACCACATAATAGATGAAGAGGATGCTGTCTCGAGCCCCGTCGTGCCCTGTGAACTGCTCCAGGGCCACACGGACGTCCACCCACTTGTGGGGCTTCCAGTCACACCACCACTGCAGGGCCCCCGTCTTCACCCACACTGACTGTGGCACGGTCAACCAAGGACAACCAAGGACAGAGGGGAAAGGTCACAGGCAGCTCTTTCCCGGAGCCCAAGAGCCATTCTAGCCCTTGGCCTGTGTCCCTCCTTTGCTCTGCGTTCCCGGTTCTCCATCCTCCCGGCTTCCCAGCTTCCATTACTGATGTCAGTGCTGCAACAGGACACTAGGTGGCGCCAGAGATGTAGCTGTATTACCAATTTCTCGGGGTATCCATGTCCTGGATAGGGAAACTGAG
This sequence comes from Mus musculus, assembly GCF_000001635.26. Lineage (NCBI taxonomy): Eukaryota > Metazoa > Chordata > Mammalia > Rodentia > Muridae > Mus > Mus musculus. Next base: position 144,207,803 of record NC_000071.6, read on the forward strand.
GCTCAAGGAAGGGGGTCACACCTGGCCCAGAGTCAGAGAGGGAGTCAAAGCTGTCTCTCAAAGTCTCGGGCTGAGTGCACCGGCCCACTTGGGACACAGGATAGGAGCTTGTGGGCCAGCCTAGGCTAAGACTTCTTTCCTGGACTGACTGTGACCTCCAAGACTGGGTGTCTACCTCCTAGAGTATGAGGCATACCATCAGGGTAGCCCTTGGAGAGAGTAGTGGCCAATGTACCGGTCTATCCTGACTAGCTTCGTCAAATATCTGAGCTGTGTGTTTAGGTTCCTGGAAGATGCCCACTTCAGGTAACCCAATCTGGAAACTCTTTCACTGAGTCTAAACCCTGTCAAGGTGACTGGCAAACGGGCCATCACAGGAGTGGAGGTGTGGGGACATAAGGTAGGCCGCTTTTGTCTTCCCCTTCCACGTGCACCTCCCTTTGAGGATTCTGGGTTCCCAGGGCCCACATGGTGTCCTGAAGATGGCAGAGTCCCAAGAAAAGCCCTCCAGGACAGAGGAGTAAGCCACCAACTTGATTCTTTAACCTTGGGACTGCCCTGGGGTCTGGAAGCCCCGCTGAGGGTGTGGGGCCAGGGCTGGCATACGGCAGTGCGATCACTTAACGGGGCAGGAGCCAGCTGAAATGCTGAGTGCCCGTGACCCTAGCACTCGGGAGGATGAAGCAGCTGGATGACCAACATGAGGCTAACCTGGGCAACAGTGAGTTCAAGGCTAGCATGCGGGCGGGGAAATAAAGAAAACATTCCAAACAAACAAACAAGCGGGCCTACCTGCTCCACGGCCTGCTCGTAGTGCCTGAAGCTCTCCAGCTCCCGCTTGGTCCTTTCTGTGAGTTGCTGGAAGATCTGCTTCCTCCAGGCAGCCGTCTGGGCAGGGGTGATGGACAGGGACAGCGTCTGCACTGAAGGGGACAGGCCTGCAAGAGGCCAGAGCCTTAGGCCGGGTGCCATCCTGCCTGCAGCTGGTGCGGCTCCCCACACCCCGATCCCTGTGATGGCCCGTCTGACAGTCACCTTGACAGGGTCTAGACCCGGTGGCTTAACTAGACTGGCTTAACTGAGGTGGGCGGCCCCGTGCCACGAGCTAGGACTCTAGCCTGAATAAGGAGAATGTGAGGTACACCAGCCTTCACCGCAGCTTGACTGTGGATGCGCCCCTCCATGATGGGCAGGATCCTGGACCTAAGCCAACAGGAGCCCTCCATCCTAAACATTTCTCCACAGTTATTTTGTCCCAGCAGTGAGACAGGAACTGCAACAATCTCCAAATCAGCCTGGTTTTTCCTTCTTCCTTCCTTTCTTTTCTTTCTTTCTTCCTTCCTTTCTTCCTTCCTTCCTTCCTTCCTTCCTTCCTTCCTTCCCTCCCTCCCTCCCTTCCCTTCCCTTCCTTCCTTCCTTCCTTCCTTCCTTCCTTCCTTCCTTCCTTCCCTTCCTTCCTTCCCTTCCCTTCCCTTCCCTTCCCTTCCTTCCTTCCTTCCCTTCCCTTCCCTTTCCTTCCTTCCTTCCTTCCTTCCTTCCTTCCTTCCTTCCTTCCTTCCCTTTGTATATGTGTGGACGGACCATGGGAAATCTCAGTCGTTTTGTGTCTCAACCTTTTTTTGTTTGTTTGTTTGTTTTTTGTTGTTGGTGGTGGTTTTTTTTTTTTTTTTTTGAGACAGGATCTCTTGCTAGGCCCAATAGCTCGAAATTTTAGCTGCCTGGCCAGCGAGCCCCCGGCACTGAGGTTAAAGGTATATATTACCATACCCCACTTTTGTGAGGGTTCTGGGCATTTGAACTCAGGTCCTCATGCTTTCAAGGCAAGCGCTTTACCCACGGAGACATCTCTCTGGTCCCAGCCTACGTGTTCTTGCTAGAAGGTTGCAACCTCAAACTGTTCCGTGAACCTTCCTCCCTGAGCCAAAGGCTGGCCCAAGGTCTTAGTAAGGGTTGTTGGGCATCACAGAGTCTTGAGGCAGGGGGTAAGCCAGCTGCTCACCTATCCACCACGCACCCAGACAGCCACGGGGACACTTCCGATCCACCAGCACCCTTACCTGACTGGATGGTGAACCACTTAAGTGTAGAGCCCGCCTCCACTGCACATGCGCCTCCAGACACCCAGGCCCACAGAGGATGATCATCTGCCCCGTACGGCTCCTCCATGCCCATCGGGAAGAGCCCCAGGGAGGAGAGGCCCGCCGTCTCGGGAAAGCCAGCAGCTGGCTGGTTAGACACCTTCTTGGGCTCCTTTAGGTCAATGTTGGTCCAGGGCAGCTCAGCTGGCGTGGAGGCAGGGCCGCGGCATTCATCAGAACGAGAGGTCTCAGGAGCCTTTTCTTTGCCTTCAGTCAGGCAGGCGTTCTCCGTGGAGTGATCAGTGTTCCCGCTGGTCTCGTGGCCCTTGGACAAGCTCCCTTTAAGGTTTGTGGAATTGTCCAAAGCTTCTTTGGGGAGAGGCTGTTCGGGGCCCTGTCTCTCAACTTCCAAGGAGGCATCGGTATCACTGGGTGCCGACTCTGTACCACTGCCCCTCACCTCGTCGCCGAAGAAGCAGCCAGCACTGGGGACAAAATAAGACAAACTTTCACTTACTCGTGGAAGATGTGTTTGGCCACTGTGACTAACTGTGTGAACTCAGGCATGTCACAAGCTCACTGAACTCTAGTCTATTATTGCACCTGTACAACACACACGGGCTCTGCTTCTCGGGGGCTGAAAGACCCCTTCACATCCCAAACCGAAGGGCAGAGGTGTGTGTATTTGTTGTTTTTAGATGGGCTGGGGATGTAGCTCAATTGTAAAGTGGTTGCCCCGAATGGATGAAGCCCCGAGTTTGAGTCTCAGCACCCCATAAAACTGGGAATGACTGTGCATGCCTGTCACCTCAGTGTGGAGGAGGTAGAGGCGGGAGTTTGAGGCCATCCTCCGGTACAAACACAGGCTATATTCTTTGTTGCTTGGGACTCACCCTGTAGCCCAGGCTACCCTTGAATTTATAGCAATCCCAAGTGCCAGGACTGCAGGCATGTATCACTACATTCAACTGAAGCACTTTTCTGGTTTGTTTTTGAGACAGTGTCTCATGTATCCCAGGGTCTCAAGCTCATTATATAACCACAGACGACCTTAAACTCCTGACCCTCCTGCCTCTGTCTTCCAAATGCTGGGGTTCCAGGTGTGCACCACCATAGCCAGTCATGTGGAGTTGAGGATGGACCCCAGAACTTCATGCTGGAACTTCTTTGGTCAGAGGTAGTACCCTCAATACATGGACCAACAAACAGGCCTGCCTTCAATTTCCGGTCTTGACTTCCCTAAATGATGGACTCCAGCCTTCAGGATGAAATAATCCTTTCCTCCTCCAAATTGCTTCTGGTAAGAGTGCTCTCACCACAGCTCTCGACGGAGGTAATAATGTCTGTAGACCGCCTAGCTACAGAAGCTTCTGTGGGGACAAAGTCTCCCTGTGCAGCCCAACCTGGTCTGGAACCCACAACCCTCTGAAAAAGACTAATTTTCTGCAGGTCATTGGCACACATCCCACGAGGCCACACAGTCCGTCCCACCCAACTCCTCCATGCCCTGCTGCCTTGTGTCACCTGAGGAGACTGGACGAGCTGCCAGAGTGTGACCGGTCACTTTCTCGGCCCACGACAATGGCCTTCCATGTCTTCCCGCTGAGCTCGCTGGGAGTCACACCCTGCCGGAAGTATACGGCTCGGTCCTCACAGCTGATACCCCAGACCTAGAACAAACAGGGTGCTACTTAGAGGCAGCTGGGCACATAGTTGGACTCCTACCCCTTCCACAGGTGCTGGAGAAGGGTAGAGGGTCCAAGGATGCTCAGCGGGGCGGTAGGACAGGTACGCAAATGCAGGCAGAAGTCTCCTTAGCATGACATGGGAGCATGCTTGAGGGTGTGTGTCAGGACCAAGGTAGCCACTGGGGATGGCAGGTGACTGCAGAAACCCAAGGCAGGAGAAGGCAGCTCCCCTCCCCCAACCAAGAGAGGTCAGAAGAGGTAGTTGGGTCCCCTAGAGCTGGAGTTACAGACAGTGGTGAGCAACGTGGTGCTGGGACTCGAACTTGGGTCCACTAGAAGAGCAGCCATTGATCTTAACCACTGAGCCATCTCTCCAAACCCAAACTTCTTTACGTTTTAGAAAGAGTCCACACTGTCAAACTGTACAGATGATATCCATGAGAAGAACGTGGTAGCACGGTCAAAGGGAGGTAGCCCAGTTGTGTCACTTAGTGATCCTCCCGCCCCACAACGGTTTTCTGTTCCATTTGTTAGAAGCAGGGTCTCACGTAGCTCAGGCTGGCTCAACAATCTACCTTAGGATGACTTTGAACTCTTTCTTTTCTTTTTTTTTTTTTTAAGATTTACTCATTTTATGTGAAGAGGGCATTGGATCCAATTACAGATGGTTGTGAGCCACCATGTGGTTGCTGGGAATTGAGCTCGTGACTTCAGTGTTCTTAAGCCCTGAGCCATCTATCGCTCCAGCCACCCTACGATTTTCAACGCTGACTTCCTGTGTCTGGAATGCATACCCCACCCTTCCTCACGGCAGACAGCCTTGGAGGTCCTTAATGAAGTAACCAAGCCAAGTAGGGGCTCCTGGATTCTGGAATACCAGTCCCCCGTGCACCCCCCAGGGTCCTCACTGTCCCCATCTGCAAGCCCTTCTAGGGAAGAAGAGACAGTGGCACGGCGGGTGGACAAGTTATATCTTGAGTCCCATGAACCACGTGCACATCTACCTGGTCATTCAGCCCCACGTTCACCATGGTCATCTCTCCGACCATCTCGATCCAGCTGGTGCCACAGGGGTTGTGAGAGTTGACACCCCTCCGGAACCACACCTGGAAGATCAGAAAGAAGCAGGTGTCCCTGGAGAGTTTTGGAGACAGAGGTACAGGTGCGCGCGCGTGCGCGCGCGCGAGTGTGTGTGAGTGTGTGTGTGTGTGTGTGTGTGTATGTTTGTGTGTGTGTTTGTGTGTGTGTGTGTTTGTGTGTGTGTGTGTGTGTATGTGTGTGTATGTGTGTGTGTGTGTGTGTGTGTGTATGTGTGTGTGTGTGTTTGTGTGTGTGTGTTTGTGTGTGTGTGTGTATGTGTGTGTGTGTGTGTGTGTTTGTGTGTGTATGTGTGTGTGTGTGTGTGTGTGTGTGTATGTGTGTGTGTGTTTGTGTGTGTATGTGTGTCTCTAGGGTCTCTCACTAGCCTAGAACATGCTTGGATGGCTGGCCTGTGACCTCTAGAGACCCGAGGGTTCCCAGCTCCCCTCCCCACACCACCCACCAGTGGGATTACGAGCACACACTAGCACACCCAGGGCCGGAAGTCAGGTCCTCAGCATTATAAGACAAAGCATTTTACTAACTGAGCCATCTCCCAATCTGAGGAAGACCTTTTCATTGTATTTTTACTTATATATTGTTGGGGTTTTTGGGGGGGGTTAGAAGGGACCATGTGCCATAATTTGCATGAGGAAGTCAGAAGGCAGCCTGTGGGAGTTGGTTTTCTCCCACCCTCATGTGCATCCCAGGCACAGAACTCAGGTTGTCAGATCGTCACTGGCAGGCAACTTTACCCACTGAATCATCTCACTGGCTCATTTGAGAAAACCCTTTTCAGGTCCTGGGTTGATAGGATGGACCCTGCATGTACTAAGAATGAACTCACAATGCACAAGGCCCTAGCTAGCTTTCTTTCTCCAGTACCTCAACAGACTGCGAGACGACGGAAAGACAGAGTTCACAAAAGCTTACAAAATTGTTTCACCTGACTGAACCTGCCTCTGATAAGAAACAAATGACAAAGGGGAGAAGCGCTGACCTGGCATACTGCCCTCTGGTTATCTGAAATGTCTGACCTATGGAGTAATAAACACGGCTGTTGAGCATTTTGGTCCAGGGGTGTGAGTGGGGGTACCTCCTGGAGATAGGGGATGATTCAGTAGGGCTGGGGATGCGGCTCAGTTGGTAGAGGAGTCGCTTGGCATACGTGAAGCCCAAAATTGGGTCCCCGACACTTTGTCCACCAGGCATGATGGCACACATGTGTAATCCGAGCGGGAGGGTCAGAGGTTTAAGGCCAGCCTCTGCCACATACTAAACTTAGGATACTATCTCAAAAAGAAATAATAACTCAGAGGACTAATGGGTTTCGATGACGCTCACGAGGACACCCTTGGTGTTCACCGGTACCCGCTACCCACCCCAGCTCCCGCCCCCAGTGCTTACTTTGCGGTCCTTCGTGATGGCCCAGACCACACTGACGCCCGCGGAGACGTGCATGATACCGTTTTCAGATCCAGGAGGCTCCACCATGGACCAGTAACTTCCTGCCAGTCCCCAAAGAAACCCAGGCGGTCTCCATCAGCCAAGATTCTGGAGAGCAGGCACCCCGCTTCCTATCATGGGGCTGGCTACCTTTTGGGTTGTTCCTGCAGACTCCTTCTCTGACCAGAGCCTGTCCCTCCCAGAGGGTGGCCCATATAAGGTCGTGGGGCCCACAGCTGATCTGGACCACCTCCCCTGGGGTTTCCACGAGAGACCAGGAGGAGCCTTCTGGGTTGGGGTGGCTGACATCCTCTCGGTACCACACCTAGAAGGGGGAAGAAAGCATGGTATTCGCATCAGCAAATCTGACTCTCTTTCACACATGGGCGTCTCTGACACATTCCCACGTCTTCACTGTGTAGACCTCTCTTTGCACTCACATCTTGGTGAGAAAATGCCTGGATTTTGGCCGCCCTAGGGAGACAGACCTATTCACTTCATCTGTCTGTGAGAACTAAGAGCAGACTCCAGTGTCAGCATGAGGTGCTCAGCAGCCCTCTGGCCGGCCATGAAACCTGCGCCTCCTGGTGGCAATGTGCTGCCAGGACACGGGTCAACAAGGGAAGGCAGGGTCTTGGTGGTTTAAGTGGGGAAAAACCCAATGTCTAAATGTCCACTCTTTTGCTCTGTAACCTGAATAGTTTCACTTTAACAACAGAATCTCTTTCCCCACATCTTTGCCGTTTGTTGTCCATTTTCTTCCTGATGACAGCCATTCTGACTCTGGTGAGATGGAATCTCAAGGTAGTCTGTGTGTGTGTGTGCATGTGTGTTGGTGCGTGTGTGTTCATGTTCGTGTCTGTGCCTGATCGTGCACACAAACAGCCTACAGAATGGGTTTCGCAGCTGGGATTGACAGCACATACCTATGCATTTCAGGTAGAGGCGGTTAGGGAAGGACGGTTCCAGTGAGCCATCTTCAAACTACAGACCTGGACGTCTCGGGTCTTGCCAACCTACCCTTGTGATGGGCCCTGCCTACCAACCGGGCAGCTTCGGGGATAAACCTTTCCTTTCTGGAGCACGGGGGCCTGGGGCAGCTCTTCTGGATCCCAACAGTGGTACTGGGTGATGCTGGCTCGCAGCTCAGGGAGCACAAATGCAGCTCCGCGGCCCCTCCCCTCTCTCATCATCTGGGCTGCCTTCACCCTGCTAAGATCCCGTCCACCACAGTCCAGCAAGGCTGAGAGGAAGTGACTGTGGTTAACCCACACCTGAGCCAGCATGACCCCAGCCAAAGGGAAGCCCGCTAAAATAATCCACTTAGATTGTTCCAAAGTCAGTGGAGATTTGGTTAATGCAGGAATTACTGAACAATCAATCATAAAATAAGAGCTAAAACCACGCGGAAGGCATCAGACCCCTCCCTACACTTGGGACCATCTTTGTTCCGGTTGCCACCTAAGCTTGGCTAGTTTTTAAACAAATTCTCTAGAAAAAGATTTCTCCCTAAATATGTATCTATCCATCATTTACCCATTTACATACCTACCACCCACTCATCCATTCATCCATTCACCCACCCACCCACCCACCCATCCATCCATCATTCATATACCCACCACCACCATCTAGACACACACCATCAGTCTATCCACACGTCAGCCATCCATCCACCGGCACACCCACAATGCTCCTAGGAAATGGAAGAAGGAGCTGGCAAGGGGCTCAGACTCTGTTCAAGGAGACAACATTGGTAGCATCTGAGCCTGAAGTGGCCTAGGAGGACGGGCAGGTCCCAAGGCTTCTAGGGCAGGTACTGTGGAGAGTCTGGTATCTCTCTGCCCACCCAGGAAGTCCCGTTTCCAGGGACAGGAGGCAATTAGCTCTCTTCCTCCACCTTGGAGAACCCCTTCACCATTCCAGCCTGTGCTCCTTCACCATACAAAATCTTGGGCAAGATGGTGGTGGTGAAGGAGGAGGAATTGGTGGTGATGGAGGAGGAGGAGGAGGAAGAGGAGGAGGAGGAGGAAGTGGTGGTTGTGGTGGAGGAGGAGGGGAGGAGGAGAAGAAGGAGGAGAAGGAGGAGGAAGTGGTGGTTGTGGTGGAGGAGGAAGAGGAGGAGGAGGTGGTGGTAGTGGTAGTGGTATAGACTTACCTTTCCCTGCAGGGATACAGCCCACACTGACAGGCGGCCGACTGGTTCCTCTGTGATCTCCCACCCCCCAACAGACAGGTCATTGAAGGGATCAGGGAGTTCCTTGGGGTCATCCTTTGAGGGGATCTGAAACAAAGGAGTGACAAGCAATGACTGTCACTACCTGGTGGCCCGTACTGCGCCACTCTCCCTCCCCTGCCTGGTTTTCCTCCAGTCCTTCCACACTCAGCAAGGCCCACGCTGTCTGGCTTCAAGAAGGCACCCACAGACTGCAGTGTATCTCTATCCTGTGTATCTCTGTTCTGTCCCCTTCATCAGACCCCGGCCTGAGCCACTGCTTTTGAGTAGGGTCATGGGGACAATACTAAGCAGAGGAGGGGAAGCCTAAGGACAACTTCTGTGCTAACTTTGGTCCCTATGTGGCCATCTCCCAAATGAGGGGACTTGTGGGGCTGGCTACAAGGCTCTGTGACAGCAAACAAGTTAAAGGCAAGGTCCCAGGGTGGGTATGGTGTACCCTTTGGCCCTGGCCGATAAGGATGCCTATCCTTGTGGGCCTCCTATCAAGGACCCCCCCACGTCCCACCCCATGCCCCACCCCCTTCTCCGGCCCCCTGCTCCGCCCCCACGTCATATTTAGGCACAAAGACCTTGGCCCAGGAGTCCCGGGATTTGTATCGCCTATACCGGATCCATTTCCTCCTTCGCACACATGAATTCCATTTCTTGTCTCTAGTGTAGGTGGCAGGAAAGTCCATAGCGTATGTCCACCCCTGAAATAGTGAAAGGTGGGAGCATCATTTGTCTTGGTGGAAAGGAGGTAGACTCTGAAGAGCTGGGAAGGTGGAGAATGAGGGAGGGAGGAGGTGGGAAGTATGGTATTCAATCCCGGAGCAGGCGGAGGTTGGACACCAACGGGGAGGGTACAAGCTGAGCCCGACAGGCAGCCATGGAGGGTACTGAGTTCACCTACCCCTTTCTCGGTGGGCTCCCCTCCAAAATTCTCATCCACGTACCAGTCTGACTCCCATTCCCAGTGTGGCGAAGGCAGTGCTACCCCATCCAGCGGCCGATGCTGGAGCCCACTCACGTCACTCCATGGCCAGCGGTCGCTCGGCAGGAGCTTCTCACAGAAGCCTCCCATGGGGTTCCAACGCTGAGGCCAGGGGACACAGAGATGGCGTTAGGAGTGAGCCAGATGGGAGCAGACCCAGGAGGACAAAACCTCACCAGGCCTCAGCCTTCCACGAGCTCATCTCTGGGATGGCAGACAAGGAGAGGCCAATGTGGGATGCAGGGCCTAGGATGATAGTCTCCAGGAAAAGCCACAAGGCCCCCAGGATGGACCAACCACCCACCCACCACCACCACCACGGTGCTTAGAGGACACAGATAGGTGCTACCCATCCTGGGCTTCGGAGAGCCACAAAAGCTAACCCTCATGTGCACCTGGATAGCTTTCCAGGTCAAAGACACAACCAGGACTCCAGCTGCAAAGACCCTGGATACTGTAAAACTTGGATTGATTGATTGATTGATGGATTGATTTCAGTGTTGAAGTTTGAATCCAGAGCTTCATGCATGCCAGGCAGGTACTCTACCACTGAGCCATACCCCAGGCCCAAAACCTTAGATTTTTTTTTTTTTTTTTTTTTTTGGTTTTTCAAGACAGGGTTGCTCTGTGTAGCCCTAGCTGTCCTGGAACTCACTTTGTAGACCAGGCTGGCCTCGAACTCAGAAATCCGCCTGCCTCTGCCTCCCGAGGGCTGGGATTAAAGGCGTGTGCCACCAACGCTCAGCTAGAATTTTTTTTTTAAAAGACGGAGTTAATGTAGCTCAGGCTAGCCTTGAACCTACCACGTGGGTGACCTTGATCTTCTGATTATCTAGCCTCTGTCGTCCCCTGTGCTGAGATGATAAGTATGGAGTACTATGCTCACTCATCCCACATAGTTCTGGAAATTACGGAGGAACCACGAGTACTAGGCAAGCACTCTACCAACTGAGCTAAATCCCCAGTCTCTTCTTCCCCTCCCCCACAGTCCAAATCGGCCTTGAACACATGGCTCTCTGGTCTTGCCACAGAGGGATGTGCTAGCACTTCGAGGGCAACTCAGATCTTAACTGATGAAGTGGATTATGGGATGTAGGGGAGATCAGCACCCTAATTCACCCCTCAGCTCATTATAATTAATACTGCTGACCACCTTGGCAATTACACACACACACACACACACACACACACACACACAAAACACTACCTGATTCTCATAGGCCTCCTCTCGATGGCGGATGGGTACATCACTGGAGCACACATACAAGTAGACCTGGTTGTCGCCGGCGATGCCCCAGCAGCACTGGGTGGCCGCACTGACCCTCTTGAACTCCAATTGGACATCCTTGCAAAGCTCCCAGTACTGACCGGCCGTGGACAGGGTATACACTCTCCCAAAGAGGTCCACCGCCCACAGCACGGAGGTGGGCATGGCCGCAGTGCTGTGGCAAAGTCAAGGGATAAGAGAAGGTATCAATGTCATGGCCCCTGGACCAGGGACATCGTGAGAACCCTGTGTGGGGACGGGATCTCCACACACCACGGGACAAAATGAGGTCCTAAGCAAGCGGTCACCATAGCAACCAGAAGCAATGTGTGTTTTCCAGGGTAAGCTTCTTTTTTTTTTGCCTCTTCTTCACTCTCATTATGGGGATGCTGTTTTAATTTGAGACAAGGTCTCATGTACCCCAGGCTGGTCTCAAATTTTCTATGTAGCTAGGATAATCTTGATTTCTGACCCTCCTGCCCTCACTTCCCAAGAGCGGGGATGGATGTTATGGATGTGTGCTACCACACTCAAGTTTATGTGGCACAGCCTAGCATACAAGAGTGCTGGGTTCGATCCCCAGCATCCTACAGACTAGGTGTGGTGTGGCTCACGCCTGAAACTCAGCACTCAGGAGGTAGAGTTGAAGGCCCACCTAGGCTACATGAGAATTTGTCTAGAGTCTAGCCTGAGAATTGGAGCCTCTGGGAAAATAGGTAAGATTCTTTGGGGACCCCGAGGCCGTGCCAGGGAGCTCTCCTTTTGCCGTCTGCTGTAGGCACGGGGGCGCTCCAGAAGGCACTGACAGTGTGAGGAGGACTGGAGATGGAACAGAGCTGAAAATAGGGCCAACTGCCTCAGGCAGAACCAGCCGATTTGTTCCCCCGGAACCCAGGGAGTCACACAAAGGAGAGCTCAGACTGCAGAGGAAGCTGGGGCGGGCAAGGCCAAGTGTCAGGAAACATCCGGGACCTGAAGAAGAGAGAGACTCCAGAAGGGAGACTGGCCACCAGTGTGGTGTGACTTTAGTGGGGGATGGGGTGAGTCGGGTGTTCCCTCAGAACCAATGACCTCTTCAGCTACGGGGCCTCTCTCTTTCTCGTTAGCACACACACATGCACACACATACATTTTGGGGAAGGAGTAAGGAATCAGGATACTGCCTTTCTGGGATCATCTGAAAAGTCTCTCTGTCTAGAGTCCTTAGTTGGGCTCCAGTGACACTTGCTTCCTCTGGGCCAGGCCTGGAGACCCCTCTACTCCATTCACAGTGACTAAGAGTATTAGCATTCACAGTATCAGAGCTGCCAGACCTCCATTTCTTCTTTTCTTTATTGGTTTGGGTTTTTTTTTTTTTGGGGGGGGTCTTATTCTGAGACAGGGTCCCACGTAGCTCAAGGTGGCCTCAGAATCACTGTGTGGCAAAGGATGACCTTGAACTCCTAACTCTACCTCCCGAGCGATGGGCTTCCAGGCGGTGCTTCTAACCTCGCCAAAGGCAGCCATCCTCTCTGCCAATGGGAAAGGAATAGTGACCTGAGTGAGGCAACACAGACCCAGAACTTACTAAACACTGTCTGGCACCTGGCATGGTCTCTGGGACTGCCCCTGATGTCACCTAATCCCTGGGAACATAACCTTTAATTACTCATCTCATTATCTATCTATATGTTTGAGTCAAGGTCTCACTATAGAGTCTAGGCTGGCCTGGACCCCACAGTCTTTCTGCATTAGCCTCCCTGGTGCTGGGATTACAGGTTGTCTGCTGTCTCACCAGGCTCCTATCTCTGGAGGAGAAAAGTCAAGCCAGAGGTGGGTAACATTGCTTAGTAGGTAAAGGCCAGTTGCCACACAAGGAGGGAGACTTACTTGAGTTCAACCTTCAAAAACCACATACGGTAGAAGCGGAGAACCAACTCTACCAAGTTGTCCTCTGACTACTAGTATGTGCACACACAAACACAAACTATAAATACATTTTAAAAAGTAATTTTTTAACAAGAAAATAAGCCGGGTGGTGGTGTGTGCCTTTTAATCTCAGCACTCGGGAGGCAGAAGGCAGGCAGATATCTGAGCTCGAGGCCAGCCTGGTCTACTGAGTGAGTTCTAGGACAGCCAGGGCTACACAAAGAAACCCCGTCTTGAAAAAACAAACAAACAAACAAACAAACAACATCAGGCTTTAAACCTGAAACAAATGGCTGAGGTGCCTATTTAAGATATCAAAGCAACACTGGCTGCCAGGTTCTCCCAGCATGCCTCAGTCCCTCCGTATTACAAGACCCTCCTGGCTGGCATATCCCACCCTCTACCCTAAACTTTCCTATATAGTCCAACCATTTTGCTTGCCCGCCTGCCCTCTTTGTAACTTTGGGCCCTCCTGGCTGCTAAACCCAGTTCCCATTTCCTCTCTCCTTTCCCCTCATGGCTCAGGGTCTTGTCCACTCTGGAGTCTCCCAGATGTCTCTAGCTATGTTCTCTCACATACCCATAATAAACCTCCTCCACCATACCTAGGACAGGTCAGATTTTTTCCTTCTATTTCTTATTTTCATTCATCACGCGCCTGTAGTTCCAGCATGACCGGTGCAAAAATAGGAGGGATTGAAGGCCAGTGGAGGCTACATAGTAAGATTCCATCGCAATGTCTCTTCCAAAGCCAAGACACAGTTCAAGGTAAAAACAATCAATTAAGTCAAGCTGTGCCTGAAGGTTGAGCTCAAGAGGTAAAGATGGATTTGAAACACTTTCCTTCCAATAAATGACTAAGCAGTAATTTTCTTTCAGACATAATTGAGCCTTCTGGGCAGTTAGTGGAAGGAACGCTAGAGAGAAAGGGGGGTTTATGGGGTGTGTTTATAAACTCCCTTCCAAGTGGGGACTCGGGCATCAGGCACATGTGACCTAAAGGCCACCCAGGGTAAACATCTTGGCATTTAACCACAGCTCCTTTCTGCCTCCACAGGATGTCACACACCACTTCCTGTGAGATCACCATGCAACCTGACTTGGGTTACTGGGTCACAGGACTCTTGAAATTGGGTGTGTGGATCTTGTGATTCAGGGAATCTGAGATATCTTTGTTTCGCAGAAGCGAAGGGAGAGAGAGAGAACATATCCCATAGAAGCAATCTCTGCTTTACCATGAACCTCTGAAAACAAATGTAACGTGGCCCTTCCGTCATTGGGTTCAAAAGGCTCACCACCACAAAAGCCACCTGCTGTTCTGGGTCAGTTTATTCACAGATCCTTTCAGAGACCAAAAAATAGCCTGATGTAGGGGCCTGTGCCTGTAATCTCAGCACCTGTAAGGTCAAAGCAGGGTTGCTCCAAGTCCAGGCCAGACTGGCCTACGTAGTCAGCCCTTCTCTCAAAACAAAAACAAAAACCCACAAAGAGGTATGGGAAGATGGCTCAGTTGGTAAAGTGCTTGCATTGTAAGAAGGAGGACCCAAGTTTAACCCATGTTTTTTGTTGTTGTTTTTCTTTTTAAGTGAGTATGGGGGCATGGTCAGCTACATGGCTGATCGGGTGAAGATAGTGGCTGCGGAGCTGATCAACCTAAGTTCGGTCCCTGGGATCCACCTGATGGAAGGAGAGCACACATTCCAGCAAGCTGTCTTCTTATCTCCACCCATGAGCCACGCACGCATGCGTGTGCGCACACACGCAAAACACACACACTAAACTGTAAAAATACTTGTAAGTGAGCCACAATGGCACTTGCTTATAACCCTAGAGCTGAAGAGGTGGATGGATCCCTGGGGTTTCCTGGTTGGTTAGCCTAGCCTAATTAGTGGGCCCCGGGCTAGTGAGAAATCCCAGCTTTAAAAAAACAAAGTGGATGGTGCAGGTTGACCTCTGACTTCCACAGCCGCTTGTGCATCTGCACACACAAAGAAATTAAAAACAAAAACAACAGCAACAACAAGAAAACAGGGCTGGAGAAATGGCTCAGTGGTTAAGAGCACTGACTGCTCTTCCGAAGGTCCTGAATTCAAAATCCCAGCAACCACATGGTGGCTCACAACCATCTGTACAGCTACAGTGTACTCATATACATAAAAACAAACAAACAAACAAACAAACAAACAAAAAGCAGAGCAAGCAGTGGGCAGTAGATGCTCTTGAGGCCACAACACAGCACACAGAAGCCACAAAACGTTTACTTCTGCGGAATCTGTCTTCAGGCTGCAAGACTTCTTCTGGTTTTTCTATTACACCCTCACTCCTGTCTGATGTGCACTGGCTATTAAAGTTGTTTCCTGGCTGCCAAGCGCAGGGACCACTCCAAGGTGATGTTAGGGTTAAAAAAGAAGACAGGAAATATCAGAGCTTGTATGGGAGTGGGGGCCCTTCCTGGAGAGTAAATAGAGTCGGGCCCAGCCCCAGCCGGCAGGAAGCGACCTGGCTTTGATCCCAGTTCCTGCACTTGGGCGACAGGTGGGTCCCCTGCACTGTCACCAGGAGCATATGTCGGAGCTGTAGGGCTGTGACCATCTGCCTACACTAATCCTAAAGCAAGCAGATTTGCTCCCAACGTCAAGGGAGAAGAAAGGCTACAGACAGGCTCCTGGATGTTCCATTTCTCTAAAATCATGCAGGCTCGGCGATCGGCGTCTTCAAATCTCTGCAGTCCTAAGGCTGCAAAGGCTGCAATGGGGGTCATGCTATGAAGCGGGTTCACGAGCAGACATTTAGGGGTTCCAAAGCAGGGGTAGGGGTGGTGCCCTGTAGGTGTGCAGCAGAGAACACAAGTACAGTCCCCTCTCCCTCCCTCGATCGTCCCAGTTAACGCAGCCAATGGAGGAGAGGGATCGGAAAACTGGGAGCACCTCTGCTCTGTGCCACCCAAATAACATCGATCGGAGTCTCCACGGCCCTTGTCACCGATGTTACGGGGACATCGCGCCGCACTTACCTGTGCCCACGCCCGGTGGGGCGGGTTCCCAGCGGAGGCTTCTGTACTCCTCGGTTTTAGCTACAGTCCGGCCCTCCCCCGGCCTCAGGCTAGAGGGCGGGCCGGAAGCAATAATCAACTCAGCGTTGATCGGCCAGATTCGGAGTGACGCAACTGCCTGGAAGCTCACGATTGGCTGCTGCGCTCAGCCGCAATTTCTCCGGCTCGGGGTGGCGCGCGTGCGCACTCTCGAGGTCGCGCCGGGTCCCGCTAGCCAGCGGCGCTCTGTGCTAGTCGGGAGGAAAGGAGCGGGTTGCTACGTCCCCTCTCAGGACTCCGCGGGTCCCAGCGCGTCCTCACATGCCTGCTTCCTGCGCTCCAACCTTCTCCGGCACGTCCCTCCTTCTTGCCTGAAGCACTTCTCGTCTACACCGGCCTGCACCGCTCCCGAAGCGGAGTCAGGTTTTTTCAGGGTTGGATTTCTTTAGTTGACACAGGAGTCTGTTTTCCAGCCTTCATAAGAAAGGATAGTCGTCATTTCTAATTCTTCATTTCTTGTTTAAAGATTTATTTATTCTTATGTGCCTTGTGCAGTTTGCCTTCTTTTGCCTGCATTCATGTCCGTGTGACGTTGTCAGATCCCCTGGTACTGGAGTCACAGTTGTGAGCTCCCATGTGGATGCTGGGTATTGACACCGGGTCCCCGGGTTAGTGCTCTTAACTGCTGAGCCATCTCTCTAGCCTCTTATTAACTTTTTAGTTTTTAAAAAAATATTTATTTGTATGTGTGTTCCTGTGTGCACGTGCGCAATGCGCTAGGTGCAGAGATCAGAGGACAGCTTTCTAAAGTTGGTTTTTTTCCTACCACCGTGTGGGTCCCAGGGTTCGAACTCAGTACTTCAGGCTTCTCAGCCTTTACCTACTGAGCCACCTCACCGGTAAATTCTGTATTATTTTTTTTAATTAGTGTGTTTTAGATTTTGATTTGTTTATGTGTGAGAGTATAAGCAGATGTATGTGTTGTGTGTAGGGGTGTGTGTACCTGTATATAACCCACACAGGCCTGAAGAGGGCATCCACCGGGTGCTCTCTGCTGCTATTCTGCCTGTTCTGAGGCAAGGTTGCCTACTGTCTTCATTAGGCTGGAATCCAGCAACCCCCTGACACCCCCTGGTTTCTGCTCACCTTGGGGTTAAGGTTAAGTCATTTGCAGGGACACCTGGTGTGTTAAGAGGACGCTGGATCTGATTCTGGTCCTCACTGCAGAGCAGGTGTTCTTAATGTCTGAGCCATCTCTCCAGCCCCTCGTTAGTTTTAGGGGGTCTTTTTTTTTTCTCTCCTTACAACATTTATTTAGTGTATGTGTGTCTGTCTCTCTGTCTTTGGTCAGAGGACAACTTATTGGAATTGGTTGTCTAGTTCTATTGTGAAGCGAGAATCCATATTCAATTGAGTTCAGGTTTTCAGGTGAGTGTCTTTACCCTCTGAGCCATCTTGCTGACTTGCCTGGTTGGTTGGTTGGTTTGACACAGGGTCTCACTGAATTACTCAAGCTGGGATGGAATTCACGATGTAGCTCAGGTTAGCCTTGAACTTGCAACCTTCCTTCCTCAGCCTCCTGAGTGCCGAGATTCTAGGCTGTATCATGACACTTGATGTTTTGCTATATCTGGGGTGAAGGAAGGTGTGTGGTACGAGCATGCTGTTTGGTCTTTGCTTGCAGTGCTGGGGATCGAAGCGGGGCCTTGCCCGTGTTCTGTCACCTAGCTCTTCTCCCTTCTTAGCTTTTCTGTCTAATCAGGTTTGGGTCACTTGGCCATCACTGTGCATTGCCTAATGAAGAGTTCCAGAAATGGTTTAGAAAAAATACAGGGCTCACCAGCCTCTCCCAGAATTGACAGAGCCACTTTGCCTTCCCCACCAGGATGGGCTGGACTCTTGAAGTATGAGCCAAACTACAGCCTTCCGCTCTGGCCTCTAGATGGTCACACGCCCTTGTATATACGTGACAACACGCAAACCACACAGAACAAATAAAACTGAAATCAGAAGTGTGTCTGTCCCTCTCTCCTTGCCGGGGGTGGGGGGGGGGTGGGGGGGGGGGGAGGACACTGCCTACAGATGCTAGTTCATCAACGGATGTAAATGTAAGCAAGATGCCCTGAAGTGAAAAGGGAATTTTAGTTTTGTTGTTTTGAGACAGGATTTCAGTATGTAGCCTTGACTGTTCTGGAACTGGCTATGTAGACCAAGCCGATTCCAAGCTCAGAGATCTGCCTGCCTGTGCCTCGGGAGTATTTTTTTCCCCCTGAGACAGGGTTTCTCTGTGTAGCCCTGGCAGTCCTGGAACTCACTTCTCACTTTGTAGACCAGGCTGCCTCTGCCTCCCAAGTGCTGGGATTAAAGGCATGCACCACCACGCCCGGCTTGGTTCTTGTTTTTGTTTCCAATAATAATAATAATAACAACAACAACAATAATAATAATAATAATAATGCCACAAAACCTCTAGAATACAAACAGCAGTGGGCCATAGTCCCTTGTGGTGCCTAAGGAGCACAGGGACCTCCCGATCTCATTACAAAGCCCCTCAAGTGTGGCGAGGAAAGTACAGACGTTTACAGGTTCTAATCTGTATTAGCACAGCTGTTGTGTATTATAAAAGGAGCCAGGACACGTTTTGTAGAGCTAGGTATGGTGAGGTGGGAGGGATACCTCGGTGGGCCCATCCTCTGAGGCAGCCCTTCCCCTGAGGTATTGTATAGAATAGAGTTTATTTAGGGGCATGGGGTGGGAGTTGAGAAGGGAGGAGAGACAGGGAGAGGGAGAGAGGGGTCAGAGAGGGGAAAGAGGCAGAGAGAGTAAGAGAGCGAGGAAGCTGTCGTCAGGTAACTGCGGGCGGAGCCTAGAAGAAATGGGGCGGAGCCTAGAAATGGGGCGGAGCCTAGAAGAAATGGTAACCACAGCGATTTAAGCGAATTGGCCAAGAGATCTTCTCTCCGGGAGCTGAGAAGGTGCAGTGGGAAGAAGGAATGGATAAGAGAAGGCAGGGAAGATGGCGTGCAGCCCTAAGGGTCTGAGCTGGGCCAATAAAGAGGGCTAATGAAGTTAGGGGGGAACTGCTGTGGTCGGGTTAGGGATGGGAGGAGGAACCCCCAGGTTGATTACCTAACAAAAACTACTCTATAGGAGACAAAGGTTGCACTCCATAGCTGAGGTCCCCAGTGTACTTAGACGCACTAGTTACCATTCAGTTCTGTGAATTCACTTAGCTTGCTCTGGTGACAGCAGTTTGATTCTTTTTTTTTTTTTTTTTTTAAGTATCATTTAATGTATATGTAAGTACACTGTCGCTGTCTTCCGACACACCAGAAGATGGCATCAGATCCCATTACAGATGGTTGTGCGCCACCATGTGGTTGCTGGGAATTGAACTCAGGACCTGTGGAAGAGCAGTCAGTGCTCTTAACCATTGAGCCATCTCTCCAGCCCGAGGCACAATTTCTTATTCTGTACTTTGGACACCAGGCTAGCTGGCTTTGAGGATTCTACTCTGTCCACCACCCAGCTCTGTTAAGAGCCCTGAGATTACAGGCATGTGCTACTGTATCTGTATTTGTTTTAGTATCACTTCTAGAGATTCAAACTCAGTCCTCGTGATTAGGTGGTAGCAGAGGCTTTACCCACTGTGGTGGTTTAAATATGCTTAACCCAGGGAGTGGCACTATTAGGAGGCGTGGCCTTGTAGGAGGAGGTGCGTCACTGTGGGGGTGGGATTTTGAACTCCTCTTCCTAGCTGCCTGAAGATAGTTGGCTTCCTTTGGATGAAGATATAGAACTCTCAGTTCCTCCAGCGCCATGCCTGCCTGGATGCTGCCATACTTGCCACCATGATGATAATGGACTGAACCTCGGGACTTGTATGCCAGCCCCAATGAAATGTTATCCTTTATAAGAATGACCTTGGTCATGGTGTCTCTTTACAGCAATGGCAACCCTAACTAAGATACCTACTGAGCCATCTTCCTAACCCTCCACCTTAGTTTTTGAGCAAGAGTCTCTGACTGAACCTGTAACTCACCAACCCAGCTCTGCTGGCTGCCTGACAAGCTCTGGGGAGCCTCCCGTCACTGCCACCATTATACAAGGATTATAGGTCTCAGCCACCACACCAGATTTACAGTGATGCTGGGGATCTAAGCTCAGGTCCTCAGGCTTGCATGACAAGCCCAATCATCTCTTCAGCTTCCCGCACAAGATTTTACTTAGTCTCATTGACATAAATGGTGGGTTTTTTTTTTTTTTCCATCTTAAACTCCGACATAGGAATAGAGTTTCATTGCCTGCTGCAGGCAGGATGTACCCTCCAGGGACATAGATGAAACGCTTGCTTTCTGCCCTGCTGAGCCTCATACAGCAATTGTAGGCAGGCAGGACACTAGGATCTGTTCACCCAGCCAGCAGGTGAGTTTCCAAAACGCTCCATTCCGATGTTCCACACTTCCCAAGGCCAGACTTCAGATCAGCAAAGAAGCAGCCATTTTGTGTGTGTGTGTGTGTGTGAAAAAGAAAAGCTTAAAGAAAGTTGACGGACACATTGGAGAATAGAAGAGTGACAACTGGGTGAGATGTCAGTAAGATGCATGTGTCCAGACGTGGTCATTATGGCCGTTTGACTGTTCTTCCGGAGGTCATGAGTTCAAATCCCAGCAAACATATGGTGGCTCAAAACCATCTATAAGGAGAAACAACAACAACAACAACAAAAAAAAACCTATGGGCTGGTGGGGGTGGGGGTGAGTGGGGGGAGAGCAAGTGGGACCAGAGCAAGAAGCGGGGCGGGTGGGGGAAATAGCCTCCATGGGCTCACAGAGAGAGGTACTGTTAGGAGGTGTGGACTTGTTGGAGGAAGTGTGTCACTAAGGTGACTTTGAGGCGTCAGATGCTCAAACTAGGCCCAGGGTGGCTGTCACTTCCCCCTGCCTGCAGATCCAGATGTAGACCTCTCTGCTCCTTCTCCAGCACCATGTCTGCCTGTACGCTGCCACCTTTCCTGCCATGATGATAATGAACTAAACCTCTGAAACTCTAAGTCAGCCCCAATTAGTTATGTTTTCCTTTATAAGCGTTCCCATGGTCATGGTGTCTCTTCACAGCAATAGACACCCTAAGTAAGACAGGTCCCCAACTCATGGATTTGAATTCTGCGGCTGCCACAGTGCAGTGAGTCTTCATGCCCATGGTCATTGTCACACACTGGAGATCTGAAGCCAAAGGCTTGAGTGTCTCATTTGCCTGTATCCAGACCTTTGTCCTTATTCTAGGGACCGGATAGAACAAGCAGCTGAGAGAGCGAGGGTCTTGCTTTTACTACACTCTACCCTGGGAAATAACTGCTGCTCTAGGTTCCTAACAGCACTCTGAAAAAAAGCCTGTGTGTGCATATATGAGTGCAGTGTATGCATGTGTGGTGCAGTGTATGCATGTGTGGCAGGTATGTTTGTGTCTTCGAGTGCGTGCGTGTGTGTGTGTGTGTGTGTGTGTGTGTGTGTGTGTGTGTGTGTGTTTGCCATTAGGTATCTTCCTCAGATACTCTCTATACTGGCTGGTTGTGTGTGTCAACTTGACACAAGCTGGAGTGATCACAGAGAAAGGAGCCTCCCTTGAGGAAATGCCTCCATGAGATCCAGCTGCAAGACATTTTCTCAGTGAGTGATCAAGCGGGGAGGTCTCCTAGTGGGTGGGAGCATCCCTGGGCTGGTAGTCTTGGTTCTATAAGAGAGCAGGCTGAGCAAGCCAGGGGAAGCAAGCCAGTAAGTAACATCCCTCCATGGCCTCTGCATCAGCTCCTGCTTCCTGACCTGTTTGAGTTCCAGTCCTGACTCCTTTGGTGATGAAAAGCAATCTGGAAAGTGTAAGCTGAATAAACCCTTTCCTTGCCAACTTGCTTCTTGGTCCTGATGTTTGTGCGGGAATAGAAACCCTGACTCTTTCCTTCTTTCTTTCTTTCTTTTTGTTTTTTGTTTTTGTTTTTCGAGACAGGGTTTCTCTGTGTAGCCCTGGCTGTCCTGGAACTCACTCTGTAGACCAGGCTGGCCTCGAACTCAGAAATCCACCTGCCTCTGCCTCCCAAGTGCTGGGATTAAAAGTGTGAGCCACCAGGCCTGGCTGGCTCGCTCGCTCTTTCTCCTTTCTTTCTTTCTTTCTTTCTTTCTTTCTTTCTTTCTTTCTTTCTTTCTTTCTTTCTTTCTTTCTTTCTTTCTTTCTTCCCTCCCTCCCTCCCTCCCTCCCTCCCTCCCTCCTTCCTTCCTTCCTTCCTTCCTTCCTTCCTTCCTTCCTTTCTCTCATTCTCTCATTCTGAATCGGAATGTCACTGATTTAATGATACTATGTAGCTGGCTCAGGAATCCCCTAGTCTCTGGCTCCCAGTTCTTGGATCACAGTCCTGCATTTAGCTTTTTATGCAAGTGCCAGGGATCAAACTCAGGTCTTCAGGTTTGCACAGTAAGCACTTCACTGACTGAGCCATCTGTCTCCCCAGTCCCCTCTCTACAAGATTTTGAAGTATGGTTTCATGTAGCCCAAGGCATGGCCCAAACTTCAGTCCATGCTTGGGGATGGCTGTTAGCTTCTGATCCTTCTACCTCCACCTCCTGGGTGCAGGGCTGGGGACAGAGCCCTGGGCTTTTGCTTCCTCAGTGATACTCTGTCAATTACCAACAGAGCTAAATCTTTATCCCCAGGTAGGACTTAAATAAACTGTTGTTTTAAAAACAAAAATCCCAGAGGCTCAATTTTACCAGTAAAGACTTGGGAGCCAGATGTTGGTGTGAAAGCCACTAAGCTCAAAGAGGCAAAGAAAGCACCCAGCTGACCTCCCCATTCAGCCCATGTCCCAGAAGGAAGAAGGTCCGCCTCCGCCTCCTCCTCCATGTCTTAAATACCTTCGAATCAATGCCCCGCCCATCTACTTCCTTCCGTTCACGCCCTCTCAGCTGGTTGGTTGCTCCACCTCTTGACCTATCTTTGATGTTGTTAACAGAAAGCTCTTGGGTTAAAGATGTGCCCTAGGGCTGAGCCACACCACAACAAGATTTTTTTCCAGTTCACACTCTCGGGGTTCACAGTGTGATCAAATATCCTGCGACAACTGTATGAGTCTTAGGTGTACACACATGAGTATGCATGTGTATGGAAGCCAGAGATCAAGGCCAGGTGGCGTCTTCTTCTTCTTAACTCTCCCGCATGTGTGTTCAAGACAGGGTCTCTATCAACACAGAGCTCATTCAATGGCTGGACTAGCTGGCCAGCAAGTCCTCTTCCCACGTCACTCACACTGGGATTACAGGTGCATGGTGCGGCACCTGGCTTTTTGCCACCAGTGCCGGGGATCCTTGTACATGCGTGCACGGAGAGCACTTAACTGAGCCATCTCCCCAAACCTCACTTTTGTAGTATTTTCTATTAACATGAGAAATGTCAAAGGTCAAACTTTGGATAATGTGTTCTGTGTGTGGTGTTGGAGACTGCACATTCTAGGCAGGGGCTCTACCACTGAGCCACACCCCAGCCCTTCACTGGGGAATTCTAGGCAGGGGCTCTACCACTGAGCCACACCCCAGCCCTTCACTGGGGAATTCTAGGCAGGAGCTCTACCACTGAGCTACGCCCCCAGCCCTTCACTGGGGAATTCTAGGCAGGGGCTCTACCACTGAGCCACACCCCAGCCCCTCCCTGGGGGATTCTAGGCAGGGGCTCTACCACTGAGCCATGCCCCAGGCCCATGTGTTTGCTTAGTTGGTTAGATTGCTTGTTTTGTTTTTCTTAAGACAAAAATCTCAGATTGACAGAGGGATTACATTTGTGACAATTTTCCTACCGTGGCCTTCTGAGTACTAGAATTGCAGGAGCAAACAGGCCCAGCCCCTGTGTTGATTTTTTTTTTTTTTTTTTTTTTTTTTGTTAAGGTCCCTTGGCTTGTGGAGCTAGTAGGCTCATCCCCAGGGAGTTTTTCTAAAGAGGAAGGAAAGGAATGACTAAATAGAAACCTGAAGGCCAGGGGTGTTGACATTTGGATATAAAGTTCTCCCAAGAAGGCATATGTGTTGAGTGCATGTTCCCCAGAAGGTGGTGCTATTGAGAGATGGGCTCATATGGCATCAACTTCATATCTGGCCTCTTAGGAAGCAAACAAAACCCCTAAGCAATGCATGGTAGCACACATCTGTAATCTTAGCACGTGGGGAGGTTGAGGAAGAGGATCTTGAGTTAAGATCAACCCTAACCCTAACCCTAACCCTAACCCTAACCCTAACCCTAACCCTAACCCTGAGATCAATCTGGGCTTTTTTTTTTTCTTTTTTTTTAGTCTCTCTCTCTCTCTCTCTCTCTCTCTCTCTCTCCCTTTCTCCCTCTCTCTCATTTCTTGAGACAGGGTTTCTATGTGTAGCCCTGGCTGTCCTAGAACTCACTCTGTAGACCAGGCTGGCCTCTTGAACTCACAGAGATCCACCATCTAGTGCTGGGATTAAAGGCGTGTACCACCACTGCCAGGCTGTGACATAGTATCTTTTTTTTTTAAGATTTTATTTATTTATTTATTTATTTATTTAACGTATGTGCGTACACTGTCGCTGTCTTCAGACACACCAGAAGAGGGCGTCAGATCTCATTACAGATGGTTGTGAGCCACCATGTGGTTGCTGAATTGAACTCAGGATCTTTGGAAGAGCAGTCAGTGCTCTTAACCACTAAGCCATCTCTCCAGCCTCTACCATAGTGTCTTAAGAAGCAGAAGCCAGGGGCAGGTGAGATGGCTCAGTGGGTAAGAGCACCCGACTACTCTTCCAAAGGTCCAGAGTTCAAATCCCAGCAACCACATGGTGGCTCACAACCATCTGTAACAAGATCTGGCGCCCTCTTCTGGAGTGTCTGAAGACAGCTACAGTATACTTACATATAATAAATAAATAAATCTTAAAAAAAAAAAAAAAAGAAGCAGAAGCCACTAAGTAGACAGTAGGACCTGTTGAGGGTAATCAGGCTTCTGGGGACATGTTTTTGAAGGGTACACCTTGCCCTGGACGCTGCCTGTTTGCTGCTTCCTGACCCCCAGGATTTGAAGCAAGCTCATTCCTGCCACCATGATACCATGATACAGTGCCTTGCTTCGGGCCCGATGTGATACTGCCACAAACCTTGGACCAAAGCCACTTAACCAGTGAGCCAAAATAAAAATTTCCTCCTTTTAAGTTACTCTTCTCAGATGTTTGTCACAGAGACACAAAGTCCAAGTAACATAATGAACAACATGGAGTCAAGGCAGCCAAAGGTCAGATGTTAGGCAACACCTCAGAGTCCATCAGGAGCCATCCAGCAAGCATGACTGGGGGGCTTCTGCACCATCAGGTGCGACTTTGGCAGGATAAATGGTTACACAGTATATATGATCTTACGTTGGAGAACCCAAAGTTAAGGTCAAAGTCCCGGGTGGCTCTCCTCCGAGTCGAGTCGGCGCAATGGAATGGAAGCCCCTTTCTCTTGGGTCTTCCCTTTCTGTGACTTACTGTTTGGAGAGTGTCCCTGAGCACAGGTGCATGGCTTCCTCTGAAGAATGACCTTGTAGAGAGCTGCATAACTCAGCGCACACCCCTACCCTGGGCTTCCCACCCACATGATAACTAGGTGCTGTATTAATGTGACCAGTCAGCCCTTTCCACCAGAACCCTGAAAAGCCCTATACACCCTGCCCCCGGAACAGTAAAGTAGAACTTAGTGTCACTGGAAGTCATCCGAACCCTGCTTGCCACCTCTGCTCCCTCTGTCCTTGAAGGCCTGAGGGGCGGGGGGGGGGAGAAGGAAACCCGCAATCTTACCAAAAGTACAACAGAGAACAGAGAGCTCCCTACACCACTGCCTTATTTTTTCCAGGGATAGTCATTCATTAGCTGAGTGTGTAGTGGTTTTAACACGAAGTCTCCAGGGTCTTCAATAAGCCACTTACATTGAGACGGTGTGTGTGTGTGTGTGTGTGTGTGTGTGTGTCTTCGTGTTTGTGTGTATATGTGTGTGTGTCTGTATGTGTGTGGGTGGGTGCATGCACACTTGCGCATGTGTGTGCTTTGTATACTTACGTCTGCACATGTGTGTGTGTGTGTGGGGGATGTGCTAGAGAAGGTCAGAGGTCAACTTTAGATAGCTTACTCTGTTGCTCTCCACCTTACCTTTTGAGACCTTGAACTTGGAATTTGCCATTCTGCTAGCCTGGCAGACCCACAGGCCCCCAGAATCTTCTTGTTTCTGCTTTCCCAGAGCTGGGGTTACATGGACACATTGTCACAGTCATATTTTATGTGGGTATTGGGGATCCGAATTCAGGTCCTCCTGCTTGTGTGTCCCAGAGCCTGGATCAATGTTCTTTAAGCGAGACATAAACCCGTAGGCGCACAGGGAGAGCTAAGAATTCCTAGTGTTGCCTGGCAGTGGTGGCGCACACCTATAATCCCAGCACTTGGGAGGCAGAGGCAGGCAGATTTCTGAGTTCGAGGCTAGCCTGGTCTACAAAGTGAGTTCCAGGACAGCCAGGGCTACACAGAGAAACCCTGTCCAAAAAAAAAAAAAAAAAAAAAAAAAAAAAAATTCCTAGTGTCAGAGAGGATGAAAGGGCTTTTAAGAAGATGTTTCCAGTACACATAATCACAGGTTAGAAGATCGTGTGATGGTATTTCTCATCTCCTATAAGTGTGCTATAAAATGGACTGTTCTATAAGCTATGGGTTCAGTTTTGGGGCTCTTGTTAATTATAAGTAAGCACTGGGGACTTCTGCGGGTGAGCAGTGAGTGTTAACTGTCAATTTGACAGATAAAGACTCACCAGAACTCTTGGGTCTCTGAGCATGCCTGCGGGGGATTGTTTTGACTGAGTTGAGGTGGGAAGACCCGCCCACTGTGGGCGGTGTCATCCCCTGGCTGGGATCCTGGGCTGTATATGAGGAAGAAGGGGGCTGAGCAACATCCAGCGAGCATTCTTTCACCTCTGCTTCCTGATTGTGGATGGGGTGTGGCCGCTGCTTCAAGCTTGATTTCCCCACCAGGATGGACTGTACTCTGGAACTGTGAGCCAAAGTAAACCATGTCCCCCTTAAGTTACTTTTGTCCAATTTTGTTTTTTGTTTTTGTTTTTTAAATCACAGCAACAAGAAAGAAACTAAAACGATAGTCCTTGATCTGGTCTCATTAGTAGCCGCTGGTGGTTTAAACAATGGCAGCTTTAGCTGGGGTAGATCTGTGATTACACAGCACCATAGTAGAAAGCCAGGGGAAATTAAAGGTTTTCATTAGTTTAGTCGTCTGAATTAGCACATTCCATCAGCCCTGAGTGCCAAGAACAGGGTACAAAATGGGCATGTTGGAATGTAGGCCAGATTGTGCAAACAGACTGAGCAAGTTGCCTGGTATAATAGATCCCCTATCACCATGCAGTTGGGTAACTCCCTGTCTCGTTCTAAATCACTATTCTATTGCTGGGAAGAGGCACCACGGCTAAGGCAACTATTACAAGAGCCGACACGTAATTGGGGGCTTGCTTACCGTTTTAGAGGGTGAGTCTATTCCTGGTGGAATGCAGGCAGGCTCTGGAGCTGGGCCTGTGGGCTGCATCCCCGTAGGTAGAGAAAGACTGAGCTCTACATGGGCTTTTGAAACCTCAAAGCCCAGGGACATACTTCCTCCAGAACTGCCACACACACCTCCTAATCCCAATTCTTTCAAATAGTGCCACTCCCTGGTGACTAAGCATTCAGATAGATGAGCCCTATGGGAGAGATTTATTTATTTATTTATTTATTTATTTATTTATTTATTCAATGTATACGAGTACACTGTAGCTGCACAGATGGTTGTGAGCCTTCATGTGGTTGCTGGGAATTGAATTTTAGGACCTCTGCTTGCTCCGGTCAACCCCACTTGCTCAGTCCCTGCTTGCTCAAAGATTTTAAACCGTTTCTTTTTTTTTTTTAAGGATTTATTTATTATACTTAAGTACACTGTAGCTGTCTTCAGCCACACCAGAAAAGGGCATCAGATTTCATTACGGGTGGTTGTGAGCCACCATGTGGTTGCTGGGATTTGAACTCAGGACCTTTGGAAGAGCAGTCAGTGCTCTTAGCCGCTGAGCCATTTCTCCAGCCCATCTTCACTCTTTTTTATTGCTCTCTTCAGACACATCAGAAGAGGACATCGATACCATTACAGATGGTTGTGAGCCAAATCATGGTTGCTGGGAATTGAACTCAGGACCTTTGGAAGAGCAGTCGGAGCTCTTAACCACTGAGCCACCTCTCCAGCCCAGGAATCCTCTCTTGACCAATTCATTTTTAAACAACACCCTCTAAAAGTTGTTTTTGCCATAGCTTTTCTTCCTCGCAGCACTGATGTATTAGGAAGAATGCACGAGGAATGCCAGCTAAAAGAGGCAGAGAGCGGTTGAGGATATGGCACTGGGCTTCATACCCCATCTGAGAACATATATCTGTCCATTTATTCATTGACAGCTCATCAATGTCACGGGAAGAAGTCCCCACTCCCCAGATTGGAGAGATGGCTTACCGGTGAAGAGCACTGACTGCTCTTCCAGACGTCCTGAGTTCAATTCCCAGCAACCACATGGTGGTTTACAACCATCCATTGGTAATGGGATCTGATGCCCTCTTCTGGCCTGTGGATATATATGAAGCAGGGCACTCATACATTAAATACAAAAATAAATAAATAAATAAATAAATAAACAAACAAACAAACGAACAAACAAATACATCTTTTAAGGGGCTAGAGAGATGGCTCAGTGGGTAAGAGCACTGACTGTTCTCTCAAAGGTCCTGAGTTCAAATCCCAGCAACCACATGGTGTCTCACAGCCACCTGTAACAAGATCTGACACCCTGTTCTGGTGTGTCTGAAGTCAGCTACAGTGTACTTACATATAATAAATAAATAAAGAGATAAATAAATAAATAAATAAATCTTTAGAAAAAAGTCCCCACTCCCCCTTTGTCCCCTGTATCCATGCACACCAGGTGCATTCAGTACCCACAGAAACCACAAGAGGACATTGGGTCCTCTGTAACTGGTGTTACTGACGATTCTGAACTGCCATGTGGGTGCTGGGGACTGAACTTGGGTCCTCTGGATGAGCAGCCAGTGCTCTTAACTACTGAGCCATCTCTCCAGTCCCAGAAGCTAATTTACCCTCCTCCCCCCCCCCCCGTCTCCTCCTAGGGGCTGAAGAGTTGGGGTGTAGCTCCATTGTTAGAATATTATGCCCATTATGCATAGGCTTATTCTCCAGCACATAATATGGGAACCACATTTGTTTTTTTTTAAAAAGAGTTATTTATTTATTTTATGTATATGAGTACACTGTAGCTGTCTTCAGATATACCAAAGACAATATCAGATCTCATTAAAGATGGTTGTGAGCCACCATGTGGTTGCTGGGTATTGAACTCAGGACCTCTGGAAGAGCAGTCAGTGCTCTTAACCACTGAGCCATCTGGAGAGATGTGGTCTGGGGAGCCACATTTGTAATTCCAGCACTCAGGATATAGAGGCAGGAAGATCATAAGTCCAGGGTCATCCTCAGGTCTCAGGTTCTTATCCAGGGAACTGCCTCTGGGCTCATGTTTTAAATATAAGAAGGCTGAGTTTCTGCTAGGATTTGACTGTAAAGTGTATTGAAGGCTTGGTCTTCAAAGCAGTGTTCAGAAGTGAGGCTTGGACAAATGATTGGACCAGAAGGATATTGACTTAATCAGTGAATTAGCCATTGATAGTTTCATAACTAATGGACTATTGATGTGTGTGTGTGTGTGTGTGTGTGTGTGTATTTTGGGGGGATGACGTTTTGAGACAAGATTTCTCTGTATAGCCCTGGCTGTCCTGCAACTCTGTAGATCAGGCTGGCCTCTTCCTCCTGAGAGCTGGGATTAAAGGCATGGGCCATCACTGCCTGGCTGAAGACTATACTTTTTTTAAAAAGGTGTTTTGTAAGCCGGGTGTGGATTTCTGAGTACGAGGCCAGCCTGGTCTACAGAGTGAGTTCCAGGACAGCCAGGACTATACAGAGAAACCCTGTCTCGAAAAACCAAAAAACAAACAAACAAACAAACCAAAAAAAAAGGTGTTTTGTGCATGTGTGTGCTTAAATGACTTTATATGCATATTAACATCATGCAAGTATCTATACAGGCCAGAAGAGGGAGTCAGTTCCCTTTAAATGGCAGTTAAAGGTGGTTGTGCACCATCTGATAATGGTGCCAAAAACTTACCTCTGATCCCTCCGTGAGATCAATAAACACTCAAAACCACTATGCCACCCCTCCAGCCTCGAAAACTGTGTCTAGTCCCTGGTCTTGTCCTAACCTGAGAACAAAGTATCCTGGCTTTCCTGCGGTAAGCAGCTTTGCTTTGCCACATCCTCCTCACAGGCCTAGAGCACAGAAGCAGCCCAGCATGGCCTGAGCCCCTTGCTCAGCCATTTTGTCGGAATACTAATATGTCCACTTTGGAGCCTTCCATTGTTATCAAGTGTCTACAGGTGCACGTATGGACCTGGCCACGTGGAAGCCGGAAGCTGACCAAGGCTGTTGCTCCTCAGGAATGCTGTCTTAGTTTTTGAGACAGGGTCTCTCACTGGCTTGGAACTAGCTGAAGAAGCTAAGCTGGTCAGAGAGCCCCCCAGGGGTGGGATCACCTGTTTGTCCCTCCCTAGTGTTGGGATTACAAGTGCATGCCATCATGAGAGTTCAGGGGCTCAATCTCAGATCCTCACGTGTGCACGGCAGACAATTCTGATCAAGCATCCACCCTGCCCCCAAGTGTATGTTTTAGGAGTGAAAGATATTGTCTCCTAATTTCTTTTCTTTTTCTTTTGTTTTGTTTTGCTGTTTTCTTTTCTCTTTCTTTCCTTCTTTCCTTCTTTCCTTCTTTCCTTCTTTCCTTCTTTCCTTCCTTCCTTCCTTCCTTCCTTCCTTCCTTCCTTCCTTCCTTCCTTCCTTCGACAGGTTCCCACTGTGTAGCCCTACTGGAACTAGCTATGTAAATCAGACTGACGGAGGTCAGCCTGCCTCGGCTTCCCAAGTGCTGGGATTAAGGGCGAGTGCCACTATGCCTGGCATGTCCCCTAATTTCTATTTTATACTTCTTGTCATTTCCTTTTCTCCTAGGTGGTAAAGATCATCTGTTAAGGGAAGCTATGGGAAAGTTCATTTCAGGATAGCTTGGTGAGCTACTTCACTGCTTGGCTCCACGGGAGACCAGAGTCTTGTACTGTAACCTAAGTTGATCTCAAACTTGATATCCTCCTG
Organism: Mus musculus; assembly: GCF_000001635.26. Classification (NCBI taxonomy): domain Eukaryota; kingdom Metazoa; phylum Chordata; class Mammalia; order Rodentia; family Muridae; genus Mus; species Mus musculus. Next base: position 144,238,835 of record NC_000071.6, read on the forward strand.
CCTCAGTCCCTAAAGTGCTGGAGTCACAAGCTGGTATCACCATGTTTGTCCTTGGCTGGCATAGTCCTTCAGAGATCTTCGGTGCTCAGTAAGTGCTTGGTGTTGGGTCTCAGAAGGTAAGATCCCAAAATGGAGGGCTCAGAATTCAGGACAGTCTGACCTCCTGTCTCCATTATGTGCACATAGGGAAGGATGTCTGGGCTCCATCTCTCCTTTAGATAGGGTCTCCTGCTGAACTTGGAGCTAGGCCAACAACCAACAAGTGTCAGAGATCCTATCTCTGCCCCCAGCACTGAGTTGCAGTCCCCTGGGGCCAGACTTAGTCTTTTTTTTTTTTTTTTTAATGCTTGCAACAGCATGTGTTCTCACCCACTGAACCATCTCCCCAGCTCTTTTTGTCTTTTAACCCTTTGTCTTCTACTGGGCAAGCAAGGGAATGTCTCTGTTAGTTACCTCTCTGCCTTGGGGCTCCACCTGTCAAAGCAGACGCCATCTTATGTCTCTGAAATCTCATGATCTATTACAGGAAAGGCCTGAAGGCCGCAGCTGGGCCAGGTAGTTTCTTACAAGGTAATACCTGTCTCCGACTCACTCAGACTCCAAAGGAAACCATTTATAGGGGCTGGGGAGATGGCTCAGTCGGTAAAGTGTACATGAAACTGAAGACCCGTTATGGATTCCTAGTCCTGGTGTAAAATGCTGGGCATGGTGGCACATCCTCATAATTCCAGTGCTAGACAGGCAGACACAGGAGGACCTATGGGGCTTCCAGGTCAGTGAGAGAGCCTGTCTCAAAGGAGATAGACAGCATTTCTGAGGGTGACCCTTGAGGTTGTCCTCTGGCCTCCCATGCCAGGTATACATGTGTACTTGTTAAGTCTCAGAAACCCAGGATAAATGGCCGACTGGGTTCCTATTAACATAAGGAGGCAGACCCTGGCCAGCTAGCGCTATCAGCACTACTCAGTACCTGAGAGCAAACTGTTACTTGATCATCACACACACACACACACACACACACACACACACACACACACACACACATCGATAGATACACACTCAAGAAAATCACTTACAAGTTACTTTTTATTCCTGGCCCGTTGATTCAACACCGTTTCTTCTCTCTGCCCCATCCAGGAAGGACAGACAAACCCTGAGTTCCATCTCGTTTGTGGGAAATCCTACTCCTGGGATTCCCTCTGTGCTCTGTGAGTGTATCTGCTCCGAGTCCCTTGTCAGCACACTCCTGTGAACTGTCTGAGGGGAAAGGGAAGTTCCTACACACTGCTGAGCGATCAGAGATGCCGGTTAGGTAGTCAAGGAGATTTGGAGGGGAGAGAGTTTGATTCAGGTGTGGAGAATCTTGTACGTCAGTTTGTGTTGCTGTCTCTGGCCAGTTACCTTAGCATCACTTCTTTTTTTTGTTGTTTTGTTTTGTTTTTGTTTTTCGAGACAGGGTTTCTCTGTGTAGCCCTGGCTGTCCTGGAACTCACTCTGTAGACCAGGCTGGCCTCGAACTCAGAAATTTGCCTGCCTCTGGCTCCCAAGTGCTGGGATTAAAGGCATGCGCCACCACGCCCGGCATCTTAGCATCATTTCTATTGCTGTCATAGACACCATGATTAAAACCACTTGGGGAGAATGGGGTTTACTTCATCTTAGAGCTCTCAGATCACAGTCTGTCACTGAGGGAAGTCAGGGCAGGAACCTGGAGGCAGGAACTGAGAAGCAGAGGCCAAGGAGGAGGCCTGCTGTCTGACTTGCTCCTTTTAGCTTGCTCAGCCTGCTTTCTTTTTGTTTTTGTTTCTTTGTTTGTTTGTTTTTTCGAGACAGGGTTTCTCTGTGTAGCCCTGGCTGTCCTGGAACTCACTTTGTAGACCAGGCTGGCCTCGAACTCAGAAATCCGCCTGCCTCTGCCTCCCGCGTGCTGGGATTAAAGGCGTGCACCACCACACCCAGCTCAGCCTGCTTTCTTTTTCTTCCTTCCTTCCTTCCTTCCTTCCTTCCTTCCTTCCTTCCTTCCTTCCTTCCTTCCTTCCTTCCTTCCTTTTCTTTTTCTTTAAGATTTCTTTATGTGAGCACACTGTTGCTCTCTTCAGACACACCAGGAGAGGTCACCAGATCCCATTACAGATGGTTGTGAGCCACCATGTGGTTACTGGGAATTGAACTCAGGACCTCTGGAGGAGCAGTCAGTTCTCTTAACCACTGAGCCATCTCTCCAGCCCTCAGCCTGCTTTCTTACACAACCCAGGACCACCTGTCCAGGAATGACACTGCCCACAGGGGCCCTTCCCCGGCAAAAATTAACCAAGACATGTACCCTACAGATCTGCCTACTGGCCAATCATATGAAAACTTTTTTTGAGACAGGATTTCTCTTTGTAGCCTTGGCTATCCTGGTTCTGTAGACCAGGCTGGGCTCGAACTCAGAGAGATCTGCCTGCCCCTGCCTTCTGAGTGCTGGGATTAAAGGTGTGTCCTAGTGGGTAGGAAAGACGAGCAGACAAACAGGGAACAGGGCGACCTAGAACCCCAAAGGACACATCTCTAGTGATTCACTTTCCACAACCTGGCCCTGCCTCCACAGTTCCACCACGTCCAAGTATTTCAAGACATATTCTCAGGAGTCTAGGTTGGCTTTGAATTAACCATGTTGCCAAAGCTATGAACTCTCATGGAGCCAAGGATAACCTTGAACTTTGACCTTCCTACCTCCAGCTCCCCAGTGCTGGGATTATAGCATGTGCTTCTCTGCCCATCTTACGCAATCACGGGGATCAAACCCAGGGTAGGCAACTGGTTGGTCACCAGGGCTACACCCAGAGCCCCTCAAAAAAACAAAATATATTAATAAATTTATAACTAGTTTATAAATAATTAGTTTATAATTAATTTATAAATAGTTTATCTATAAAACATAAATAAAGAAAATTAATTCATAAATAGATAATACATAAATAAAATTATATTAATTAAGAATTTGCATGTGGGGGTCGGGGGAGACACCACAGGACAGCTTCCGCAGTTGGTAGTCTCTTTCCACCACTGGGTCCCAGCGATTGAACCCAGGTCATCAGGCTTGGTAGCAAGTGGGTACACTGAGCCATCTCACTGGTCCTTTGATGCTCAATTAGATGGGATTAGAATCTCCATGGAAACACTCCTTTGGCTGCTACTAGGAGGGTATTTCCAGAAAGGTTAAAGAGGAAGACCAAGGTGGGATGCAGGTGACAACATCCTGTGGGCTGGGATCCTGAAATGAAACAGAGAAAGTGAGTGAGCGCCAGCATCCCCCTCTTCCCTCCCCCCCCCCATTGCCTCTGCTCCCCAGGCCTTCTCTGTCATCTTAGTATATTTGGCTGGAACAAACACCCTGTCTTTAAATTGCTTCTTGTGAGCTATTTGGTCACAGCATGGAGATAAGTAATGAATATAAACGGAACACAGTCCTCTACCTCTGATGTGGCGCATCCCTTTAAGAGGTGCCGCAGGTATTTTGGTTACAGCTCTACAGAGGTAACTAACTAACCCAGTCAATGACCTCCTCAAAGCAAGGTGAGTGCAGGCAGGGGCAGCGGGAGCCTTCTAGAGACCAGGCCCACATACTGTAAGGCAGAAGAAGGTAGGTGCAAAGATCTCCAGGGGATCCTGAGAACGCAGCTCGGTGCTGTGTGCTTGGCTCCCATGATAAAGCCTGTGACTTCCACCTACTGCGCCATATGTAATTCGCTCATGGTAGTGTACTTGGGAGGGGGAAACAGAAGGATCCGGACTTCAGGGTCTGCCTCCAGGGTACCCCCTAAAATTTCCTCAGTCAATGAAGAAATAAAGTAGGAGACAGAGAGGCACTAAAAATTCACCCACCAAAGACCATCCTGACCCCAAGAGATTTGTCTATTCTCTGGGCATGGTCTCCCCAGTGAACATGATTGCCCCTCCCCACTGCTGTTTCCCTAATGAGGAGAGTTTGAGTTTCAGCATCTGCCTCCTCCCGCTAAAGATAAGGTTTCGTTCAATCCCGTCTGGCCTCAAACTCCCCATTAAAGATAAGGTCTGGTTGAGTCCAGCTGACTCAAAGTCGATGTGTAGCCCTGGGTGACCTTGAACTTCGGATCCTCCTGCCTCCACTTCCCAAAAAGCCAGTGTCAGGCTTGTGTGGTGCCAGGGATGGAACCTAAAACTTGGGAAGTGTTCCTGAGACACATCCCCAGTGCCTGCCTGCCCTTCATTTGAGTTTATATTTGGAAGGTTCCCAGGGATGTGCAGTGACAAATTTGCCTTTTGTTTTCTTCTAAATCTGCCTTTTCTCACCACTTTTTTAAAAGAAATATTTATTTATTTATTTATTTAATGTATGTGAGTACACTAGATGGTTGTGAACCACCATGTGGTTGCTGGGAATTGACCTCAGGACCTTTGGAAGAGCAGTCAGTGCTCTTAACTGCTGAGCCATCTCTCTAGCCCCTCACTATGTTTTTTGTTTTTGTTTTTGTTTTTTGTTTGTTTTGTTTTTTTTGTTTTTTTGAGACAGGGTTTCTCTGTGTAGCCCTGGCTGTCCTGGAAGTCATGTTGTAGGCCAGGCTGGCCTCGAACTCAGAAATCTGCCTGCCTCTGTCTCCCAAGTGCTGGGATTAAAGGTATGCACCACTACACCCAGCTCTCACTATGTTTTTTTAATTAATTAATTAATTAATTTTTAATTAGGTATTTTCTTCATTTACATTTCAAATGCTATCCCAAAAGTCCCCCAGACCCTCCCCCTCACTATGTTTTAATAAATACAAATATCAAACCTTCAGAAGGAAAGGTATGTGTGTGTGAATGTGTGTGAGTGTATGTGTATGAGTGTGTATGTATGTATATATGTGTGTGAGTATATGTGTATGTGAGTGTATGTGTGTGTGTAGTATGTGGAGTGTACTGTGGGGGTGGTATATGTGTTGTGAGTATATGTGTGTGTAGTATATGTGAGAGAGTGTGAGTGTATGTGCATGAGTATGTATGTGTGTGTGTGTGTGTGTGAGTGTATGTTTGAGTGTGTGAGCATGTGTGAGAGTATATGTGTGTAGTATGTGGAGAGTGTGTATGTGTGAGCATGTGTGTGTGAGTGTATGTGTTTGTATGTCTATTTATTCTGAGATAGTTTCTTCATAGAGCCTTAGCTAGTCTACAACCTTTCTCCTTCTGCCTCCTGAGTGCTGTAGTTACAGGTAGGCTCCACCTTGCTCGGCCTCATGAAATGATTATCTACCATTTTGTTACTTATTTAGCTCACGGAACCTGGAGCTGTTTCTGCCTACTTGTGGATAAAAGAGGTTCTTGCATTTTCCTCTGACCTTTCTAGGACCCGGGGCAAAAGTCTGACACTAGACTGTGTGTTCACTGCCTTTGTGGCACTCTATCTTCCCATGGCGGCTCCACGGTCCTCTTTCCTGGACCATGGGTTATATCACATCTCTTGGCAGTGGGATGAAATATGTGAGCTGGTGTCACCTCCTACAGAGCAGAGCCTTAGGCTCAGAACCTAAGAACCCTGGCACAGAGCAGGATTGTGAGGCTACATTCTGTCCCCTGCGAGGCCCTGGCTGGCCTCACCCGCATTCTCAGTGATATGACTCTTCCTCAATGGCCTTTTGGGTCACTGCTTCATGTCGGCTACTGCCTGTCTGCTGCTGCTGGACCATAAAGGGGCTCTTCCTGGCCCAACCTCAGGCTCTCTCTGGCCACTTCTGGGCGTCTTACGGGGACTAGCCATGGCCTCCACAGTACAGGAAGCAGGTAAGAGGCCCTGGGATGAGCCTCAGAAGGCCTGAGAAGAGACAGGAAAAGCAGTTGGATTCTTTGTTTGTTTGTTTGTTGTCTTTTTGTAGCAGAGCAGTGGGGCCCTGGGTGGCTTCTCTGAACCTTTATCATGACACCCCCTTGTGTGTGTGTGTGTGAGTGTGTGTGTGTAGTATATGCACATGTGTCTGTCATCCACAGAGGCAAGGGGACTTTGGGTGACCCATTCCATCATTCTCTGGGGCCAGGCTATCGGCCAGCAAGCCGTGGTGATCTGACTGGTTACTTTCTATTGCTGTGATAAGACATCTCAACCAAAGCAGCCTACAGAGGAGGGTTTATTTGGGCTTATGGTTCCAGAGGGATAAGACTCTATGATGACAGGAATCATGGCAACAGGCAGTAGCCAGGGCAGCAGGAACAGCGAGAGCTCACATCTCAAAGCCCAAGAAAGAGGTAGACTCAGTGAACTGGGAAATTGAGTCTTGGAAACCTCTATAGCCTGCCCACAGGGATGTAGTTCCTTCAGCAAGGCCACACCTCCCAGACAGTGCCACCAGCTGGAGACCAAGTATCTAAACGCCCAAGGCTATGAGGATACCTTATTCAAACCACCACAATAATCCTCCTGTCTCCGCTCTTCACAGGACTGTGACTAGAAGCAAGTGCAGGAACATGTCTGACTTAATGTGGGAATCTGGGGATTTGAACTCAGGTCTTCATGCTTGTAGAGTTAAGAGCTCTTTCCTGCTGAGCCAGCTCTCCAGCCCACAGCATCCTCCCAGGTCAAAGCCCCCTCCCTAAGCTCACCTGTTCCACATAGCCAAGGTCCTATGACAGCACTGTCTCAAATCCTGACTCTGAGGAGGACTAGTTTTGGGTGGCTTTGGCAATAAAAAAAAATGGCTGAGTGGCTGAGCGAAGGCCTTCAGGATCATTAGCCACCCCACACATGAAGAGTCCTCTAAAAATAATTTCCAGGTTGGGCCCTAGACCTGCTTATGGACCCAAAGTCATGATTTATTTCTCTCATTGAGACTGGCCCCTTGTCTGCTTCCCCCAAACAGAGAATCCATGTTTGTCACTAAACTTAGTTATCAGTAATTGGTCACTAGTGTGTCTTCAGGTTCTACTTGGTTCCCTGCCGCCATTGTAAATTAACCAGAAAGGAGGAGCCTCTTGCAGCACTCTGGATCAAACCCAGGAACTAACATGCTGAGCAAGCATCCTACTGCTGTCTGCACCCCAGCTCCTCACTGGGGGACTCTGGGCAGGGGCTCTACCAATAAGCCACACCCCAGCCTCTTACTGGGGGACTCTGGGCAGGGGCTCTACCACTGAGCCACGCCCCCAGCCCCTCACTGGGGGATTCTAGGCAGGGGCTCTACCACTGAGCCACAACCCAGCCCCTCACTGGAGGATTCTAGTCAGGGGCTCTACCACTGAGCCACAACCCAGCCCCTCACTGGAGGATTCTAGGTAGTGCTTTTCTGCTTTTTTTTTTCTTTTATAAATGTATGAGTTCTGTGTGTATAATAGGGTGCATGCCAGAACAGGGCATTAGATCCCATTATAGACGGTTGTAAGCCACCATTTGGTTGCTAGGAATAGAACTCAGGACCTTGGCAGAATATCTGGGTACTGTTGAGCCATCTCTCCAGCCCCTCTCCTGCTGGTTTTTCATGCCTAGGTTCATCAGTAAAGGACCTAGCATGCAGGCATGATGATCTGAGTTTTATATCTAGATCACATGTTAAAAAACCAGGCATGGTGGCACACACAAGTGATTGCAGGCTGTAACCTAGGCACGCCTAGGAGAAGACTTCTGTAAACCCAGGTAACTTTTATCCTCTGACAGCGTAGATTTCTGAAGCTGTATGCGGTCTTCCCTAATGATACAATGTAGCCATGATAAATGTACAAGTCAAGCTATCCTCACCCCCCCCCCCATCCCCTGGATACAATGTAGCCACAATAAGTGCACAAGTCCAGCTATCCTCCCCCCATCCCCTGGAGCTGGCGTTAGAGGTGTACCTAGGATATCCAGCGTGTATCCCATCGGTACCAGAATCCAAATTCTGATAGTCATGACTGGGTAGCAAGTGCTCTCAACCTCTGGGCTACCTCTCCAGACCCAAATCATGTTTTGTTTTTGTTTTATTTTATTTTTTGACAGGCGCTCACTGGCCTTGAATTTTCCAATTCAGCTAATCTGGCCTGGCAGTGAGCCAGAGACTACAGGTGTGTGCCACCATGGCTGGCTTTTAAACAGGTGTTCTAGATGTAAAACTCAAAAGGCCATCACGCTTGTGCGCCAGGCACTTAACTGATGAACCATGTCCCAGCCCCGGGAACCTGAAAGGATGTTTGACTTTTCCAGTTTAGGAGGCTGGGTTTCCTTCTCGGGTTGTACAGGAAGCCCCTAGACTGGAACATTTTTGACGAGAACCAGTTGTTCTTCCATCCAGGATCCTCCCCTCCACCTTGCCTTCAATATCTAAATTTGGTTGAAATGTTCTTGGACTCTCTGTCCTTCGATCACAAAATCTGGGAAGACCCGGGCATAGCTCTATGATAAGAGTTCTTGCCTAGTGTGTGGAGGCCCTGGATTTAATCCCCATAAAGAAGGGGGAGGGGCAAGCATTATGTACATTTGAGTATGTGTTGTAATAGATCATTTAGTTCCCAAAAGACATGAATCTTTATATTTACAATAAGCCCTTAAAACAGTAGGGCTGGGCAGATTTTGTTTGCTTCCCTGCCAGTAGCCCCGAGATATCATTTGCCACGTTCCATCTGGGCTGTTCCTATTCCAACAGGCTGGCCCTCAAGGTCGTGTGCTCACGAGCCACCTATCCCATGGTACCTTGCTCATGCTTCGCTGCCCTCTCTCCGCTCCTCGTGGTCTGTGCCTCAGACCCCAAACCCAGGAACCAAAGCCCCGCCTACCTCGCTTCTGCCCAGCTATAGGCTGTAGATATCTGTTGACCAATCAGGGATAATTTGGGGGCAAGGTTACATACATACATATGTCACTTGACATACGTGAGAATTCACTCCTCTTGAGGCAGCTAGACCTTGAGATACAGGATTTAGCATTATAATACATAGCAACAGACCAAACTTCAACAAATATGCATATATGTAACTTATAAAGATGGTATGTATATTTGTGCATGTGTGCGTATGGGCGCAGCCGTGCATGGGGACACAAGCATGTGGTGGCCAGATGTTAACCTTGGGTGGGTGTTGCTCTTCCAGGTTGCCTATCTTGTGGTTTCTGACAAGGATCTTTACTGGCTTGGATCTTGCCTTGTAAGTTAGGCTGCCCAGAAACTGAGCCCCAGGGATCCGCCAAGCCTCGGGCTCTGTGCCTGGCTTTTCTATGTGTATTCTGGGGAGCAAAGGCAGGCAGGCCCTTCATGCTTGCAGGGCAAGCACTTTACCGGCTAAGTTATCTCCTAGGCCCCATGACTTATGAAAGATTTACCACCCGACTCAGCAAAAGTGATGCTTTTATGTGCTGTGTAGAAACCGATATGCTTAATTTATAAAATACTTAGAAATATTTGCCCAGTAGAATTGTGAGGCTCACAACGGGCTTACCATAAAACTCCAAAGTGTTTATCTAAGATAACATTTAGTAGCTATTCAGCAAATATTTGGTCCTTCCCCGAGCCAGGCACTTGTAATTGGCTCCAGCCCTGGCTTTTGACATTATGTTTCCTTCTTCTTTTTCTCCTTTGGTCACAATCCCTGCCATGTGAGGTACCCAGTTCCTGTATGTGCCAAGAAGTCCACGTGATGGGTTATCAGCTCTTCTGAAGAGCGTGCAAGAAAAGGGCATGATCTTTGTTTCGAGTTCCTCTGATACATTTGAGGACAGTGACAGTGACTGTCAAGGTCTGGAGGATGAGAACTGTCCCAGTCCTTAGGCAGGGGTCAGCATGTCCTGTCTCACCAGATCCCCCTCCCACACCCTCCTTAGGAAACATTTATATACTGTAGTCAAAATCAAAGTAGCAGTTACTTATTTTAATAGAAATGGCAACATTTAAAAAAATTTAGTGTGTGATAGGTGATAAAGAACAGAATTGTAATTATCAGAAAAATATACCTAGGACTTATTTATTTATGAATGGCAGGCTCTTGTGTAGCCCAGGCTAGCTTCAAAGCACTTTGTAATAGAGTGGTGGCTCTCAAGCTTCTTAACACTGTGACCCTTTAATACAGGTGCCCAGGGTTTGGTGACCTCCAACCATAGCATTATTTTGTTGCTATAATTTTGCTACTGTTACGAATTGTAATATAAATATCTGATATGTGGGATGTCTGATGTGTGACCCCTAAAGGGGTCCAGATGTAGTAGAGGTTGACTTTGAACTTCCGATCTGCTGCCTTCTACTCCCTGAGTGCTAGGGTTGTGGGTGGCTGCCAGCACGTCTGTTTTGATAGGTGCTAAGGACACAACGCAGAGCTTTGTGTAGGCGAGGCAAGCTCGGTGCCCACTGACATCTCTAGCCTCTATTTTTATTTTTGTTCTCCTTTTGGTGCCAAGGCCTTGTGCACGCTAAACAACCACCATCTTCCTATGCGACATCCCCAGGCCAAAGGAGATATGCACTAAGTAAGACAAATTCCATCTCGTTCTATAGGACTATATTTCCCTTAGAACCAGTCACTGGTCAGTCTGATGAAACAGATCTCAGCTACTCAGAAGGCTGAGGCAGGAGGATCACAAGTTTAAGATCTGTCTGGGCAGCAGAGTAGGCTCAAGACCGACCAGGGCTACTTAGTGGGATCCTGTCTCAAAATAGTCAGAGGACGAGGATTGTTTCTCAGACCTCGGCTGACACCAACTATGAAGGGGGCTGGTGGTGTATCACATACACACATGCACCCCACACTCACCAATGTTCCTATTTTGCACACTTGGTGCAGGGCAGGTTGCTGTGATCTCAGGACTGCAGGTGGTAGACCTGGTGTCCAAAGGCCGAGAATCCTTGAAAAAACAAAAACAAAAACAAAAACAAAAAAACAACAGAGCTACCTGTACCACCCCCCAGGTTCCTTTGCAAACATCTAGAGGGTGGTAATGTTACTTCCATGGGATGACTCTAAAGAGGCCAGAACACATACAACATAAGACATGCTATGGAGAGTGCCCGGCTCACCCTGATTACTGCTACTGCAGTTTTTACAGCCGGAGAAGCCCCGATGAGCTGGGCTCTCACCCAGTCTCAAATCCGTCAATTAAAGAGACAGCAGGCAAGAGATTTATTCAGCATGACCTCACTGGGAAGAGGAACAAATGAAGATGTCCAGTGGCCCCGAAGTCTACCTTCAGGGTCCTGACATAATTATAGTTTTAATTTAATTTTGACTCTTTAGCCTTGCCTGCATATATGTGTGTGCCACATACATGCAGTTCTCCCGGTGGCCAGAAGAGGGCATCAGATCCTTTGGGACTAGAGTTAGAAATGGTTGTGAACTGCCAAGTGGGAGATGGGAATTGAACCCAGATCCTCTCAAGAGAGCTAACTCCAGTTTACGTTTAAATAGGGGTCAAGAGTTCCACATAGCTAAGCTATCTTGGTCAATGTATGGCCCTGTCTGTCACTGGCCCAACATTGTCTCAGCTTCTAATCTGTCCTGTAGGGTGGGCTAACATTGCTCATACAATATCCTGTATTGCTCTGGCTGGCACTTATCCCTCCTCCTGGGTGAGGGCGGGGGAGTGAGGTGAAGAGATGGGGGAATTCTAATTTTCTGGAGACTGCTGTTTCTGTAACAGCTGACGGGAGGACACAGGATCTTTCTAGAGAATCTTGGCTCCAGCTATGCCATGACATGGGGCAGCTGGATCTTGGCCACACAAGGGTGCACACGAGGGGTCAGGGATAGGAATGTGTGCGTGTCCATAGCATGTCTTATGTTGTATGTGTTCTGGCCTCTTTAGAGTCATCCCATGGAAGTAACATCACCACCCTCCAGGTGTTTGTAAAGGAACCTGGCGGGGCACAGGTAGCTCTGTTGTTGTGTCGTACCCCCCCCCCCCAGGATTCCCGGCCTTTGGACCCCAGGTCTACCACCTGCAGTCCTGAGATCACAGCATCCTGCCCTGCACCAAGTCACTCTGTATCAAGCTTGAACCCTAAATGCAAACAATGACTGGTGGCCTTTAAAGAGGAGGGTGCCTAGAGAGCCATGAGGAGAGGGCTAAAGACACCAGTTCTGTGTGGCAAGGAACCTGGAGTCACTAAGTTCTAGAATGACAGAAAGGGTCGTTTCCAAAGCCTTTGGAGGGAATGAGGCCCTGCCACACCTGCTAACTTCTGGTCTCCTGTGAGACAGGACACAGAGACAGTATATTGTGGGGACATGAACAGAAATAATCCCTCATCCAGGCCCCTGCTTGCAGCCTCTCTCCAGCTAAGAAGTAAAAATTCTAGCACAATTATCCGCATCTCCTTAAGGCCTTTTTCCCTTCCCAGCTGTAACCTGAAATTTTCTAGGAATCTCCCCCAGAAACTCCACTACAGTAAAAGGTGTGTGCTAAAGCCCTGTGCAACCCCAGGGCTTCCCAGCTTCACCTTATCAGAGCATGGCTCCATGCAAATTACCTGCACGGTCACCCTATGGAATCGCTTATCAAGAACTAGCCGGGTGGGGGTATGGCTGCTGCCATCATGAAGCCCAGGCTTCAACACCACAAACTGTGTGTGGTGCATGGCTGTAAGCCCAGAGCTTGCGAGGTGAAGGCAGGAGGATTAGAAGTTCAAGGTCATCTTTGCCTACATAGAGGGAGAGCTTGTCTCAGAGATGGAGGAGGGGAAGGAACAAGGGAGAGGTGGAGGGCGGTGAGGAATAAAGAATCTCCAGCAAGCCTTTGAGATGTAACTTGAGAGTAACCAAGATGATAATTATGGCTAAAGCTAAGACACTTGAGTCTCTCCCTTAAGTGGCATTAGTTAGGGTCTGTTGCTGAGGTAGAACACCGTGACCGAGGAAGGCAACTCAATATGCTTATGGCTCCAGGAGAGCTAAGAGGGTCTCATTGTGCTGGGGGAGTGTGGCAGCAGGCGGCACGCATGGCAGCTGGAGCAAGAAGCTGCGAGTTCACGTCCTTAGTGGCAAGCATGAAGCAGAGAGAGCAAACTGGACAAGGCCTTTTAACCCCAATGCCCGCCCCTATGACGCCCTTCCTTTGGGAAGGCTGCTCGGCCTACATCTCCCAGCGCCTCAGCCTTCTCTTTCTCCAGTATGTATCTACGTTAACTTTCCTGTTGCTGTGAAGAGACACTGACAGGACTTATAGAAGAATGAGTTTATGGGGAGTCTATGGTTTCAGAGATGAGTCTTTGAGCATCGTGGTGAGTAGCATGACAGTGGTCACGGTCACGAAGACAGGGCCTTCAGCAGCAGCTGAGAGCTGACATCTGATCAACAAGGACAAGCCAGAGAGAGCTTTGAGGGAAACCTCAAAGCCCACTTCCCGTGGCGCACCTCCAACCAGGCACTGGGGACCATGGACCCAAGCATACGGGGACCACTCTCCCCCAAACCACAATGCCTTAGAATGGGGTTTCCTGGGAAACTCCAATTCCTTAAGGTCCACTGTTTCATCAGCCTGGAAAGGGGCAGACGGAACATTTAGGACTCCATGGTCACACTCTAACTCTTCCTCTTATCTGCATCTGCTCAAACCCCAATTCCGGGGGAATCCCAGAACCATCTATTTCTTAGACTTCCTCTTCTGGGCTCAGACTCAGAGGCTGGCTTTGCTCCCAACTTCATGGAGCAATTAGCAACAGTCAAGTCGAAGCTCCAAGCTCCCGTGCTGGGGATGTAGCTCAGGGCGGAAGGCTCAGACAGGACACACCGGGTAGGAGGGAGGAGGGTGAGGGAGGAGGGTGAGGGGAAGAGGAGGGAGCAACCTCTGTCCTACCACTTTTGTGCTCCCTTTCAGTAGGTGACCAGTCCAACCCTACAGGACACTGTTCCTGCTCTGTGCAGGACCCTAGCCTTTTACCCCTCATCCACAAATAATCTGTTGTTTGTCCACCTTAAGCAAGCAAACCATCCTGAGCTGTTCCTTCCATCTCCTCATGGCCAACTGGTTCATTTTCTTACTTTGTGTGTGTGTGTATGTGGCATATGTGTGTGTGTGTATGTACATGTTTGCTCTTGCACAGGCATATGTGTGTGTGTGTGTGTCAGTGTGGCGGACAGATGCTCTCCATTTTATTATTTAAGAGACGGTCTCTGGTTAAACCTGGGTCTCATTCATTTGGCCATGCTGGCTGGCCAGTGAGCTGCAGGGATCTTTCTCGGCCTCTCCAGCACTGGGATCAGAGGTGCACACCGCCTTAGCTGGCTTTTATGTGGTTGTTAGGATACAAACACAAATCCTCGCCTTACTGACTGACCCAGAAGCACCTCCCTCCTCCTCCACCCACCCACCTGTCCACCCACCTGTCCATCCATCCACCTGTCCATCCATCCATCTTTAGACTTTTATTTTTTTTAAATGTGAATACACTGTCTCTGTCTTCAGACACACCAGAACAGGGCATTGGATCCCATTACAGATGGTTGTGAGCCACCATGTGGTTGCTGGGAATTGAACTCAGGACCTCTGGACGAACAGTCAGTGCTCTTAACCGCTGAGCCATCTCTCCAGCCCCAGATGTTTTTTTTTTTTTTTTTTTTTTTTTCTTCAGTGAGACAGACTCACCACCTGAGGTGCTGGTGAGCCACCTGAGATGAATCCACTTCTTTGCGGTGATAAGGCTTGGTGGTGCAGCCCAGGCTTCCCTGGAGAGGGGCTTCTACTTCATGCTGCTCAAGCCTTTGGGTTCTGTCACTCCAGGGGAGTCACCCCTGCTTCCTTCAAAGCCAGTCCCCATTAGCCAGGTTTGTATGCTGTTGTTGAGATGCAGTGGATCTTGCTGTTAAGCCACGGATGATCTTGAATTTATTTTTAAAGACTTATGTATGTATATGACAGTACACTGTAGCTGTCTTTAGAAGACACCTGAAGAGGGCATCAGATCTCATTACGGATGGTTGTGAGCTACCATGTGGTTGCTGGGAATTGAATTCAGGACCTCTGGAAGAGCAGCTAGTGCTCTTAACTGCTGAGCCATCTCTCCAGCCCGACCTTTCACTTTGGAGGCTTCTGTCTCCACCTCTAGAGTGCTGGGATTACAGGCTTGAGCCACCATGCCCAGTTAATGCAATGCTGGGATGGGTCCTGGGGCTTCAGGCACGCTGGGTGACTGCTCTATGAACTGAGCTACACATACAACCTCACTGGGTATCTTTTGAGGTAGAGTCTCAAAATGTTACCCAGACTGGCTCTGAACTCCTAATTCTCCTTCAGAGTGCCACCAGATGGACGGATGGACACACACACACACACACACACACACACACACAAGACCCTGGAAATACATAGGCAACAATTGGGAAGGATTCTCACTGTTCCAACATTTCTTTTTCCTTGCTTGGTTTTTGGAGACATGGTCTCATGTAGCTGAGGCTGGCCTTGAACTTGCTGTGTAGTAGTGGACCTGATTCTCTTGAATCATTTCCCAAGCACTGGGGTGAGAGTCACGTGCCGGAACCCACGGCTTCACGTGTGTTAGGTAAACTCATGCCAGGCGATACTTGGGCTAGCGGCATGGCAGTAGCTATGCAGAGACTGCATGGGCCTGTGTCAGACCATGGTCCTCTCCTAGGGAGCCACATCGCCATGCTGTACACTCAGCAAGTTTGCGGTCAGGCTGCTAAAAAAAAGTTGGAGAACCTGAAGGAAGCGCCGCAGGTGCTTAGAGTTTAGGGTTCTCCCAAGCAGGGCAGTTATTTCTAATTAGTGGCCACAGCCCCTGAAAGCGAAAATTAATCAAAAGAGGAGGAGGAGGAAGGCTCAGCAGTTGAGTAGGCTTCAGTGGGTGAGCGTACTCAGTTGTTTTCCTTCCTACACCCAAGGATGTGTGGGCAGTGATTGGGAGGGGCTCGCCTGGTCCCTCCCTGTGGGTGGTGACCCGGGTGCTGGGTTGGGCAAGGGGAGGATTTGGGCGTGGAGGGGCAACGAAGTCCATAGTTTAGGAGGTAAAGGTGAGAGGGTTAAGAGTTCCAGGCCAGCTTGGGCTACATGAGCCTAGGTCCAAAACAAACAAACAAACACAGAAAAACGGTGGAGGCGCCTGCTGCAGAATCTGTCAACCAATCTATCTCAGGACCCATATGGTGGAAAGCAGGAACCCACTCTCGAAAGTTATTTATTCTCTGGCTTCCAAATGCGTGCCCACTCATATAAACACACCCTCCCCCCAAATAATTGTAACAAACATTATTATTATTATTTTTAGAAAAAAAGCAAAAGCTAAAGGAGGCCAGGATCTTGTTGGGTCTCCGGCCGTGGCCGGGAGTCAGAACTTCTCTGGAAGTCCAAGATCCATTGTGGGGCGGGACTGAACGAGGACAACACCCCGCCAGCGGCAGCCGCTGAGGCGTCTTTAAGACGCCCTCGCCCAAACCCCGCCCACAGCCCCGCCCCGCCCCGCCCACGTGACCCCGATCTTGTGACCGGCGGGAGGGCGGGGAACCCTTGGCGCGCCCGCCCCGCCCGGCGCGCGCCTCACTGGGCCGAGCTGCCCGGGACACCGCCGTCGCCGCTACCGCCGCCATCCCCGCCGGGCCGAAGGAAGCGAGCCGGGCCGGAGCTGGCGGGCGCGCGGCCCCGGGGGCCGCGATGGACCACAAGCCCCTGTTGCAGGAGCGCCCGCCCGCCTACAACCTGGAGGCCGGCCAGGGCGACTACGCGTGCGGCCCGCACGGCTACGGGGCCATCCCCACCGCGCCCCCGCCGCCGCCCTACCCCTACCTCGTCACAGGTGGGCCCGCAGCTCTTCGGGGTCCCCGAACGGCCTCCGGGCCAAGCACCGCGCTGTCCCCGGCGCGGGCCTGCCGGGGGGGCAGCTGCTACCCGGAGCGCCCTGCCCGGCCAGGCCCTGCCCCGGTGGCCGTGAACTTAGTGTCGGAGGGTTCACACTTGGCTTCTAGAGCCCACCCGCAGGCGCGCTCAGCCCCGTTGGAGGCGGGGAGGACGGGGGCTAAGGGGGAGGGAGGGAGGAGAGGAGGAGGGCCGAGTCGCCCGGGGCTGATCAGCACTCCGCTCCCACAGGGATCCCCACCAGCCACCCCCGGGTCTATAACATCCACAGTCGAACGGTCACCCGGTATCCTGCCAACTCCATCGTCGTGGTCGGAGGCTGCCCGGTCTGCAGGTAAGTCTCTAGCCTGGGGGTGGGGGGTGGCGGCGGAGAACGCACGTGCCGGAATCTTGCAAAAGGCCAGCGGGGGTGGGATGGGGTGGGGTCACAGCCCGGCTCCTGTCTCAGAGGGAAGTCCCGCAGGGGAGGGACTGCAGTGGGAGAAGGTGGGGTCACTCACCCCTGGCTCTGAATTTACTTTATGCGGCAGAAGGATGGGTTCCCTTTTCTGTGGGGAGTTGAGTGCATTTGGGAGGCATGGCACCCGGAGTGCGTGGGACGCAGGAATGTTAACAATGGAGACTGATGGTCTTTCCTCCCTAGTACTGGAGATCCGCAGCGAATCAGGGTTTGTTTTGTTAGGTTTTTTTCCTCCAGTTTCCGCAAGTGTGTCCAGTACTAAGGAGATATTGGGACTTGAGTCCGCAGGCCAGTATGCCAAAGGACTTAGGAGATCCAAGTGGCCAGCAGAGAGCAAAGGCTGTGAGGGTGCAGAATGACGACCAGGGCTTAACAACTCCTGGCCACTAGCTGGCCCAGGAGGAAACCCCGTGCTTCTTTGTTCCGGGCTGGAGTGGTTTTGTTGTTGTGGCTGTTTTACCCTCAAACTGGAGCTGACAGAAACTTTGTGGGGACTTTATGGAAGGTGAGAGATGCAGCCAGGCTCATTCTAGGCAGGCTTTGAGGATTCGGCTTCCAAGTTGGACTTGGCCACTCACCCGGGGATGGGCCAGGTACAGCTCGTGCAGGGCAGGGTTTCAGCCTTTGTCTGGCAGGGGGAAGTTCCAAGTCTCTGAGATGGAATTAAGAAACCCTTGTTTGGACTTAGCTTTCGTTTCAAAAGTGTGTGTCAGAGGCGCAGAGTGGAGCCATAAGGAAGTTAATGATTTTGGAAACTTGCGAGTGGCCTCACAAGAGATGACTGAGGGTGGAAGACACTGGACCCTCGGTTGATCATGTGCTTGGGGGAAGAAGGCTGAAGGCCAGTTAGTTAGAGTCCTCCTTCAGGGACCCAAGTGACTTGGCTTTTGGAGCTGGTGCAGGGGAGAGGAGTGGGACTCAGCTGCTTCCTCTAGCTGTAGATGGGGTGGCTCTCTGATAGCTTGGTCTTGCTGGCCGCCTCTCTCTCTGCAAGCTTTCCACCTGAGGGCTTGAGGCACACCAAAGAGGGAGCATAGACTGGGAGGTGGTCCTAGCTTGTTGAGCCAAGGGGATTAGTATAGGGTCTCCTGTGCAGAGAGAGAGCCACTGGGAACAGAAGGGGGTTAGTTGTATGGAGGTGGGAGACTTCCTGTGTGGCCTTGAGGCTAGTCCCTGCATGGGAATTCTCAGAGCCCTGAGGATGGGACAAATATTAGCTGAACTCTCAGATTTAAGGAGAGGTCTCATAGGGGTAGGTGGCAAGCAGGCAGGAAGGTGGGGAGAGGCATAGCAGTGCAGGGGGCTCACTAGGATTTCATGTCTGCTTGTTCCAGCAACCAGATCCTGGCCCTACCACAGTCAGCTGGGTTTGTTTCTGTTTTTTTTCCTCTCCCCCAGTGGACAGGAGTGTTCCCATGAGGCTCTTCTTGGACCAGACCCCTGAACTTGGGGGTTGGGGTGTGGGGGGACGGACAGCAGGGCAGTATGGCTGCTATAGTCTGGGGCCAAGGCAGTCAAAATCCTAGACTGTGGAGTGTCCCACTGCAGTCTGGACTGCTGCTGGTGGAGAACACTTTCTCTGAGACTTTCCCTGGGAAGTGAGTTGTTTTGTAGGCTTGTGGCTTCTGCTCATGGGCTCTTCAGTCCTGTAGAATCTGGGACAAGGTCAGGCTGTGCCACTGCCCTCACAGGAAGGTCTTGGGCTCTTGTGTTGCAGCCTGTGGATGGAGGCGTCCAGTATTAAGGAACCTGGGTCCTCCGAGGACAGGTTTGAGGGTACCTGATCCTTGAAGTAGTGACCACTCTTCACCCCCCCCACCCCCCCAGGCTGTTATGCACACCTGGATCCCTGCAGGTGTGTTCACAGTGCCCTCTGCTGCTAGCCCCTGGCTTTTCAAGGCTGATCAGTACAAAAGCAGGCATGCAGGATGTTGGGGGGTGGGGGGGCTCCCTCTCCAGGAGAGCAGCACAGGAGGGGGGCCAGCTTTGCCTTTGGTTTAGGGAAAGAGTGTGTCTGTTTTTGGGGTTGGGGCAAAGGTGTTCCCCTGTAAACATCTGAGCCCTCCCCTGCCTGGTATGTTAGGTCTGAAAGAGAGGACACTTCTCATGTGACTAAGCTTTCTCCCTTCCAGATGTGGCCTGCCGGGCCCTGTCCTGTCTTTCCCTAGTGGCTTGGCAGGAATTTGTCCAAGTCACACGTCTGTGATTCCCTCTGAGTGAGACTTGGCATAAGAGGCCGGTGTCGCTTGTCACGTTGCCATTCTGTCTGAGTCGGAGTTAAGCAGCCTGACTCCGGTTCCTTTTATAGACATTTGCAAGAAGCAGTTCTCTCACCCCCAGTGGATGGGGCTTCTCTCAGGCCCCCCAGGCTTCCGTGCCCCACCTCCAGCAGTCCTGTGTCCGTGAAGGTCCTGGGTCTCTGAGGCGGGTGTGTGCATTCCAGCGGCTGTGGGTTGTCCCTAGATGCAGGGCAGGTGAGGCCGTGCCCCCGGAGGGAGCACAGGTCACCCGTGGAATGTGCATGCACAGGGTGAGTGGCATGGCTGTGAGTACAGAGCCTGCCAGGCACAGGTTCCTCGTGCACTGCCTGGGCTGTTTGTTTTTGTTACTGCGGATTTAGTTTCTTAGTTTCGGAGGTGACCAGAGAGACTAGGGAGAAAGGTGGGAGGGTGGGGTCTGGGTGCTGCACTGGGTAGCTGCTGTGAAGGCTGTTTAGGAAAGCCCCTGTGGGCCTGCTGAGGAGGGTCAGGGGAAGATGGGGCAGTGGCAGCTTTAGGCTTCGAAGAAATGGTGGGTGGGGGAAGGGCTGCTCTGCCCTGACTGTGGCTGAGGAAGGGGGTGAAGGAGCTGACCACGCCTGGCAGGAGGTGGAGGCTGGTGTCCTGGCTGTGTGCTGGTCAAGGCATGCAACCTGAGGGAAGCCCAGTTGGTCTCCCAGCTCTGGCAGTGTGGTACAAAGCTGAGGCTTGGAGCTGGAGGGCACATGCCCTTGCCCTCTTTCCCCCACTGTGAACACTTGAGGCTATGCCTGACAGTTTTGCCTTTGAGATCTGTGCCCAAGTGACAGGATATTTCGAGTTTGGTCCCTGTGAACTGCCCACATGAGAGTGGAGCTCTCTGTTCTATGGAGATGCTCTCTGGAGTGGAGAGAGACTACTGCAAGCTTTCGCTTCAGTCGGTAGCTGGTGGAGAAAGTCCCTCCATCCCTTTTCCTGGGGGATGTTGCAGGTGGCTCCCAGGCCTGGGTGGTGCCCAGAACTCTGGGGCTTGGGAGAAATACTTGAGCAGCAGGAGGGCTGGGGCCAGAACCCGGGAGCCTGATTGTGCTTGGATCCCTGCCACCTTCCCCAGCTGCGTGGCCTCAGGTGCAGCTCCTATCTCCTCCACCTGTAAGATGCGGCCAGGTTGTACCTCTGGAATGGGGTGCTGTAAGGACGCAGGAGGGGTCAGGATAGTCCTTTCTGGATGAGTACTTGGTCTTGGGACCCTCCAGGATTACATGTCTTCCTGCAGCTCAGAGCTTCCCTGTCCCCGTCCTCTGCCCTTCTGCGAACCAACCTGTCTGGTAGATGTCAGGGTCAAGGGGCCACTTGTTCATGAAGCCTCCAGTCCAGGGTTAAAGAAGTAAAGCTTTTAAAGTTAGTCACGTTCCTAATTCTCTGTACTGTTTCCTCCCTTTCCGGGTGACCTGTTCAGGGTGGGGGAGAGGCCATCCAGGTGCTGCCAGGAGGCCCATATTTGAAAGAGTTGGAACTTGTTCTGGCAAAATTGCTCTTTTCTGGAGGGTGTAAAGAAAGAGAAAGTGAGGCTGTTGGGGATGGGGGCAGCCAGCTGGACAGCAGCAGCTGTTCTGGGGCAGGGTCTTCACTCTGCTGCTGCCCCGGCCACTGCAGCCACCTGTAGCATCTTGCTGAATAATGGTTTAGAGGCCATATTGTGTTTCTGGAGTCAGATGTTGGCTCTTAAAATGAAAACTTTTGCCAATGTTCCCTTTGAGATCTGGGGCAGAGCTGAAGTTAAAATATTAGTATTTCTGCAGCAAGACGTGAATCTTTATGTTAAGTGGATATTTTAAGATATATAAGTGGATAAATTGGTTGGGTGGTGGTGTATGCCTTTAATGCACTTTGGAGGCAGAGGGCCAGGTGGATACCTGTAAGTTTGAGGCCTACCCTGGTCTACATAGTCAGGTCTATGTAGAGAGAGCTTGTCTCAGAAAACAAGCAAGCAAACAAGTCACGTAGCACATGTTCGGGCCAAACTGCATCCAGCTTGAGCTTCCTCCAAATTTAGGAAACGTTCTGCTTCCAGAGCTTCGGGCTTTGGGTGTGTGGGTTCAGGGCACGGGATCCCACCCCCTAGTCCATGGAAGCCTGTGTGGAGCTGGAGTTAAGTTGCTTTCGTGGGATGAGGGTATGTGGTCTCCAGGCACAGACTGCTGACTGCCGTCAGATGTCCCACCTCCTTATGTGACTGGTCCCCACGTGGTGTGGTTGAAGGAGCATCTTCTTTTCCCGGAGGCGTGGAGTCTTAATCCTCCCAGAGATGAGCAGCCCTAAGTAACTCGAGGGGATGAAGCAGGAGGTTCTTGGTGCCAGGTGTGGCCCCTTGTGACCGTGTGGTCAGCAGATGGCATTGCTCCTCAGCTTTGAGCTCTGACAGAGCAGGTGTGAGCCTGCTGTACATTCTGCCAGTGTCTGGAGGCCCAGTGGTGACAGGTCAGCTAGGCCTGCTCTGGTTCTCTCAAAAGTTAGGAGACAGAAGACGGAAGGCCTTGTGCCAAGATGCCGGCCTGGCTACTGTTAGGAACCCTGTGCATCAGGCAGTTCAGGCCACAGGGAGCTCGCAGAGAACCTGCCATCCTGGGCTCCAAAACAAGCTTGTGTCAAAATAGTCCACACCTGGGATGTTCCTGCGGATGAGATGCAGGGCAACATGGAGAGCCCTCCCAACTCCTCCCACCATCCTTCAGTGTCCCACCACCATCTGGGCGCCTTTCTCAGGTGATAAAGGTCTTGAGGCCCCTGGTTTCTTTCAAAGTTCCTGGTCACCCAATCAGCAAGATTTGCTTCCCATGACCCAATGCTTTTGTGGGACATTTTCTTTCTTCTCCTGTCCCTTCCTAATCTTCTTTTAAGACAGGGTCTCATGTAGCTCGGGTTGGCCTCTGACACATTATGTAAGGGAGAGTAACCTTGGAGTTCTGATCCTCCTGCCTATACCTCCCCAGACCAGTGTGCCCACTTTTCATGGTGTGTTCTGTAACTGAAATATGCGGACCAGTGTTTGAGGATTACCTCCGAGCACCGTTGTGAAGGGGCTCGGAGAAATGGAAGGGTGAAGCCCAGACAGAAATGCCCTGAATGGGTCACATGGCCTTCTGCTAGCCACTCTGGACATTTCTATTCGCAAGGCCCGCCCACCTGTGCTCAGGGATAGCTGGTGTCAGAAGGCAGCAGAGTAGCCTCAGGTACTTTTCAGTGAGGATTTTCACCACTGGCTAGAGTGTACCCTGCCGCTCCAGCGGGTGGAGGAGTCCTGCCCAGTCCTTAGTAGGCCAAAGGAAGTGTGGTGACTTGGTGACCTTGTGGTAGTTAAGGGACACTTTTGTAAGCGTCATAGAACAGGCCTTGATGGCACCTCTGTATTCCTAGACCTTGGGAGGTGAAAGCAGGAGGGCCAGAAGTTCAAGGTCCTCCTCAGTTATATAGGGAGTTTCAGAGACCCGGTTTAATTCCCCCAACCTGCAGATCACACAAGAGGTAGCTGTGCTGACAAGCGCAGGCATCCTGATTCTTGTGGCTCACAATAGGTGCTAGCCGCCTGTGCCAGGTGGAGAGGTAAGCTCCCAGGAGCTGAGAGGAGGGTGGCTTCCCAAACCTGCCTGCTTAGAGCCTCCTCACCGCAAGAGCTTGTTGGGGTTCAGGCACTGCTCGGCGTGTTGGGGCTTCTTGTGCATCTTAGGTTTATGTCTGTTCCTGGCAGCTTCTCCTGAGAGGGTGGGGGAGGCTGGCATGGAGTTTGCCTTGTCTTCTAAGCAGATGAGAATGAGAGGCCCAGAATATCCAGGTTTACTTGTCATAGTCCTAGGAAGTGGCAGAGCTGGGACCTTGCCCAGCAATTTTGGGTCTCAGCGTGTTTGGTTTTTTTAAGCTGTCATTTTTCTGCTCTCTCCATGAGGTGGAAACAAGGAGCGGCCAGTGTGGCCTAAAGGGTCAGTGTGCAAGACCATAGGGGGGGATAAGAGGGTGCTGGGGGGGGGAACCTTACACCCCTCACCCCCCACCCCCGTGACATCCCTGCTGAGCCCTCTGTGCTCTGACCAGCTCAGATAGCACTCAGACAGTGTCTCTCCAGCAGCCCCCTTCCATTTTGTCATCTTGAGCTTGGCTCAGTTTCTTTTCTGTCCCAGCGTTGTGCACTGCCCATGGGCATGTGACTGGAGCACAGGACGGGGCATCCTGTTGGAGCCAGGAGCCTGGGGAGGAGCTGTGGGAGTATGTCTTAGTCAGGGTTTCTACTCCTGCACAAACATCAGGACCAAGAAGCAAGTTGGGGAGGAAAGGGTTTATTCGGCTTACACTTCCATACTGCTGTTCATCACCAAAGGAAGTCAGGACTGGAACTCAAGCAGGTCAGGAAGCAGGAGCTGATGCAGAGGCCATGGAGGGATGTTCTTTACTGGCTTGCCTCCTCTGGCTTGCTCAGCCTGCTCTCTTATAGAACCAAGACTACCAGCCCAGAGATGGTCCCACCCACAAGGGGCCTTTCCCCCTTGATCAGTAATTGAGAAAATGCCTTACAGTTGGATCTCATGGAGGCATTTCCTCAAATGAAGCTCCTTTCTCTGTGATAACTCCAGCTGTGTCAAGTTGACACAAAACCAGCCAGTACAGAGTGTGTCTGGTAGAAGTGAGGCTTGGTGTCTAGAGCTTTGGGACTCTGAAAAGCTCTTGAGCCTGATGGAGTTACGTGGAGAAGAGATCGCATCAGGCACTGATGGAGTTACGTGGAGAAGAGATCCCATCAGGCACTGGGTGTATTTTGATTCCGGCTTTGCCTGGCAGCCATGTCTTTGGGTCCCACCTTGTGCTTGTAGGGAGCAGACTGAATAGGAGGCGTTACAAGCTCTCAAGTGACTTTCTGCGTGTGTGAACGTGGCCGACTGCTTTCCTTAACTTCACACCAACCAAATGA
Source organism: Mus musculus (assembly GCF_000001635.26). Classification (NCBI taxonomy): domain Eukaryota; kingdom Metazoa; phylum Chordata; class Mammalia; order Rodentia; family Muridae; genus Mus; species Mus musculus. Next base: position 144,263,236 of record NC_000071.6, read on the forward strand.
TTGCTCTTTAAACACTTAGAGGACAGAAGACTTTGCAGCCCTGGAGAAGCATGCTGGGCCTGTGGACAGAGCACTTGGCCTGCTACTCAGGAGGCTCTGGCTTCCGTCCCCAGCACAGCAGGCACACTAGAGTGGGTTTCATTTCTGCGGTGTCTTGTTTTCCAGCGCTGTAGGAATTTTTATCGACTCACTTGGGTCACTCTTGTTTTTGTTGGGTATGAAGGCAGAGTCAGAGGAGAGCTCCACGGAGTTGCTTCTCTCTCTCCATCCTGTGAGGGGCTGAACTTGACAACCTGATGATTGAGGCCATCAGGTTTCCGTGGCAAGTCCTTTCCTGCCGAGCCATCTCAGCAGCCCCACCTCACCCCTTTTGTAAGTGTGTAACGGAAAGTTCTTGTCTTTATTCACGTTAGGTGATACCTTTTACCCTGTTTGTCTAGGATGCCCTTGGTAGCACTGGCAGTTTATACTGGTTCCAGCTAGTTCTATGCACTCTAGCCCTAGGCTGTTGCGCGCGCGGGCGCGCATGTGTGTACGTGTGTGTGTACGTGTGTGTGTGTGTGTGTGTGAGAGAGAGAGAGAGAGAGAGAGAGAGAGAGAGAGAGAGAGAGAGAGAGTGAGTGAGTTAGTTGCTTGTTCCGACTGAGCACATTCCCCTGCAGGTCGGGCAGGTGCTCTGTAGGTGGTGAGGTCCCCTTCCGTGCCGCCCTATGACCCATGGGCTGTCAGGTTGGGGGTGGGGTCCTAACTTGGTTGCCTCTCTCTCCCCGCAGGGTTGGTGTCCTGGAGTACTGCTTCACCTGCCTGGGCATCTTCCTGGCCATCGTCCTGTTCCCTTTTGGGTTCCTCTGCTGCTTTGCACTGAGGAAGCGAAGATGCCCCAACTGTGGAGCGGTCTTTACTTAGAGGGAACAGCACACCCAGTTTTCCTACATTCAGCTATGTTTTCTAATGTAAATGTTGTGTACAATAGTTTTATTTGATTAAGCTTCTGGACTGTTTTGTAAAGTGTGGCGGGCTAGACTGGCATAGGGGTGACGCAGAGGTGGAAGGCAGCGACCTGCCCCCAAGGCTAAGGGTAACGTGCTGCTTCTATTTTTTGCAGTCTTCACTTTGAGAATGGTGAGAAATACTGTTTTAAATAAATGAGATTCATACCATTGTGTAGCTTGTTCTGCTCGACCATGGGTTTTTACGCACCGCCCCCTGGAAGTCTCGCCATGGGAAATGTCACATGCAGAGGCCGCCCATGGCCATCTTCTGGTCCTCAGGTACCACTTACAGCTCAAATGTGTTTCAAATCTCTTTTATTATTAACATTAAACAAATGTTAACCTTTGTGTCTGCAGTCAAGGTAAGTTCGCGTAAGGGAGGGAGACCCAGGGCTAGGAGGGCACAGCAGACTGGTTCCTGTACTCGTGTGCGGAGCCAGGACATGAGTCCTCAGCCCACTTCCCACCTTATCCTGCACATAGGTTGGTCACAGGGAGAACATGGACTGTATTTCCCCTATCAGGCCAGGACACCTGCCTAACACGGTGGTAATGGATGGCATGACCCAGGCTCTGTACTTTAGGGAGGTCACTGGCATGGGCAGGCCTGTACTAAGTTACCCTTGATGGGGCCATCAGGCTTGCTCTCCCATGGGAGCTTGCCACTGCTTGGCCCAGCTGGAAAGGACGGCGTTTCCTGTACATAGACCCGGACCAATTTGGGGATAATTTCTCGGTGAGATCTGAGAATCTGATAAGCAGCAAGTTTCTATCAACAGTGACTGTCCTGAGGATGGGTTTTAATTATTTGCTATTCTAGACAAGGTCTACATCTTGGGCAGGTAGGGGCAGCCTGACCTCTGGCTCAAGGCTCTATGCAGTGGCCTGAGCAGATGTTGGTCTGCGCATGGGACAGTGTTGGGCTGGAATGGCAGGCCCACCCTCCTGCCCACCAGGCTTCAGAATCGCTATTTACAGGCCAGTGGCTGGTTAAAAAATGAGTGACAGGAGGTGACCCCAGAACCATGACGGGGCTTTGGTTACCTGGTTTGGTTTGTACAGAGCCCTCAGACGTATTGAGACCCCTGCTGGCAACCTTTGTAACACTGAATTCAGTAACTCCTGGAGATAAATTTACAAGTGCCAATGAAGCAGGCTGACTGTCTCAGCTCTGCAGCAATGCCTGTCAATGAGGTTGGAGTTCTACTTGTTTAATCAAAAGGTAAAAATTGGGTCATTTAAAAAATATTTAATATATTTTCATAATTTACACTGCTTACTGGATTTGCATGCTCTGATGCAAACTTACATAATATAATGAACATCATAATGCTACTTAAGAACACAGGCTTTATAAAATAAAACTCTGGTCTTATTTGCATTCAGCTACAGAAAGCCAGACATAAAAGCATACACCGACTATCCCTTATTCTGGCTATTTCCTTAAAAATAAAAATTTAAAAATTTGAGCCAAATTTACTGCTTTTTGAATAGAAAAGAAAATATTTCAAATGATTGATTTATTCACTAAGCTACTCATTTACCTTAAAGACAGAAATGTGTAAACCCACCTCTGTCAATCTGAGAAAGTACATTGATTTGCTCAAGTGGGGCTTCATTGACATCAGGCACTCTGCAATCTTTGACAGTGCCTGCTGTCCAGCAATGTATACCTATCGCCCTGTGGGTGAGAACTCGAGTAGAGGGACTGGCACTGTCCCCTGCATCTTCATCGGATGATCGGTGCTGATCGGTCATTTGTCACTGTTGGCCGGAGTTTCACGGTGGCAAAGGGGTTTTCTCCACTATAGGGGAGGAAAGTATAAAAATTGACATATTCAACCCCCCCCCCCCCAAAAAAAAAAAGAAAAAGAAAAAAGACCTCCATGGCAGGACTTTGATGTTGTGTACATTATGGGGTGTTGAGATTGGAATTGAGTGTTTCTGTGGGTTGACCACCAAGTGCCCAAAATAATCTGTCTGTCTTCCCCTCTGGTGCTGGGGTGTGCTGGGGTTACAGATGCATGCTCTGGGTGTTGGGGGTTTGGACTCAGGTCCTTTTTATGCTTGTGTAGCAAAAATTATTCAATATTGCATACACACCCAGGACTGCCCGTTCTGAACACAGAAGTGTGCGGCAGCTTACTATGCCTCGCTAGGGAACAAGTCACACAGGCTGCTTTAGTCTCCTGTGGGACAGGCTACCCTGCCATGGGTTCTGCTCTGTCCCTCTCCACCCCATTCCTGGACTGTAAAACTAGTGGTGACAAGAAGGGTGGCCTCAGTTTCCTCTGTCTGAGAAAGGCCTATGGGGCACCACTGGCCACTTCCTAGCAGACAGGACAACGTTCCACTGACCTTGTGCACAGGGTATACATACCTGAGGAATGGCGGCTTTGCGGTCCCGTTGGCATCGCTCTGGAAAGGACAAAGATTATGGAAGGCTTGAAATCGGTACACTCTTTTTATAAGATCCACAGGTAAAGACAGGCAGAGGTAAGTTTAGCCACCCGTGGGGCTGGAGATAGGGATCCGTGAATGATGCTGTTGGTGTAGATAATCGAGGTCAGTTCCCAGCACCTACACAGAGGCTCACAAGCACCTATAACTCCAGCTCCAGGGGATCTGGATCCTGGAATCTGCACTCAGGCTCAAGCACACACACGTAAAAATACATCTTCAAAGCTATTCATGTTTAAAAGTATCCTGTGATCTCACATTGAGATGACTACCTCATATCTAAAGTATTTCAAAAGAATAAGCAAAGGAGAGAAAACAGTTTAGAACTTAGAGCATTTCAGAAACTGGGGGACTAGATGCCTTCAAGTGTGGCGACTGTTCACACACAGGTCAGTATGGAACATCCTGGATGCTCAGAAACTCAGGTCTTACTGAATTTAAACACAACACCAGAGCATAGCGTGGAAGGAAACACTTACAGATAGGGCCTCAGACCCACGTTGTGGTGCTATGGTGACTGGGCTCCACACCCCTTTTTATTTCCTTGGACTTTTTTTTCCCGGTTTTAGAGCTTTATTGTAGAAAGGCAGGAAGAAAGAAGGTAGAAGGAGAGGCCAGCCATGGCCACGTGGAGAAAGGGGGAAAGGGGAAGGGAAAGAGAGAAGGAGGACTAGAGAGTAAGAAAGGTGAAAGCTAAAGAGGACACACCCCTTTTTAAAGTGGCATCCTCAATAATGACATGAAGGTTACTTAGTTTGGGAGACTGATGCTAACTGCAGACGCCAGCCATCTGGGGACCTGGGGAGTGGCTTGATACAGCACTTACCCTTGCATGTAGGAGTTCTGGGTTCAGTGCTGGGGAAGGAAAGACCAACAAGGGGTGGGGGCTTCTGAAATGAGGGTCTGTCCACGTTCTGCAGGTGTGTGGCAGGTCACGGGTGTGTCAGGACCACCTTTCTGGAATTCTAAAAGTTCTACCATCTTAAAGTCTTTCCGTGCTGTTCCTCTGAGATCACTCTGAGCACATGGAGCTAACTCAGCAGCACCCAGCAGAGGACAGAAGAATGTCATCTAATGCTCTGGAGCCAAGCCAAGCTGTCTCCAAGTCCTAGAAAGCTTCCTAGTTTCTCAGTAGTCTTGGGCACTTGTAGATTCAAAGGAAGTGCCTCACATGCTAGTGTGTGTTCTGAGGCTGAAGCCTGGGCCAGGACTGCCACAGGCCAGCATCTCCCGAATACTGGAATTCACCTGATAGATACACTCTCAGCCAGAGGCAGGCTGGAGGCACCTGGGCCGTGACCTCAGCCTCTGGGTTGCCTGGAGTCGGCACAGTCATCTAGCACAGGACTTAGTGTATACTCATCACAAGCACAAAGCCACTGCCTGGCTTGGCACATTTTAATCAGGCTTCAAGTGGTGTGAAGTGATTTCTTCCTGCAGGGCACTCTGTTTCTTTAGCGGGCCTCTGGACAAGTCACCTCTGATGTAACTTCATTTGATAGGGATCGTTAAGAGCCAATTTATGATTTCTTTTTAAAGGACATCAGGAGGTCTGGCCTGTCGATTGCCTGCTCAAATTGCTGGCATGATTGGACTGCCTGGAGCAGTATGCCAGGCAACAGTCTGAGTCTGGAAGGAGCCCCTTGGTGCCCAGAAGTCAGACCAGCAATGCAGCCTCGCAGCCCCAGGCTGCCTCAGTTAACATAAGCAGACTCTTCCCATAGAAAAACACTCCCTTCTGTTTTCCTCTGGGCAAACACTGACCTATCCTGTGTGGCCTTAGAAGGACAGCACCAGATCCTCAACTGGAGACTAGCCTGCTCTCTACCCGACAGCACCTGCTGTAACCTCCTAAAACCACACGCTCAGTGCGTTTTAAGGTGCCTCACCACACTCTGAACTCTTACAGCCCCAGGTAGAAACGACCAAAAGTCCGGCAGGAAACCAGCACTTGACTTTTATGCATTCTGTCCCTGTGAGATCTCAGTGCCAGGCCATGGGGATCCTGGCCGTAGAGAAGAGACAGTAACTATGGGGCACACAGGAAGTCCCGGTTTTCTCAGAATGATGTTTCTTAATCTGTTTCTGATTCTACAGTCACTTCAAGAAAATTCACTTTAAGGCCAGGTCTGGTATCCGGTGCTCGCATGCCCAGCCCTTGGCAGGCTAAGAAGAGAAGAGAAGAGAAGAGTCTGAGGCCATTCTGGGCCACATAGACCCTGACTCAATTCCCAAAGATCTCGGGATGTAGTTCAGCTGGTAGGCCCTGGGTTTCATTCCCAGCACATCATAAACTGGCCATGGTGGCATCAAGCTATAATCTCAGCACTGGGGAAGTGGAGGCAGGACGATCAGAAGTTCAAAGGCATTCCTGGCTACACAGCAAATTTTATGCTAGTGTGGGTGATATGATTTTTTTTTTAAAGATTTATTTATTATATCTAAGTACACTGTAGCGGTCTTCAGATGAGGGCGTCAGATCTCATTACAGGTGGTTGTGAGCCACCATGTGGGTGCTGGTAATTGAACTCAGGACCTTCGGAAGAGCAGTTGGTGCTCTTAACCACTGAGCCATCTCTCCAGCCCGCGATATGATCTTGTTTATAAAAAATGAAGAAAAGGTGTGTAGTCTTTATGTGTTATTCCTGTGCTTGGTGCATGCACTTGTATGCTATCCTTTAATAAAGTGTCTACTTGAAAACCAACTAAAGGCAGGTCCCTGACTTAGGTGATGTGGTGTGGTGGTCCTCAATAGTGTGAAGTGATACAGAATAGAAAAGTATACTGTGAATTTTGGATGTGGTCTTTCCCTGGGCTGGTGATAGATGATACAGTCCTTTCCCATGGGATGCGCTGTGTAGTACTGAGACAGCTTCTGGCACTCTGCAGTATGCTGTCTTACTAAGCTATGATGGGCCACAGGTTAGGTGACGATGTGTTTTCAACTTCCCACAGATGTTTCAGAGCATAATGCCACCACAAAGGTCCACAAACATCTGCACTGGGAGTTTTGAGGCAGCTTTTCCTCTGCTGCTTGAGTTTTTCAGTAGTCTGAAAGTGTAACTTTCCTTTGGAGTGACTCCCCTGCCTCACCCCTCCAGCACCACTCTAATTTCTAGACTAACTTTTAGTGCCGTCCATCAGAGTGACTTCAAAATACACCATTATTCTTTGCCCAGCTCAGCTGTCATACCTCCCACTTCCTAGTCAGGAATGACTGCTGCCCCCAAATCTGCCCTCCCCACTTCCCTTTCCTTGCAGTTGGGGATACCATGGCAGACAGGCAGGGCCTGTTACCCAAGCTGTGTCATCTGGCAGCCAGTAAGGTACTGGTCCCTAAGCACACAAAACAAAATGGGATGATTCTGGCCAAGCCAAGGTGCTCAGATGGGGCCAGGCAGGCCATTAGGAGAGTGGGCTATCTTGTCCCTAAAACACCAGGGCAGCGGTGGCCTTTAGACTGGAAAGGGAGATGACAACCGGAGGTTGTCCGTGTCCATAAGGTAACAGGCAGAGTCGAGGTTTCTTGTGATCCTGCTCACTCCAAGAATGCAGACCCTCTGACGACCTGGTGTCCACGGTCGCATACACTGGTTACTTGCCTTCTGTCCCACTGTCCCCTTCCTAAGGTCTTTGTGGAGATGCACAGCGCCAAGAGCTTGATCCCTTACAAGATGGTCTTGGGTTACCCTAACACAGCTTATTCCTTAGGACTCAGGAAGATACTTTCATAGGATTAAAGGGCTGGACGACCCCGGGTGGGCTGGGTCCCGCTGAGAAAGCCTAGGGAACCTGGAACACCTAGTAAAGATGGCCATTTCAGTATGATGACATATGCCTGAAATCTCAGCACTTGGGCGGTAAAGACAGGAGGAACATTTTGAGTTAAAGGCCACTCTTATCTTCATAGCACTACATGTTCTCAAACTCAAACGAATGGGCGTTTCCCTGGGTGTAGGGATGCATGTCTGTGATAAAGCACCTGAGAAGCTGAAGGCAGGGCAATTGTGAGTTCAAGGCCAGGGTCTAAGGCCAGAGAGATGGCTCAGTAGTTAAGAGCCCTTGTTGCTCTCGCCGTGGTCCTGACTTCAATCCCCAGGACCATCATGATATTTCACAACCCTCTGTAACTCCAATTCTTCTGACTTCCTTCAGGTACCAGGTATGCATGTGGTAGGCACACACACACACACACACACACACACACACACACACACACACAGAGACAAACACTTGTTAAAAATGTAAAATAAAGCCGGGCGTGGTGGCACACACCTTTAATCCCAGCACTCGGGAGGCAGAGGCAGGTGGATTTCTGAGTTTGAGGCTAGCCTGGTCTACAGAGTGAGTTCTAGGATAGCCAGGGCTACACAGAGAAACCCTGTCTCAAAAAACCAAAAAGAAAAAAAAAAGAAAGAAAGAAAGAAAGAAAAAAAAGAAAAAGAGAAAGAAAGAAAGAAAGGAAAAAGTAAAATAAAAAAAAAGACATGAAAGAGATTATAAAAAATATTTAAATCAACTACAAATCCCCAGAGAGTCCCAGACCAAAACCTGCCATCATGCTTGCTTTTGGAAGCAACGCTAATTCTGTGGCTTCCTGTCTTTGCTCCTGGGAGCCCTGATTTGAGCTGGAGTCTGATGAGGGAGCAGTGCCAAGGGGAGGGTGGCCCTTCTCTCTGTAGTCTGCCTAGGATCCTGAAATATCCAAGAGGTGTCTGTCCTTTCTGTAGCTGGTAACAATGGTGTACAAGTCTGCATGTACCCCCATCCTCTAACGGGAAGCCCCCTGCATTTGTGTAGGGCCACTGTGCATTTCTCCTCCGAGTACAAAGACAAAGTAAGCATCCTTAGTGGGACTGGGCGCAAGCTTGGGTAAGGACTCTCAAATATTTCTGCCTTTGGATTTTGAAAGCCAATTGCTGTTTTGCTTGTTTGTTTGAGATTGGGTCTCATGTAGCCAAGGCTAGCCATGATCTTGAATTCCCGATCTTCTTGCCTTCACCTCTGAGAACTGGGATTTTAGGTATGTAGCACTATGCTAGGTTTCTGTGGTGCTGGGGGTGGAACCCACAGCTTTATTCAAGCTGAGCAAGAATTGTAACAACTGAGCTACATCTCCATCATTGTCTGCCGGCCTTTGACTTTTTTACTAGCTGGTACTTCCAGCTAGCTTTCTTCCAGTTGGCTATCTTCTGGATCAGGAAGGCAATCCGACATCTTATCAGGTCTCTGGTAAGCGGCAGAGAAGGCTGTGGAATGTGCCTTATCAGTCAGAGCTCCCAGCTCCCTAGACCTCCTTGTGCTGATAACCACTGTGCTATTACAGGGACATTTCTCAATCCACTGCAGGACCTAGGAAGTGGCTGCCATCTGTTCTCTGTTTCCCACGGTTCTGTAATCCATGTCTCTCTTAAGTTATCCAGCCAGGCAGGGTCCAGGCGTGGTGGCTCAGTTGGTGGTGGCTGGAGAAAATGTTATGAGTCCACCGTGTGTGGGTGTCAGGTCAGGACTGGAGGTGAAAATGTCAATCACCAACCGCCCATCCACCTACCCATCCATCTGTTTATATTTATCTAAATCTGTATCAAAAGAAACATAATGATAATCATATCCTGGAAATATAAGCATTACTGAAATTTTCTAGCTTTCAGAAAAGGGAACCAAATCAAATCTATCCTTTTTTTTTTTTTTTTTAATGGTGCTCAGGGTTAAATTCAGGGTTTTCTACATTCTAGTTGATCGTTCTACCATTGAGCTATATCCCTAGCCCCCTAGGTTATTGCTATTATTATTATTATATTATTTTCAATAAATATTCAAGATCCTAGGCAAACTAGAGAGAGAAGGGCCGATCTCCCATTGACACTGCTCCTTCATTAGACAGGCTCAAATCAGGGGTCCCGGGAACACAGACAGGAATCAGCAGAATTAGTGTTGCTTCAAAGAGCAAGTGTGATGGTCGTCTTTGGTTTGAGGCTCTCTGGGGTTTTGATGTTGATTTAAATATTGTTTATAATCTCGGTCATGTTTTTTTTTTCTTTTAATTTTATATTTTTAACACGTGTTTGTCTGCATGTGTGTATGTACTGGGACAGATTCCAGGATCTTGTGCATGCTACCCAAGTACTCTACCACAAAGCTATTCCCATATCCCGAAGTAGACCTTAGATAAGAATGTAGTTATTAGGTTTCTTAGATTTTACTAAAGGACTGGGACAAAACTTGGGACTCGGATCTTTAACAAAAATCTGTAGCCACTGTAGACTTCGTTATGAGCCCAGCTCTAAACAAGGTGATTATGCTGTCCCCTCAGGGCCCAGGAGCACTGCAGAAGAGGGGTAGACTCCTCACTTGTTTTTCCTTTGACGGGGTCATGTTTACGTTTATGAGAGAGTCTTACTATCTAGTCCAGACCGGCCTGAGACTTACAGTTCTCCTGCCCCAGCCTCCTGAATGCTGGGATTACAGGCCCGTGCTACCACACTGCCTCAGTTTCTCAATATTGACAGCAGCTTTTGATTTAGGCAGGTAAGAGGTTTGAAAACAAAGCTAGGTCTTATTTCAACTGTGAAATGCTAAGTGAAGAATCGGTTACCATTGCTGACTCCGTGTGCCTGAGGGTGACACGGGTTATGTGCTTTTCCCTTGTTTTTGAGACAGAGTTTCCCCGCTTTGACTCTCCTGGAACTCAATCTGTAAACCAGGCTGGCCTCGAACTCACAGAGAGGCACCTGTGTCTGCCTCCCAGCGCTAGGATCAAAAGCGTGTGCCACCACGCCCCGCACATTTTTCTTTTGTGGGAGGTGGGGGAATCCCTTTGTTACTGTTGAGTCTATTTACTGTTTAAAGATGGACCTGTCAATGTGTCCACCCTATGAAGTGAGGATTACTCTGTCAACTCCCTTGGTCCTAGTGGCAAGATGATTGAAGATAACAACCTGTTTTGGGGGATGGAGGGAGACGGCTCAGAGGTTAAGAGTACTTGCTGCTCTTCTAGAGCACCTGAGCTTGGTTCTTAGCATCAGCAGCAGCTCACAACTATAACTCCAGCTCCATGGGATCAGATGCCCTTTTCCAGCCTCCACGAGCACCAACTCACATAGGTGTGGAACATGAGCACTCATACATAGAAACAATAAACTTTCAAAGCTACAGGGATGTAGCTCAGTGGTAGAGGACATGTCTAGCAAACAGAAAGCTCTGGGGTCAACTGTCAGCAAAATACCAAACAAGCAATCAAACGAACAGGCAGCTGCCCCATGGATAAAGTGTGGGGGTTTCTGGGTTGTTAAGTGGGTGGAGACAGGGTTTCACGAGTGCTGTGTATGTACTCTGCTGCCGAGCTACACTCTAACCTTTTCTTTTGATTGAGAAAAAGAATCTCACTAATTTGTCTAGGCTGGGCTTGAACTTGCAATCCTCTTGCTGTAGCCTCCCAAGTAGCTGGGAGCATACCTGCCATCAGACCTGTCTTGGACAGGATTTTTTAACCTTAAAGCACACTAGACAGCCAGTTAACTTGCTGACTCCAATGGCAAGTGACCATAGAGGGGCAGAGAAAAGCTGACTGTGCTGGGGCTCCAGAAACACAGGACAGTGAGGGGACAGTGAGGGGACACAGTAAAGGGTACTCCAGGGATGCAATCAGCAGAGCAGAGACTGGCGACACCTTCCAGGACAAACGACCAACAGCAGCAACAACGACAATTGCAAGGAAAGAGAATAAAGTGAGACCTGTCAATGAGAAAGACTCATGAAGCCCCTTGACTAACTACAAGATCCAGACACACACACACACACACACACACACACACACACACACACACACACACACACACACACTTTCTCTCTCTCTCTCGTTCTCTCTCTCTCTCTCTCTCTCTCTCTCATCTCTCATCCAATCTGGTTTCAAATACTGTATGTACTATATAGCTAAGGATGATGCTGTACTTCAGATCTTCCAGACTCTGCTGCCCGAGTGCTAGGATTGCAGGTATCTGCCACTGCATCTTGATTTTATAAACAATATTTTATTGACATTATCATGAATTAGAATAATGACTAGTTGATGATGTTCACAAAATACTCTCAGACTGGACGCTGAGGTTGCACCCTGACTCCTCAGCCATCCTCCATGTCTACCATTTCCTCATCTGTCCTCCCTGAAGAGAACTCTCCCGCAGTCCCCCTGACCTAGAGCCAGCCATATAGGCTATGCCCTGTGTGTGCACGCTGCACACAATGTTGATGCTTCCTGCTCTCTGCCTCATAAACATCTCCCAGGACTTCTACACAATGGCTCCTTCCTGTCACAGCTTGAATGCCACTTCAGAAAGACTATAGCCACACATGCTGCTCATGGGCTGACTCTTAGAAGCAGGAATGCATCTAGGAGGCTGCCCTTGCTCCTCAGCAAGCTTTGGAGGAAGGTCTTGCCCCTTCCTTCCTCTCAGCTTGGAGGCCATCCCAGCACGCTACTCTCAGTGGGATCCCTGGAGGCCTCCCCACTCGGAACGCCTTTTTTTCTTCGTCTTTTTTGGGACTCCATCTTGGGACACTGAACTTTAAACAAATCTAAGCGTCACATCCACCCAGGATGCCACCCTATTCATTATTTCCGGCCCCCTCTTCATTTTCAGCATGGCTTTTGTCCTGTTTTGGTTTATTATCTGCCGCTAATCACTAAATTCCAAAGTCGCCTGGACCTCGCTTGTCTGTCTCGAGCTCCCAGGTGCCTGGTGCTCCGGAGACACCCCACCTGCAATTGCCCCCGGCCAGGATACAGCTAGGCTCCCAAGCGCCACCGCCTTGCCCTTCTTAGGGTACTTTAGGATTAAAGACAACGTTTGCACAAAGTCCCCATTTTTAAGCTCTTCGTTTTAGAAAGTAACAGAAAAGGAACACAATGCCCAGAAAGAGGCTAAAAGGATAAAAACTAAGACAAAGGCAAGGAGGCAGGCCGGCTCTCCTCCAGGAGACAGAGTAACATGCAGGGAGGGCTTAGAGCTGGGGAGAGTGTGGATCTGTGAAGAAGAAAAGCCAAGGCCGTCCCCCCTGCCCTCCAGCCCGTCCAGTCAACACTCACGGGAGAGGTGGATGTGGCGTCTGGTCTGGACACTGGCGCTCTGAAGGTAGAAGCAGAAGGCACCTTGGGAGCGCCCGCTTTCTTGTCTGAGGTGGCTCCCATGGACAGGCACTCCAAGTAGTCGGGAGGTGGGATGACAACGCTGCTCTTCTCAGTCAGGTCCACCGTGCTGATGCTTCTCACGGGTGCAGGGCTCAACGCCAAAAGGGAGGGAGCCAAGTCAGACAAGGACCCCGGAACCCCAGACACCCCATGGCCAAGGACTGGGGTGACAGACAAAGATAAAGTCCAGCTTGATCCCCAGCATCCTCATGTTGGGGTCCCCAACTATCTGTGACTCCATTTCCAGGATCCAGTGCCCTCATGTAGCCTCTGAAGGCACTGGTGTGCATGTGGTTCACAGACATACATGAAAGGGAAAGTGAAGAGAGGGTGACAGTACTGCGCTACACACATACATAGTAGTTTACATATGTGCTTACGTGTGTATGTTTATATACATTTGCATTTATCTTTAGCTATATACTGAGACCCTGTCTCAAAAAACAACTCTTACCCCTCCCCAGACAGACAGTTTCCCTTTTTGGTCTGACAGCATGTTTAGACTCTGCCAGAGAGGAACATATGGAGCTACGTTCTGAGGAGAGGGGCTGAAGGATACTGAGTGTGGCACTGAGGGGTCAGAGGTCAGAGGAGAGCATGCCTGAGGCGTTTATGGTAAAGACGACCAGTTCACTGTGGACTTGTCCTTGCTGAGGTTTATCGTATGGTCAGTTAGAAATACCTAAGACCGTAAGTAGCCACACTGGATATATACTCAGCCTGGGCAGGTTATAACTAAGTTCCAGTCTTGCTTCTGTACTTTTAGCTGTATGCCTTTGAGCAAAGTGGGTTTTTGTTTGTTTGTTTGTTTTCCGAGACAGGGTTTCCCTGTGTAGCCCTGGCTGTCCTGGAACTCACTTTGTAGACCAGGCTGGCCTCAAACTCAGAAATCTGCCTGTCTCTGCCTCCCGAGTGCTGGGATTAAAGGCGTGTGTCATCATGTCCAGCTTTTTTTTTTTCCCTTTGTCTAGCTACCTGACTGAGAACTGACTTTGGGTCCTCTACAGCAGTAGAAAGCATTCTTAAACCCTAAACCATCTTTCCAGCAGCTCCAAAACGGCTATTTTCTTGGTCACAGCCTACACTGAAGAACTGAGGATTATCAGCATGGCGGTGACAAGGGAGGCCTGCTGGCGTAGTTACACACTGAGTGCAGCTGCTGAGCTGCTCCGTGGGAAACGCGCCTGCTGGGACCCACATGATGGAAGGGAAGAACTGACTTCTGCAGGTTGTCTTCTGACTTCCACACATGTGTTGTGACACCTGCTCCCTCCCCCAAAGGAAATAAAATGTGAAAAAAAAATAGATGAACTAGCTCAGGAAACACAGATAACAGAGGACTGAGGGTGGGTCCCAGGAAGCGTGACTGTCTGCAGTGGAGCAAATGGACCCACAGTCGACACTGAGTGGAACACAAGGAGGGAAGAAAACACAGCCCCAGGCCAGAATTCAAGGTAAGGGAACATCACAGTGGAGCGCTGCACAGGGCTACTGCTGCTGGTAAAAAAGAGGAACTGTGAGCTGTGGGCTCAGTGTGCGGCCGGTGGGGACAGGGAGGGGTGAAGAGTTGGTGGCTGGGCCTTGTCCTAGCAGAGTCAGGGAAGCTCATGGACCAGAGAAACCACAGAGGAGCAGCCATTGGCTCCGATCCTCCGAGCGTCGAAGGTGAATCCCAGGGTGGCTGCAGACGGGGCTCTAACTCTAATGTGTCCGGGACACTAGGGACAGGGTACAGTTCAGCTGCTGAGGGAGCTGGGCCACATGCCCTACCTTGGTGTAGGGACAGACATTGCTTCATTTTCTTCCAGCAACTTTGTATATGACGATGGGAACCAGCCCCTCCTAAAGGTAAGATAAAGAAGAAAGACCCGTCTGTGATACCTGAGGCAGGCACACACTAGTACTTGGGGACATCCTGATGACAGCTGGGGTAGGCTAGCCCCCCCCCCCCCACACACACAGACATACACAGGCACACACACACACACACACACACATAGACACACACACACACAGACAGACACACATAGACACACACACACACAGGCACACAGACACACACACACACACAGACACACAAACAGACAGACACACAGACACACACACAGGCACACAGACAGACACACAAACAGACAGACACACATAGACACACACACACACAGGCACACAGACACACACACACATAGACACACACACACACAGGCACACAGACACACACACACACAGACACACAAACAGACAGACACACATAGACACACACACACAGGCACACAGACACACACACACCAATAATAGCTTAATGATCTCGGGAATCAACATGCTGGACGGAGAGAACAGATCCCTGGAGATTGTCCTCATACATCTACACTGTATACACACACATGCATGTACACACACAATAGGTAAATATAAACAGTATTTATGCCTTTTGTGAGCAGGGACATGATCTGATGATCTATTCTTGCGCCAAGCTCACCTATATACATGCACAAAGCAGCATCCTGGAATGCAAAACCAGCAGTGGCCCAGACTATATAAAGAGGTACAAAGGTTCCTACACCCACAGACAACTTGCAGTTTACAGGAAAGACGGCAGCTCTCTGCGGCGAGGGCCATTTGAACCTGATGCAAAGCTGGGTGGGTGCCAACTCACGCTTTGGTGGTGTCATGCTCCCCGTAGAGCCAGCCGTCCTTCTCCTCAGGGATGAGCAGTGTGAGGACGTCCCCCTGGGCAAAGCTCAGTAGGGTCTTATTGTTGCCAGCCGTGTGAGGGAAGATGGTCTTCACCTTCTGCTTCTTCATCATGTTCAGCCCAGTTGCAACAGAAACCGATCGCTGTAGACTGGGATCTTCCCCAGTGTTTGCTGAAGTGGGCAAGGCCATAATGGTGACTCAGAGAACGCTTGGTGGCAGGTTTGAATGAGTGACCCCAGGAAACCACTTGTTTCTGTGTCTTGCCTACCTGATCCCCTTATGGAGATTTACATTTTTTTTTTTTTTTTTTTTTTTTGGGTTTTCGAGACAGGGTTTCTCTGTGTAGCCCTGGCTGTCCTGGAGCTCACTTTGTAGACCAGGCTGGCCTCGAACTCAGAAATCCACCTGCCTCTGCCTCCCGAGTGCTGGGATTAAAGGCGTGCGCCACCACAACCGGCCCGGAGATTTACATTTTGGCCTATTTCCAGACCTTTCAGGATGCCCACGAGGAGGAAACCAGCAAGCCTCAGCCTGGAGCCTTCCACAGTGGGCAGAGGAGCCCAGCAGCCCAGAGCACTTGTAATAAGAGAAGGCCAGCACGCAGTGCCAGCTTCACCTGCAGCATGGCAGCCAGGCCAGCTCTTCGCAGCTCAAGTGCCCACACTTTACTGCTCTTGCAGGTGGAACACAGAGGCAGCTGAGGCAGCAGCCTAGACCTACTACTGCCTTTCCCGTGTTACAGAGGAGGGAGCTGGAAATGCTGGTGTTGTGGCTTCTCACTGAGCATGTACACACGAGTTCCCGTTGTTGAGAAATCATTAGGAACCCGCTTGTCAAGAACCTCAGTGGTGAACAGCCACCAGCCAGCCTCCAGAGGGAGGCTCTCGACTGCTGACACTGATGGACACAGAAACGGAGCCCACAAGAGTCCCAGACTGGTCCAGACTCTAGCCCCCAGGGCAGCCGAGTGAGTGCACAGGCCCCACCCACGCTTCAGCACTGTGCCACTATGGTCCTTCACCTTCAACACCAGCTGATATGTGCTACTCCAGGAAATGGGGAACTGGCATGGGGGCTTTAAAATACCTGCTTTACTACTGCATCTCCATAACAAATACAACACAAATTCTGCTATCTTAACATGTCTCTAATCACCTCAAACACTGAATCTGCCAGAAATTTTCACTTGGCTTTTACTTGAAGGAACCAGAGTTATCTGAATTAATTGTATACTTTACTTTTCTTCAAAAGCAAATAACTACAAGCTATTATTTTTCCTTGCTGAGCAACCCTGACTTCTTTATAGAAATCTCGTGCTGCAATCTCTCATCTTCCCTTACAGCTGAATACTATAATCTGCGGGTTCTCTCCAGGGCACAACGTGACTACCATCAGATTTGTACTGAAGGAGCTTTCGGCTATGGAGCGCTGTGTGAAACTAATTTATTATCTCCTGGCCCGCTCCTTTTTAATTACCAACTGCTCAGGCTGGAGCGACGGCTCAGTGGCTAAGAACAGGTCCTGCACTTGCAGAGGATCTGAGTTAGGTTCCCAGCGCACATGGCGAGGGGTTCGCAACTGCCTCCAACTCCAGATACCCGGCAGCCTGGCCCGCTTCTGGCCGCTGTCAGTGCTTATACCCACCCAGAAGCACACAGAGACATGTCACCTGTCCAACATCTATGGTTTAGACTAGACCTTCTTTAGCCCACCTCCCTTACTCTCACTCCCCCCCCCACACACACACACTGGGAGTGGACCCAAGGGCTTCACACATGCTAGAAACGCTCTACTATGGAGCTGCACTTTTGGCTCCAGTATTACTGCTTTGAGGTATATGTTACTCAAAGCCAGGGCTGTACGCATCTACTAGACCCGTGTGTCTGAATTTCCCCCGTTAATAGATTTGTCAAAAAAAAAAAAATTAAACAAATTTTAAAAAATTATTTTCTAAAGATTCATTTTTAAAATTTATTTATAGGAGTATACTGTCACGGTCCTCAAACGCTGCAGCAGAGAGCATCAGATCCCATTACAGATGGTTGTGAGGCACCATGTGGTTGCTGGGAATTGAACTCAGGACCTCTGGAAGAGCAGTCAGTGCTCTTTACCACTGAGCCATCTCTCCAGCCTAACAATTACGTTCATATCACAAACACGCACATAAAAATGACCTTTAAAAAATTAAATAGAAAGATCAACTTTTTTTTTTTTTAAGCTTCCATAAAAGAAATCAAAGTAAGCCTCTTACCTGTGGAGTTGTTTGTTTTTTCTGAACTCTGTGCAGCTGTAGCTGGGTTATTGAACATGTCAATCAAAGGACTGGTGTAGGCTTTGACTGAAGGAGCAGGGGGCATCTTTGGTGAGTATTTAGAAAGGGTGTCATAATCTTTCCCAATCTGTAGAAACAAGTCTCTATTAGTCTAATAGTAGACTGGCATGGTGAGAGAATAACACAGATTTCCAGGATGCTTTTTTACCAAATGGCAGAAACCCCACTTCCCTACTTGTGAATATTTCAAAAGTTTTCATTTAGAGAAAGAGCCTCACTATATAGTCCTGGCTAGCCTGGAACTGTCGACCAGGCTGTACTCAAACTCAGAGAGAGCTGCCTGCCTCTGCCTCCTGAGTGCTGGAACTACAGGCATCAGTCATCATATCTAGGTAGGCTACTTTTTTGTTTTCCAAGACAGAGTCTCTCTGTGCTGTAGCCCTGTCCTGGAACTCACTCTGTAGACCAGGCTGGCCTCGAACTCAGAAATCCGCCTGCCTCTGCCTCCCTAGTGCTGGGATTAAAGGCATGTGCCACCACGCCTGGCTGGTGGGCTCCTTCTTAAGCACTACTTGGCTACAGGAGTCTACACTCGAAATATTTTTTGAAGGAATTTTGAACGTATTATATTAACTTGTTTAGACCATAGCTTTGATGACAATCAGTTTATGGCTAACCTTGTTTCATATACGCGCTCACTCAGATTTGCAAGCCAGGCCTGCATTATGTTGAAGCAATTCGAAATCATATCACCTCTTCTTCTTTTAGAAAAAGGTCTAATGTGTAGTCTAGGCCAGCCTCAAATTTATGATCCTCCTGCTGCTGTCTTCCAGGTACTAGATGGCACCAGAGCTTTCTAGTGTGTTCTTTCAGATTTCTATAGTGCCATCAGTGGGAAAAACTTATTATGTTGGAATACAGTAACAATGACATTTCTAAAGCAAAGGTAGTATGGTCAAGCAGAGCATCAAACATCTGCACTGTCAATTCTAGTTCAAAAGGAAGACAGAAGATGGGAAAGGTTAGGAATGGGGGTCTGGGAATAGGAAAGGAGGGCTCATGGTGTGTCTATTGAAGTCAGTCCTGGTCCTTTGGGTCAGTTTGAACTAATGCATACTAGTAAGCATGTAGAAAGGAAACTGATCCTACCATCTTGCTTCTCTCGATCATGGGCGATGGCTGCGGCGTCCCGGACACGGGGGTGGAGATGGGCGTCTTTATCTCTTCTATCATGTTCATGATTTTCTCTGGGACTTTTGTGGCATCACAACAGGTTTCCTGCCACCGGGGCAGCTTGGAATTAAGTAACTCTGCAGACTATAAATACAGAAGAAACAAAATTAAAGGCAAAGGCTCAGCGTTATAAGAGCTGATAAAGACTACTTCAAATAGCATCTCTACAGACATCTTACTGATTTGCCACAGGTGTGGGGCTCACAGTCTAACTCAGCAGTTTAAGCAACTATGAATATCTCCTGTGTCTCAGTTGCTGAAGAGGCAGACTCAGGACCTAAAGTAACTTACCTGCTTCCTCAGCATGAAGACAGAACTTCCAGGTAACACAGGACCATAAATGAGTGCATGGTTAGTGTGTGTGTGTGTGTGTGTGTGTGTGTATGTATGTATGTGTGCACTCATGTACATCTCAAAACCAAAACCAAAACAAAACAAAAAGCCATTCAAAAGCCAAAAGGGAAGAGGCAAGCAACCAATATGAGTCTCTCATTTTCTAGATGTCCCTGGAAATGACAATCCCCATCTTCCTACTAGTCCTTCTAAAATCAACACGTGTACTGTGGTAAGAGGCCCAAGAGTGAAAGTGTTAGGCAAATGAATCAGACTTTGTTCCAGGAAGTCCATCTGTGGGAAGAGCCTGCAGGTGGAGAGGTGGGTGGGCGAGCAGGTAGGAATCTGTGCTAGGAGGGCTCCTGTCATCGTCTAACAGGCTCGCACAGTTGACGGCTGGCAGCACAAAGAGACAGATGGGCAGAGCTGAGACACTGCACATTCTGGAGGTTGAAGCTGAGGGGCCATTCCTGCCCCCATAGCCTGGCTCTGCTCCTGTAGTGAGCCTCTCAGTGAACCGTCTGTGCAGGGCAGTGCTCTGGTCTGACAAGGAAGCAGGGCTCCCTCTCTGAAGCTGCTTTGCATGGTAACAGCTCTAGTTACTCTTTTGCAAGCACACACACTTCTGACCCTGACACACTGGGGAATGGGGGACTAAGGACCACCTGCTAGCACTGGCTAGAGGAAGGACTAGCATACATCCCTAACGGCAACAAGGGAAATCCCGCCCGCAGCAGCTTTCAAAGAGCTGAAGATGCTTCTGGTACAAAAAGAAGCAGGATTGGT
Organism: Mus musculus; assembly: GCF_000001635.26. NCBI lineage: Eukaryota > Metazoa > Chordata > Mammalia > Rodentia > Muridae > Mus > Mus musculus. The sequence goes on from NC_000071.6 coordinate 144,283,193, forward strand.
CTGTGCTGCTCCACAGCGTACTACTGGGACCCAAGTAAATCTAAGAAAGACACTGTCGGTAACTAGAGCTTCCTGAAGATAGCCCAGGTTAGCTCCTGATATAGTGGGGCATTGCCATAGGAAGAAAATAAGGTTGCTTGCATCCTCTGCAGCTGTGATCCTGCCATTCTGCCGCAGCAGGAGGCCCTCAGCATGGAAGCACACATGCAGATACTCAGCAGTGCTGACCTGGTAAATTCACTGTGGTCATCTACGGATGCATCTACACCAGGGCAGACACAAAAGCCAGCACCGAAGACAGCAGTTCTTTTTCTTTATAACCGTTTAGACCTTTACGTATCTGATTCAGGAAGCTGCATATTCAAGTTACAAAACTTACAGAATGTGTGACACATGCACAGAAAAGGGCGGGGTTCTCTCCCCGAGGAAGAGTTGGCTTATGGTCTAGCTCTTGCAGAACTTCTATTCTGGAACACTGTCTTAAATCACATGCTTATGAACAACAGTGAATGTTTGACCTCAATCATGCTGGCTTGGGATGCTTACAAAGTCTCAAGAGAATTAAAAGGAAAAAAAAAGAGGAAGGGAAATTGATCATGCTGTGTAAGTGTCGCTGGGCTCTACTCTAACAGCTGCGTCTGTAAGAAGGCGGGAACCAAGCCAGCCGTTGTTAAGGTGATCATGAGTGAGCACTGTAAACAAGAGTGAAAAATAACAAAACCCAACGTCATGATGGGTGTGAATGGAGAGGGGTATCTGTGGCCTCGGGTAGAGGTGGCTATATATAGATCCATGTTCATCTAGAACCACCCAGAGACTGGGGCTAGTCAAGGCAGTGACACCCAGGATACACAGGCGTCTACAAAAGTTGATTTTTTTAGATTGTGTCTTTGTTTTTGAGACATAGTTCAGGCTGGCCTCAAACTCACTATATAGCTTAGGATGGCTTTGAACTTCTGACCTTCGTGGCCTCACTTCCTGGGGCTCACTGGTGTGCACCACTAGCCCTAATTTATGAGGTGTGCTAGAGATCAGACCCAGTGCATGCCGGGCAAGCTGAGTTACAACTGCAGCCTCAAAGGTGTCGTTTTTTAAAAAGGATTTTAAAGTGGCTATTTGGTCATCCGTTCCACCTGTACTGCGGCAAGGGCCCACTGCTCACCTGTGCTACTCTGTAAGGAAAGGTGTTTAAGGACCTTCCGTACAAGATAAAGCCACCGGCACACTTAGTGCAATGTGTCGCACACTCACCTGCATGTGATAGTAGTGTATGTGACTGGCAAAGCTGCAGTGCTTGTCCACCAGAAAGCAGAAGCGCCTTTTTTCCTCAAGCAGGGCTTCTTTGCAGCCATCGGCAATGAACTTCTGGATCTCACTCTGGCGAGACGTCACCGTCTCCACATACTATGGAAATAAACAATAGAAAGATGACAGGAGGCACCTGATTGCTGCATGGCATGACACTTCTCAACTGCCACCTTTATACCTGTTTAGTTTATTATGGAGTGAACACTAAATGCAGATAAACACTGCACAGAATACGTGTAAGCTGGCCTGAGAGAATACCGCCATCATTAAGTCACTGACTCATGCAGGGAACGTCACCACAGAGCAGCTGTCCTAATACAACTCTGTACTCTAGGGATGACTAGGGTCATCTTAGAAAGTTCCAAGCTTGATCACAGTTCCAGGTGCCAATCATAGGACTTAGCCTGAGCCTCATTTTCCCATGGTAAAGTGCGGACAGTGAGGCCTCGTGTGGTGAGGCACACCTTCAACAACAGCACTTGAGGGGCAGAAGCAGACAGGTCTCTGCCAGTCCTGGACTAATCTGGTTTACACAGAGATCCTGTCTCAAACAAACAAGCCAAGCAAGCAAGAAAATAAAAAGGAGGGACAGTCATGCTGATCACAAAGGTCGCTGAGGTTCTTTTCCCCGAGTTAAGGGGAGATGCCAGGAAGTACCTTGTGCCATTACCTTAACTCTGAGAAATGCTGCATCACTAAGATTTCCAGCACGTTGTTTTTCTTTTCTTTGAGACAGGGGCTCACTATGTAGCACAGGCTAGCCTAGAACTTAAGACCCTTTCAACTCAGCCTTGAGAGAGCTGGGGTTCCTGGCATGTGCTGCCACACACGGCCTGGGATGCTTTGTTTCATTCGGCAGTAGCAGAGGACAGGCCGCAGGTACAGCTGGCCGCGGTGAGCCTCCCCTTAAGCTGTACATTCATGACTGACGGAGGAGGACATTGCTGAAACGCTCACCTCAATTTCTTTGTGCTCGTATTTGAGTGCGTTTCGTCCACCTTGACTTTTTCTTCTGATCTTCTTCAGCTCCGCCTGAGATTTCTCCAAAGAATCTAATTTATTCCTGTGCTCTGCTTGATATCTTTTAAGAGTAGCCTGTAAGTTAAACAATGTCGCACTGAGTGCATGTGGCTGACTGACCTCAATGCCTCACATTCAGCCCCACCTGGGACTTGAGAGTGATGGCCATCTGTTTCCATATCTACGCCCCAGAGGACCCTCACCATTCAACTTGAATTCTTAGAACAATGTCATTTCTTTTGAATTTCCTTGTTTCTCAAAGGTTTTTACACACTGGGTATTCAGTGCTTTGGTGAATACACAATAATACTAAAGGGCTGGGGATGTAGCTCAGTGGTAGAATGTTTGCCTAGTGTATGTCAGGCCTGGGGCCCATCCCCAGCAACACACGCACACACACACACACACACACACGCACGCACGCACGCACACAGACACACACACAGACACACACACACACACGCGCACGCACACGCACACACACACACACACACACGCACACACACACACACACACACACACGGTTGGCCAGGGTGGGTGAAAAGCCCACTCACGTTCATATACTTTACATCAAGTTCTGTCTTCTTCTCCAGCTCATGGATAATATCCTTATGGAATTTTTTGAACTGTTGACAAAATGAAAAAAAATCTTTAAAAATCATATCTTATTTGAGTTGTAGGCAATATTTTTAAAAATACATTTTTAAAATATAACAAATGCCCACTTACATTTTCATCAAGAGTCTCATTGAGTTTCTTGTGGGTGCTGGAAATCTCTATGAGGACATGGCCTGTGAATAAAACCGTAAGGGGAAGCCATCGTGAGGGTTTGCAAAGGCATAAATAGAAATGAAACAGTGGAAGCAGACGGTACAAGGCTGTCCTCAGGGGCTTCACATATTAAACACCAAGGCGAGTAGAGAGGAATGGATCCCAGGGACGGCGCAGAGGGATGCCTGCGAACTGACTTCCTCCATGGTAATGGCGCCTACTCTGCTCTGGGATTCACCGTGCTCTTTCTAGTTTACTCACTCCCTCAGCCAGATCCTGTTTATCTGATTTAACTTTTCAAGACAGATTTTCGTTATTTATGTGCTTGTGTGAATGTGGGCCACATTTATGTGCCCGTGAAGGTCAGAGGAGGGTGTCAGATCTGGAGTTACAGGTGGTCATGAGCCACCTGATGGTCGCATGCTCTCTGCAAGGACAGTGTTCGTATTCACTTTCACACACTGAGCCATTTCTCCAGCCTGGTGACTTAAATGTGAAATTATCTTACAAAAGATTAACTCAGTCATCACAGTAACTAATTATAGGAACAGAAGATTTATTTTTATCGAATCCCCAGGGTAATCTGATTATCTGATAACCACAAGAGAAAATCATCTTCTTTCTCTCATTTTACTTCCTGTATTTGTTTCGGAAAATACCAGCACCAGGGGAGACTGCAGCAGAGACAGTGTTCTGCCTCGGATCTCCTGGGATGATATGGAGTCTCTGGAACAGAGACTACTCAGGGCAAAGGAGCCACCCCCCACCCCCACCCCCGCAGCAGGCAACATGGTGACCACCTGGTTTGCAAGGCAGCTCTCGTACAGGTGGGGTCTGGGCTTAAGCTTTGCCACTTTCCTCTGAAAGAGGAGGAGAAGAATTTCTCTGCCACTGCACCTGCCTCAGAAACCACACAGGTCTTATGAATATAAGTAGGAAACTAGGAACTCATTTGGGATGGCTGCCACTGCCCTATGAAACCACAACAGAATGTACTGGTGGACTGCTTGATAGCCAGTAGCTAGACCTAAAGGAATTTTTATGGCAAGCTGGACAGCTGTGGATGAGAAAGGATGAGACAGGGAGCCCCTGGAAGAGTAAGAGAAAAGGGAAAATGAGCACAGAGCCCATGGCTTCAGCTGTCACCAGTGCACAAGTGCCTCAACCACACTTAAGAGCATTTTTGGACATCTGCTTCTCAGACTTGCCAGCCCAGCCCTGCTCCTCCCTCATCTTCCATCTCAGAAATGCAGTGTGCTCCCAGACTGTTCCCAGTGTTCTATGTGTAAGAGTGAGCTCACCGGCACCATGCCTCCTCCTAACCCCTCCTAACCCCAGCCAGCCCGTCATGGTGGGAAACCTCTCACCTATGTGTCATGCCCATGACAAAGTCATTTACTGTGCACTGGTGCCACTTGGGAAGAACACAAACCTTACTAACCCATATCTGTGCCTGTCCTACCCTGAGAAGATGACAGACACGCTGGACAAACTGAAGTCATAGACATGTGCTTTCCAAGTCCACTCAACAAAAGTGGAAGATGGCCCCCACACAGATCCAGCTGGCTAGGTCTCTTAGGAGTCTCCTCCACTCCATCCCTGTCCAGTGCATTCCTCATTCCTCTGGAGTAGGTTCTCTCTTGGGTCAACTTTACATGGTGCCAGAGGTCTTTCTAAAAGCAAAGAACAGGCAACCTCCCTGTTCTCTCCAGTGTCCCAGATAAAACAACCTGTGATCGATAAGGGGAAGGCCTCCATAGACAAGTGCTGTGTAACCCTGGGTATGATGGGCACAGAGAACTGCTTGTACATAACCTGGAGAAGTCACAGGCCACCAGGATCCAAGAACACACACTGTCCCATAAGCTAATGTGCCGGATAAAGGAGAGCTATGGCAGAAAGGAGTCAGGGTTTTTAACCAATCAGGTTCATTAGCTCCCCACCCCAATGATGCCAGCTAAAATTTCCAAAAGTCAATATAAAAAGACAAGCTAGACGCTCACAAGAGACGTCTGCAGCCTGGCCAAGAATATAACTACATTACTATGTCACTTCAGATATGGAAACATTCAGACTTACTTTAAATCTATTTTGAACCATAAAAAAAATCCCTTGTTGGAGATTAAAAAAAAAAACAAAAACAAAATACACTTCAATTATTTGAAAACTAAGCACTCAGTTCTTGGCAAGTCACATCTTCTTAGAAAAGAAAATGTACAACTGTTTTGGCTGAAACCATCAGGATTCTGTTGGGAAGCACAGTGGCCACGTTTCTTCCTAACGTGACCCTTCTTGAACTGGGTTTCCGCAGCCTCACTCCAGTGCAGACCTCAGAGCACGGCCCTGAGAGCCGAGCACAGCTCTACTCAGGACTCGGCCTTGCCAGCCCAGCTCACTTCCCACGGGTTCCCGCTGTCCATACTCCTGTGCGGTTTCTGCCACCTCAGACAGATCAATGAAATGGGCCATTCACAGAGGCAGGATGGGGAACCCTGACCTGGTTAGTCTTGGCCACCACGGTCTGTGGAATTCCAAAGTTGACCTCCCAAGTCCTTGGTTTTAGAAAACTGACCGAGACACACCTTGGTTGTGATTGTGTAACCTGCAGAAGAGTACCTTGAAACAGACACAAAATTGCTTTAGGTTAAGTCCATAGACGTCTACTCTCGGTTTGGGCAAGTGTTACTTCAGGAATGAAAGCATCCTGCTCTGTGCTGTTGTATGCCCCATGCTCTAACCAATGTTTTCATGAATTATACTTGAGAAGGAGAAAGGACAGAGAACCCTGAGGAGGAGCTGAGAAAGCCCAACCCAGACTCAGACAGAGCAGAGTGCATGCCCCAACAGGAAGCCATGCTGCAGGCTGCACCAACCCTCTCCTTTCTCCTTTCAGGTTGGGAGCCAACATCTCAGGAGGAAATTCACATCATTATAGCCATGTGACTCAATCTGAATAAATTGGATTCTTAATGGGGGCAATAATAGGGAATTTATTGTTAAAATTAAAAATTCTCGCAGTGCTGTAGATGGAACTTGCCATGTGGACAAGTTCTGTACTGAGCCACAGTGCTGGCTAAATCAAAGGGATTTAGGTAAAACATGGACACAACAAAACATTTCAAATTCCTGAGTTCAACTGAGACAGTGCTCACAGCAACTGTTGCAAACAGCAGTATTACTCTAGGTTTTAGGAATATAATTTAAACAATACTTTGTAATGGCTATGCATGTGGCTGGTAGGCAAAGTGACCTTAAAATGTTAAATAATAAGACTTAAAGAAAATAGCTGGTCAGGCTGGAGAGATGGCTCAGTGGTTAAGAGCACCGACTGCTCTTCCGAAGGTTCTGAGTTCAAATCCCAGCAACCACATGGTGGCTCACAACCATCTGTAATGAGATCTGACGCCCTCTTCTGGTATGTCTGAAGACAGCTACAGTGTACTTACATATAATAATAAATAAATCTTTGGGTCGGAGCGAGCGGTTAGGCAAGGGCTCATCAGCTGAGCTACATTCTCAGTTCACACTAGAGTTTCTCTACCTGGTCTTTGACACAGGCTCTTGTAATATAGGCCGTCTTCAAACTTACAATCCTCCTCTGTCTACCTCCTAAGTGCTGGGATTGCAAGCATGCACCACCACACCCAGCTGGTCTATTAATACACTTCAGTGAGATAAGGCTTTACCAATTCACTGTAAGAATGTGGAGGAGCCAGATGGAGCCTGCCAAGGATAGAGGCAGCAAAGAACACATGCTGAATTCAGGCAGACATTTAAAAGAGAGAGAGAGAGAGAGAGAGAGAGAGAGAGAGAGAGAGAGAGAGAGAGAAAGAAAGAAAACCAAGCCCAGTTCTTTCCATTTATATCTGGTCACAGATAATTACAACACATTTGTTATTTCCAGAGAGTGCAGGGTAATGGCTGAGTCACATGCTACTTCCTACATGCTACTACAAGTGGGATCAGATAATAAAATGACGCTGTAGAAGCCAACCTACTACTGGCCTGGAGTCATACTGTGTGGACTGAAGTGAAAATGACCAAAAATGTCACTGGGAAAATGTATAGTTTTTCTGAGTGGGTTTTTTTTTTGCTTGTTTTTAGTTTGTTTGTTTGCTTGCTTGCTCATTTAAGACAGGGTTTCTCTGTGTATCCCTGGCTGTCCCAGAATTCGATCTGTAGATCAGGCTCGTTCAGACTCAGATATCCACCTGCCTCTGCCTCACGAGTGCTGGGAATAAAGGTGTGTGTGTGCCGCCTGTGCTCGGCGGCTTTCCTGACAGTTTTACAGGTAGCAAATGTGATGAGGAGAAACTACAATGGGGTCTAAGAAGGGAAAGGCTGGCTGCCAAGCCTGGCGACTGAATTCAATCCCGGGATCCAGTTGGAGGAAGGGGAGAAGCAACTCCTACAGCTTTTCTTTGACTTTCACATGCAAAATAAATAAAGTGCAATAAAAAATTAATCAGAACAGTGAAGGCAGAAAGCAAAGCCCACAGATGTGCTGCTGAACTGACAGGTGTGTGCTGAAGAGGCACAGCACCTACCCTAACCACAAACACCTGAGCACACTCAGGATGATCCACTGCCTTTAAACCGGGCTCTTAGCCCCTGGAGGCAGGCGGTGGCTCTCCTCTGATCAGCGCTTCTTTAATCCCAGTACTTGGGAGGCAAAGGCAGGCATATCTCTGAGTTCAAGGCCAGCCTGGTCTAAAAAGTGAGTTCCAGGACAACCAAGGCTACACAGAGAAACTGTCTTGGAAAACAAAACAAAACCCCCCAAAACCCCAAACCAAACCAACCAAACAAAATCCCAACCAACAAGTCAAGTAAATTTGCAACAATAGAAGAAAAACTTCACAAATAGCAGCATATCTGTACAACAGAGCTTAGCTGGGTCTCACTCTTGACTTAACCAACTGAAGCTACAGCTCCAATTAATGTCTTGTAACATCATATAATTATTCTGCCAGTGTTCCCCAAAATAAACAAATAAATGACCCGGAGGGGTATGTCACAAGAGTCAGCTCGTCAGATATGGGGTATTCTAACCTGAGCATCAAAACAGTGAAGGACGGCAACAAACTATAGATCATGAAAGGATCTGCCAGACTTGGGAAATCACCATTTAGCCACCATCATAGGAAAGACTGTTAGAGCAAAAATCACTAACAGTTGTAAAGTTAGGATGAGGAATAAGTTAAGATTCTTGTTAACAGAAATGTTTTTAAAAACCAATGAACTGGAAAGCAGACAGTGACTTTATATGGAAGATGAGAGGAAAGTGACCAGTATGCTCGCAGTTGATACTCACCAGATACAAAATGGCTTGGATAGGATTCTAGCGAGGACAAAGATTTGGCACCTAAAATACCTTGAGGTCCTGGTCCAGACTCAACCTCTGCTTAGCATTTATAAAATAGGTTTACAGTAACATACTGTAACTGAATCTAACTGAATGAAATGTATTTACCTATTTACACTTAGTGTGTGTGTGTGTGTGTGTGTGTGTACATGCACGCACACATATGGAGGACAGAAGATGATGACTTAGTTGGAGTTTGTTCTCTTCTTCTACTATGTGGGATTTTGGAGATTGAACTTAGGCTTTTACCCACTGGGCTATCTCACTGACCCCCTCATTTACCTATTTAGTATTGGAGGAGGGAACCCACTGGGCTATCTCACTGACCCCCTCATTTACCTATTTAGTATTGGAGGAGGGAACCCACTGGGCTATCTCACTGACCCCCTCATTTACCTATTTAGTATTGGAGGAGGGAGAAGAGGAGGAAAGGGAGGAGGAGGAAGGGGAGGAGGATGCAGATTATGTCGTCCTGGTCCTGGGGAGTCCAGTGCTGATTGCTGGAGATAATGGAGGGATAAGGAGGTGTACTGGTAGGTGCATTGACACCTAAGCTGTACTTGAAGTAAGATCTCTACCAACCTCCTCCTTAGAAAGTGATCACAGTCAAAGACCTGAAAGTGAATAGTTCTCCAAAGTCAAATAGAAGTTGCAGCTACAGGCTGGAGAGATGGCTCATGGTTAACTACCACTCTTGAAGAGGATCTATCTGAGTTTGATTCCCACTATAACCTCCTGTAACTCCAGCTCTGTGGAAGTCTAAGGTCTCTGACTTCTGTGGGTATCTACACTCACATGTACACACACACACACACAAAATTAAAAATAGTAATTTAAAAATTCCCTTTAGGGGCCTAGCAAACACAGAAGTGGATGCTCACAGTCAGCTAATGGATGGATCACAGGGCTCCCAATGGAGGAGCTAGAGAAAGTAGCCAAGGAGCTAAAGGGATCTGCAACCCTATAGGTGGAACAACATTATGAACTAACCAGTACCCCGGAACTCTTGACTCTAGCTGCATATATATCAAAAGATGGCCTAGTCGGCCATCACTGGAAAGAGAGGCCCATTGGACTTGCAAACTTTATATGCCCCAGTACAGGGAAACGCTAGGGCCAAAAAGGGGGAGTGGGTGGGCAGGGGAGTGGGGGTGGGTGGGTATGGGGGACTTTTGGTATAGCATTGGAAATGTAAATGAGCTAAATACCTAATAAAAAATGGAAAAAAAAAGAAAAAAAAATTCCCTTTAAAAGGGTGCAGTCAGAATGGGGAGTGGTTGCGCACACCTTGATTCCAGAATTCTGGCTGCCGAGACAGGAGGATTTTTGAGTTTGGCACAAATCTGGGTTATATAATAGGATTATGTCACAAAAAACTGAAGGAAAAAAAGATAACTATAAACCTAGATTTTTTTTTTTTCTTCTTGGAGGTGTCTCTTTTAGACACTGGACAAATAAGACTTATTTTTTGATAGCTGGGTGTTGGTAGTACACGCCTTTAATCCCAGCACTTGGAAGGCAGAGACAGAAAGATCTCTGTGAGTTCAAGCACAGCCTGGTCTTCCGTAGTAAGTCCCAGGACAGCCAGGGCTGTATAGAGAGACCCTGTCTCAAACAACAACAACACCCTAACAAACAAACAAACAAACAAACCCAAAACAGAACAAAAACAACTTAATTTTTGTGTCAGTCTAGAATGAACTGCCCAAAGGGAAGCGGCTTTGCACACGAGCCTGTCAGAAGCTGCTGGTGGTCTCAGGCAGGGTCACAGCATCCTTGGGAAGAAGGTGGAGGCTGGAGAAGAACAAGGTGTGTGACCGTCAGTCCCACACAGAGCTCAAGCAGGAAGCCTCAGACACGGTCAAAGCTTTTGCACAAAGGTATGATGGCCCCAGCCAGGCTTCTCAGCACCGTGCACACAAAGGATGTTAGTATAATTAAGGAGTCTCTTACTTCCCAGAGCTTACCTTTCAGAGCTCCAATGGTTGGATTCTGTAAAGATAGAAAAAATTCCCCCCAGGATTCCAATGACAGAGATAGGCAGCCATTGTGAAATAAGCCCAGAGTCCTGTTCTAGGCTCTGTCAGAGAGATTGGCCTTCAAGGGCAAGCTGCAGCAGTGAAGCCTCATTTGACTTGGGACCAGCAATTAAGCTCAGGGCCTCTCAAGTTGTCTCATAAAGGTCAAAGAAAGGCTAAGACGCTCTCCCCAAGGTCAGATTCAGTGTTGTCTGAAACTTCCACAACACAACCCAGGATTCCCACTGAAGATACAGAAAGGAGGCTTCCCTTTATTACCCACGCCACCAACAGCGAGCCAGGAAAGGACCCGAGTTACAACTGCCAGGCTCCAACCAACACTGAATATATCCCAACTCCTAGCTAGATCAAAAAAAAGAATTTCCACCAAAGGACTATCTTCCTCTTACCTGGTATATAATATTCCATTTTCACTAACAAAGTAGACACACTAAGGAAAAACAATCTGCAGAGACAAGGCAAACACCAGACCCAGACTCAGATATGGTGGAAATTTTGAAAATGCAAGACTGATACTTTAGCTGGATGCAATAATGCACACTGATAATCTTAATATTCAGGGTGAGACAGAAGGACTGCCAGTTTGAAGACAGCCTGACCACACATTAAGTTCTAGACTAACCTGGGCTACACAGTAAGAGTCTGCCATAGCCCAAAACAAAAAGACTAAGAACTTGAAACATCTAGGAGGCACCGGCCTTTAATCCCAGCACTTGGGAGGCAGATATTCGAGGCCAGCTTGGTCTACAGTGTGAGTTCCAGGACAGTCAGGGATATACAGAGAAACCTTGTCTTAAACAAAACAAAATAACCAACCAACCAAACAAACAAACATAACCCTCAAAGAAAGAAACCCAGCTATGATTAACATGCAAGGATGCTCCAGGGAAAAATGGAGAGACATGTAAGAGCAGATGAGCAATGTACTCAGACTCAACTCAGAGGAATAATCAAAGACAGGGATAGAAACGGGTGGAGACTGCCTCTGACTCTGGCTTTTTAAGAGACTGTCTGTAGCTGAGGAAAGATATGTTACTACAACCCTCTGAAACTGACAAAAAGAATGGAACAAAGGAACAAAGTATCCAAGAACCATGAGCAACTTCCATAAAGGGAAAACCAGGGAGAGAAAAGAGCAATAGTGTTGGAGACTATTTTCCAAATAATGACAGATATTCATTCACAGACCCAGGAAGCTCAGAGAACACAGAAGAGAACACAGAAGAGACACCGAAACACTGACACCTGTGTCTATCATACACAAACTGCAAAATGCCAAAGATAAATAGTCATTCCTGAAGAGGCCACAGGGTGGGACACGCCACGACTGGGGAGGAGCCGGATAAGAATTACATCAGACTTCCCCTCATAAACCACATAAGAGAGTATAAAGTGGGCCATGGTGCAAGCCCGAAATCTCAGCACTTGGTGTCGAGGTAAGAGGATTGCAAATTCTTTATAGCTTACGCTATGCAGTGCAACCTGTTCTCCCTCCCCTCCACCAAAAAAAGGGGGGGGCCAGCAAACCAGCCTGGAAGCACATAACCCTGCAGAGGTAACCCCAGTACTCTAAATGCTTGAAGTAGGACTGTCATGCAAAGCTAGCTGGGCTGTGAAGTAAATGGCCGGCCAGCTAAGGCTTCATGAACTACAAATTACCAAAGACTAAAAATCTAAGGCTCCCAAGACTTACCAACCTAACTTATTTATCTGGTAAAATTATCCTCTAAATACACAGAAAACACACACACACACACACACACACACACACTCACACACATGAGCAGAGGCTAGAAGTGTCATCCGGGTTGCTGATGCTGAGAAGCAGGCCCTCTGCTTTGACTCCTTCCCCTTCATGGTTACAGTACAAAGTACTGTGATGAAGGCAGCTGTCAGGGTTAGCTGCCAGGGCATGGGTGTCTCTATTTTACTTTTTAGGGGGAAAGCAGTTTTATTTTAATTTTATGGCCTCCTCCTACCCCTCCCTTTAAGGGATCTAATTGCATTGGTTTAATGCAGCTAACCATTTTTTTTGAATATGCTCTCTAGCCAAGTCTAACTTTAGACACTGTAGACGACACTGTAGATGCTTGATTGTCTGGACCAAAATGGGAACATTAAATAAATATCACTTGTAACATTGTGACGTTGCTGTCAAGTGTAGATTCTCCATCCCCCACCCCCACCCCAAAGGATGAAGAAAAAGCTTGTGACCATTTTGTATGGCTTGTCTGGAAACTTCTGTAAATCTTATGTTTTAGTACAATATTTTTTGTTATTCTAAAAACAAACAAACAAAAAAAACCAAAAAAACCCTGTCTCAAATTACTCCCCCCCCCACCAACTGTCCCTAGTTAAAATGATAAAGCAGTGACTGAGTAGCTCCGGTTTGTGGTAAGGAAACAGTTGTTACAGTGCCTCCAAGTTAGAAAGAAGAAACTAGTAAGGCCCTGTCACTGGACAGACGTGGCCTCTGTCTTCTGTTTGTTTCTCTGTATAACAACCACCACCCTGGGTGTCGTGGAACTTGCTTTGTAGACCAGGTTGGCCTTGAACTGACAGAGTTCTGCCCCCCCCCACCCCACCTTGGGTGCTGGAGTAAAGGTGTGTGCCACCACACCTGGCTGTCTTCCGGGTTTTTAGCCTTGTGAAAGAAACATGCAATGTGTTTCAACAGAAACTGTACTTTGAGTCTTCACTTTTGGTCTTTTGCTGGGCTAGTGGTACACGGCACAATACTTCCTTGTGATATGGGGCGAGGGTAGAAGGTCAGGACTGAATCAGTCACTCAATCGCAAAGGGGAAACACCCTGGCATGGATAACCTTAAGTGTGCATTCTTTCAAGAAGGGACGGGGACCACAAAAACCTAAATATCCTAAGATCCCAACTGCATGGCACTCTAGCAAAGGAAGAACTTTAGAGACAGTAAAATGATCAGTGCCGGGGCTTGTGGGTAGTGACTTGCCAAGTTAACAGAATGCAGCATGAACCCTAATGTAGACGGAAGTCTTTAGTGAATGATAGATTACCAATACTGTTACCAGTTAGCCTCACAACCAGTCTCACAAAGCAGCATGTTTGAAATGAGTGACGGAAAGAGGGTTTATGGACAGAGCTCGGGGACTACTGCTCCTGTAAGGCCGAAGCACTAAAAACAGGTCGGAAGGGAAAAGAAGACAAAGCCAGTTACCAACAGCCCTGTGGGTATTTTAAAATCAAGTCTCAGTAAGGTATGGAACACAACAGCAATACACCACCAGGTCTATAGAATGGAGTGTTAGGGATCTAGTGGTTATCTCACTGACAAAATCAGGAACCAGTTTTAAACCAGAAGAGAGATACAGGGTTTAGGTGGTATTTCTGCCACTGGCCTGATAAACTGATTCTGAAAGCAAATTGAATGTTATTTCCCACCTGACTCTTGATTAACAATTAGCCTACCTGCTGTCACAAGTCTAGCAAGATAAACACAGGATCTGTGATAATACTTAAGGTGAATTTCTTTATTTTTAAAAAAGATATTTATTTATTTATTTATTGTATAGGAGTACACTGTAGCTGTCTTCAGACACCCCAGAAGAGGGCATCAGATCCCATTACAGATGGTTGTGAGCCACCACGTGGTTGCTGGGAATTGAACTCAGGATCTCTAGAAGAGCAGTCAGTGCTTTTAATCACTGAGCCATCACTCCAGCCCTTAAGGTGAATTTCTTATTTAAATTTTGTTTTTGTATGTATGATGTGTCTACGTATGTGTTCATGTGAAGACAAGCATATACACGTGGAGACCAGAGACAACCTCGGTATGGAGCCTCACCTTTTCACTGCCTGAAGAGTCTGCTCTTTCAACTTTCTGCATAATATGCCAGACTAGCTGGCTCTGGAGCGTCCAGGGACTCTCTTGTTTCTGCCTCTATTCAGCATTACCATATCCAGCCTACACGGGTTCTGGGGAATCCAAATTCTAATCCACAGAGCCATCTTACCGGCTGAATACCTCCAGTTGGATGTTAATGTACTATTTTTCACTTCAGCTAAAAGAATAGGTCTTTATTATTGTTGTATGTGCCATGGATGGAGGCCAGAGGGTAACTTTTGGGAGTCTGTTCTCTCCACCCCCTTTGTATGGGTCCTTGGGGATCAACTCAAACTCAGGTCACTAGGCTTGCATGGACAGTGCCTTTACCCACTGAGCCATCTTGCTGGTCCAAAAGAATGCTTTAATTTATTCAAGTGTATCAACTGTATATCACATAGAAAAAAACATCAATTTTGTTTTCATATAGAAATGATAAGCAATTGTTTTCTTTACAGCTTAATATAAAACACAACATTAAAAGATTAGTGTGTTCCGCAAATAACTTCAAGTGAGGTGAATTAAACATTAATGATTCATTTTTCTTATTTACTGAAATACATCTACTGTGATGCTGATACCAATGAAAGCAGTTGTGAGGCATCAACCATCAGTCATGAATGAGGTGACAATGACTCATTTCTGATAATGTAGTCAATTAACTGTAGACATTTTCATTCAAGACTTAATGAATAGTACATCTGGAATTGTACACATTTCTGGTTTTGTTTTTATTTTATGTTGTGTGTCTGTGTGTGTGTGTGTGCTCGCATGCACGCGCGCATGAAAGTTAGACGGTGGCATCGGATCCTCTTGAGCAGGAACTGTAGATGGATAATATGGATGCTTAGAACAGCACTGAGGTCCTTTGGAGAGTAGCAAGTTCTCTTAACTGCTTAGTCATGTCTCCAGCCCCTGAGGATCTTACCGAGCTCATTTTGAGAGAATGGAAGATTTTCTTAAGATTCCAGAAGGACTCTACTGAGAGGGAGACCAGGTCTGACCCTGAGCTTGGGATCCCGACTTCTAGGTGTCCTTCGTTCAACCCTGAGTGGAGAGTTCATGGGGAAGGGATCGGGTTTGCGTCACTGGGTACCAGTGACTATTTACCTTCCCTATCAACCTGATTGGACTGAAAGCTCATCTCTGGGTGTCTGCAAGGACATTTCCAGAGAGTTAATAAATCAGGAAGGCTCTGACTTACTTAACAGATTAATCCCTTGGTGGAGTTCATACTATGATGGCATTACTGGGAGGAAGGGAGGGAAAAGTGAGAAGTGGGCCCAGGTGCCTTCGAGAAGGTCTTGCCCCCGGGCTGAGTCTGAGGCGTCTATCCTGGCCTGGCTGTTCTCTCTACTCCCTCTGCTGCCTCCTGCTGCCATGGTGTGCCTACTCTGTTCTTTACACCTTCTCCTTCATGACTGACGATCCCCCATCACTCCTGAAAATACCAGCCCAAGTCATTCCTTCCTTTTACGTTGGTTTAGGAATCTATCAGCATGATGCACAAGTACCTAATGCAGTACACACAGCTGAAGTGATGCTCAGGATACGGAGGCAAAAGTCTCATCAGGACCAGAGCACTCTGGCTTGGTGAGATCGTGAGATGGCTGTGGGCACAGGCACTTGCCACCAAGCGTGATGATGTGAAGACTCACATATTAGAACAGAACCACTGATTTCCACAAGTATGCCATGGCACACTCATATATGTATGTACAGAGACATGTACAAAAATATAAATGTAATAAAAATTTAAAAATACTAGAGCGTTTGAATTTATTCTAAAGATAGGATTGTGAAAGGCTGGGCAGTACCTTAGAGGCACACATAGGCTAAGGATTGGGCTGGTCCTGGAAGCTATTTTAGCTGAATGAGTGAACTACATAGGAGGCAAAGCTAGGACGGTAGAATTGCCTTTTTAAGGCTCCACTAGAAGCCAGCCAGTGTCCTGGCTCCTAGACACACACAGAAGCTTTGAAACAGGTAGAACAGGGTTCACAATGGCTGTCTGATCTATAGACTCACTGGAGAGAGGCTTTTCAGAGAGGACCAGCCCCTGGGCTTGGCTGAGAGGCATATATAGCTTGTCCTATGGAGCAGGCTGAGCCTGTGAGACTTGACAGAAACCCCTCCTCTGACCTAGTGACAATCAAATGAGAAGACCATAGAAAAATGACTGTGACACATTGTGGCCCTCAGAAATGGCCACATATATGATCCAGGGAGGACCCAGGAACTAGATTAGTTAGTATCCCTGTTGTTGGGTTGGTGAGACAGGGCTGCCCTATTTACAGGGCCTGTTCACAGTGATCTCCAAACTCAAGTTTCCAGTGAAAGGCTCCACATCTCCAGTCAGTCATTCTTCTCACATGGTACTCAGTGGACCAGCCAACAAATGTCTCCTCTTCCACCCCCACCAGCATCCTGCCCCACCTGGACTGGCATACCAGTCGTGTGCCGTGCTTCCCCGTTTCTACCTTTTACCATTTATTCTTCATTCAGAAGCCAGGAAAAGCCTTTACAAATCTATGTCTGGTCACTGCACTCCCAGGTTTGTCACCTTGAGAGCTCACACCTCCAACTCAGGTTGAACCCTGGCCCACAGCCCCATGTCCTGGCCACGTTCCTCCCCCTTCATCTAAAGTGCTCACCCCTCTCGCTTTCCTCCCCACCTTTCCATTGCTGAGGGCAGGGACCCACAAGGGCCTGCTACAGCCCCAGGACCTTTATACTTGCTGGTCTTCACTGGGATGGTTGTGTCAGACATCTGCCTCACAATACACACATGGTGCCTACTACAAGCAAAAGCAATTGCGCTCCATCCTGTCCTCATCTGTCACCTGACATGCCACACCATGTGTCTATTATCCACTGGAAAGTCCCCGGGGAGGGGAACTCTTGTTGTATTCATTTATCCTCAACACTAGAACAAGGCTTTCTAGACAACAGATGCTCATTTAAATAGGAAAGGAGGGGCTGGAAAGATGGCTCGGGGGGCTAAGGGCACTGCTTCTTCTTCTCGGAGGACTCAGGTTTGATTCTCAGAACTCACAACTATCCATAACCCCAGTTCCGGGATCCAACGGGCGCATGGCACATGTACATGTGTGTATGTGGGCAAACACTCATGCACCAGGCGCATGGCACATGTACATGTGTGTATGTGGGCAAACACTCATGCACCGGGCGCATGGCACATGTACATGTGTGTATGTGGGCACAACACTCATGCAACGGGCGCATGGCACATGTACATGTGTGTATGTGGGCACAACACTCATGCACCGGGCGCATGGCACATGTACATGTGTGTATGTGGGCAAACACTCATGCACCGGGCGCATGGCACATGTACATGTGTGTATGTGGGCACAACACTCATGCAACAGGCGCATGGCACATGTACATGTGTGTATGTGGGCAAAACACTCATGCACCGGGCGCATGGCACATGTACATGTGTGTATGTGGGCAAAACACTCATGCACCGGGCGCATGGCACATGTACATGTGTGTATGTGGGCAAACACTCATGCACCGGGCGCATGGCACATGTACATGTGTGTATGTGGGCAAAACACTCATGCAACGGGCGCATGGCACATGTACATGTGTGTATGTGGGCACAACACTCATGCACCGGGCGCATGGCACATGTACATGTGTGTATGTGGACAAACACTCATGCACCGGGCGCATGGCACATGTACATGTGTGTATGTGGGCACAACACTCATGCACCGGGCGCATGGCACATGTACATGTGTGTATGTGGGCAAAATACACCTAAAGCCAAATAAAGAAATCTAAACAACTGTCAAAATAAAACTCTAATAGGAAAGAAAAATATGTCCGTTATCACTGGGATTTGGGGTTCACGTGGCTTTTTGGAATACCCAAACATTAATTTTCCTCTGCTCAGCTTTCTCTGAGAGCCAATTACAAGGAAGTCCCAAACTTCCTTAGTACCACAGTGTGTCTCTTCCTCTCCAGCACCCAGCTCCAAGAGAGGAAAATTTATAGAGAAAACTAGTAATGACTATGACCAATGGGAGCTATAGCTCAGTAGCAGATCAGCATGCGTGAGGTCCTGAGTTCAATCCCTGGGAATGGCCAAAGGAAGAACAAGTAACAAATTGTTTGTCACTCCAAGCATAGGTATGAGGCTCTGGGTTCAAGCACCAGTATCAAAAAATTAATTAATTCAAGTTGAAAAGTAAGTTTTAGAAATAGTCAAAATGGGTCTTTGCTCCCATTAAAGCACTGGGAAGCACTGGGGAGCACTGGGGTGTGGCTCAGTTGTTAAAGCTACATGCTCAGCATGCCCAAGACTCTAGGCTTGGTCGCCAGGTCCCCAGAGTTACACAGGGCACAGGGGCACACAGCTGTAATCCAAGCACTTGGAAGGTGGAGGCAGGAGAAGCAGAAGTTCAAGGTCCTCCTTGGCTACACGGGCAAGTTGGAGGACCTTATCCCAAAAGGGGGGAGGAATGGCCAAAATAATTTATATCTAAGGGCTTCATTAGGTAAAAATAGACAATTTAAGATAATAAAGAGAAAAACTGAATTTGATGTTTATTAGGTTCATTTTTCAGTCAAGATATAAGATTTTTTTTTTTTAGAATGTAGGTCTTAATTTTTATTACAAAATCAAAGTATCATTTTCGACATCCCAGAGGACTTGTAAATTATATAGCATTAATATGAATGGGAAATTAAGCTGGATTGAGTACAGAATAAAAGAGAAATAAAATTAAAATATTTAATTAAATACAGTAAAACTTCAAAAGAAGAGACGCATGATGGTTCAGGCAGAACTCAGGAGACAGTGAGGTAGAAGGGTCTTGAGTCTGAGGTTACTCTGAGCTACACAGCTAGCAAGACCCTGGCTGAGAAACTCAGAGAAGTGCTGGGGATAGAGCTTAGTTGGTGGAATGATGCTAAGCCTGTGTGAGCTCCTAAATCAAACCTCCGGCAGCACATAAACCAATCAGGAGCTCCAGGCCATCCTCAGCGACACAGTAAGTCTGAGGCCAGCCTGGGCTACATAGAAAGACCCAGCCAGAGGCTGGGAATGTAGTTCACTAGGTAGAGTATTTCCCTAGCATATATGAGGTTCCAGGTACCATTGCCAGCACTGCATTAGCTAGGCATGGTGGCATGTACTAGTAATTCCAGCTCTCGTGGAGGCAGAAGCAGGAGGATCAGAAGTTCAAGGTCACCTCCAGCTATATAGAGAGTTTGAGGTCATTCTGGATTACATGGGATCCCATCCATCCATCCATCTATCCACCCACTTATCTTGGTATGTTGTTGTTGCTTGTTTTAGTTTTTTGAGGCAGGCTCCCCCCACTACCCCCAGGTAGCCCTGGCTGTCCTAGAACTCATTCTGTAGACTAGGATGGCCTTTAACTCAGAGATCCATCTCCCTCTGCCTCCCAAGTGTTGGAATTAAAGGCGTGTACCATCACCACACCCAGTGCATATGTGTGTGCACATGTACATATGTGTACTTTTAAAAAGACAATCAAAAACAACAAACTGAGAGTAGAATGAGGGTGTAAAAGAGGGAGAGAAAATGAATGAATGAATGAATGAATGAATGACTGAATGACAGTGTGCCACAAACCCTATCAGGACAGAGGCGGAAGCTGTGCCTAAGTGACGCATCAGCCCTGGGGCCCTGCAGAGTCACAGGGATGGACTGCTGGCCTGTGATGTGCAGGTCATGGTTGTAAATGCCTGTCATGCAAGGTGCCTCCTTGTTCATCTGGTAATGTGTACTGTACCTCTGAACCCATGCTCCTAAAGTATGACTCAGTTTCTAATAACTCCTAACCTTTAGTGCCCATGATGCTAATTCCTCAATTTGAAATAACACACACCAACACACCAGGAAACAAGGGTCCATTTTTCTTTTGCACATTATTGCCCACGGTCCTTTCCACAAGCTCCAAAGCCCAGGTAAGTGAAGCCAGCTTCCGTTCCTAAGAGAAAGCCCAGCTTCTCTGGCCTCTCTGCAGCCCATCCTCAGACCGGCAGCGTCTCTGCCGCCCTCACGGAGCTGAGGTCATCCTTTTCCATGGAGTTCTGTAGCTCTTGTCACCCCTTTACTCAGTGCCAATGCACACTCAAACTCTGTATGTCTATATATTTTCATAATCTCTTTACTGTGTTATATATAGGTAAAGACCAGGTCTGCTGCAAAAGATGGCCATGGTTTCAAAAGAGAACCGATTCCTACATTAGAATCAAAACCCCATGTCAACTCACTTGGCCAGTCAAGGATTCTTAAGCTCATCTGTAACTCTTGTTAAACCCCTGCCTCACCAAAAGCTTATCAATGAGCCCAGCAGGGACAGTAAGTCGGTGGCTCTTGCTCTCCTCTGTCCCATCCCTCCTGCAGTTCCTGCTGATAGATCACTAGGATGCCTTTGCCCAGCCTCACAACTATTCCTGAGATGTGAGCAGAGGTCGCCAGCTCTTTTACAATTTCTACTTATTACACACACACACACACACACACACACACACACACACACAGAGTGTGTGTGGGGAAAGGGATGTGCATATAAGTGCAGGTGCCTGTGGGAGCCAGGGATCTTAGACCCCGTGGAGCTGGAGTTCTAGGTGCTGTGAGCCTAGAAACTAAACTTGGGTCCTCTCCAGGAGCAGCAAGTGTTCTCCAGCCCAACTTATTTTTTGTTGTTGCTGTCAGTAAAGTGCCCTTAAGTGTTAATAGTAACATTTAGTATATATATTCACAATGCTGTGCACACCACTGTCTTTAATCACAAAATATTTTTTTTACCACTGTGTTTTTAACCACACAAAAAGAATACCACTGCTCCCTAGGCAACCAGTCCTCATTTGGTCCCCTTTAAACTTCAAAGCTTGCTTTGTGTTTATTAATATTTTTGAACATGTCATATAAATGGAACCATGCCAGCATGGCCCTTTTACTTAGCTTCTTTGACTTGCCATGTTTTAGAGGCTCAACTATGTAGCAGCACGCATCAGTACTCCATTTTTTTCATGACTAAATAACACTTCATTACAGGGACAGATCATAAATTGGCTTTCTAATTATAAGCTATAATTAATGTTCAAGTTTAAGATTACGTGGTGTTACACATTTCATTTCTCATACGCAATTAGGAAGTAGAATTGTTGTGTCACATGAAAATGTAAGGGACTGAGGCTCTTTTCTAACTTATCTGTCCCATTTTACACCCCTGCCCACAATATAGGAGGCCTTCAGTTTTTCGGCATTTTATTTTATTTTTTGAGAAAGGGTCTTCTTGGCTGACATGGAACTCACTGTGTAGACCAGGCTGATCTCAAACTCAGAGATTAGCTTGCCTCTGTCTCCCAAGTGCTGTGATTAAAGACATGTACCGCCATGCTTGGAGTGCTACATCCTTGCTAATATTATTATTTACTGTTTTTAAAAACAATTTTAGGGGCTGGAGAGATGAGTCAGCAGTTAAAGAACATTGGCTGCTCTTCCTGAGGTCCTGAGCAATTCCCAGCAACTACCGATAATGGAATCCCATTATGCAGACAGGCCATTCATGTACAAGAATCTGTGTAAGTAAATAAACCTTAAATTTCTTATATTTTATGTATGTATATATGTACACAAACTAGGGCACACATTTAGAGTTCAGAGGACAGCTTGCGAAAGTCAGCTCTCTCCTTCCACCATGTTGGTCCTTAGGATCTAACTCAGGTTGTCTGGCTGGTGACAAGACTTTGTCCACTGAGCCATTCTTGCTGGGTCTTGGCTGTCTTTTTAGTTGCAGCTGCTTGGCTGGGTGTGAAGTCTTATCGTGTGGTTTGGTTTCCATTTCTCAGTATCTTTTCTGTGTTTTTGCCTTTCCTAACCCAGAGAGTATTATGTATTCCACCTACATAACATTGTCCTGGTCTCCCTACCAGAGCTGCCATCCCTACCATAGCCCTGCTGCATGCTGGGAAATGTCTGCTGCAGTCTGGGCCTCGCTTTCTTCATTGCCCCTTTCTGTTCCCATGCTCCTGAGCAGAGCCACTGTCCTTGCTGTGCTCCCAAGTGCCTCTCCCCTGTGTGCTAGAACCTGCTTTTCCCCTTTCTGACACAGTGCTGCCAACAGTTTAAGAAATGTGCATCCATTCATAACAGGGTACAGAAAGCTCTAGTCACCAAGGATGGGGTCAGCAGCTGAAGCAGAGTCCCTGGGTCCCTGGCACTGATCCTCCAACACGATAGGACATTGCTTTGGCCTGAGTCAGTCCGATAAGGTGAGCACGAGGGTGCCTACTCACTTCCTTTATCTTTAAATTAAAATTATATTTAATATGTGTATGTGTTTATGCACACACACGTGCGTATGCGTTATGAGTACAAAGAGGGGATCAGATCCCCTGGAACTGAAGTTGTAGGTAGTTGTGAGCCTGGGTGCTGGGAACTGAACTTAGGTACTCTTAACTATGGAACTATCTCTACAGTCCTTTTTTCCTTATCTTGAATTGCTTGGACACATGATTTTCTTCTAGCAGAAAAAGATCGGGCTGAAGAGATGGCTCAGCAATTAAGAGCACTGACTGTTCTTCCAAAGGTCCTGAGTTCAAATCCCAGCAACCACATGGTGGCTCACAACCATCTGTAATGAGATCTGACGCCCTCTTCTGGTGTGTCTGGAGACAGCTACCGTGTACTTAGATACAATAATAAATAAATCTTTGGGCCAGAGTGAGCAGGGTTGACCAGAGTGAGCAGAGGTCCTAAATTAAATTCCGAGCAACCACATGAAGGCTCACAACTATCTATACAGCTACAGTGTACTCATATGAT
The DNA here is from genome assembly GCF_000001635.26 of Mus musculus. NCBI lineage: Eukaryota > Metazoa > Chordata > Mammalia > Rodentia > Muridae > Mus > Mus musculus. Next base: position 144,306,390 of record NC_000071.6, read on the forward strand.
AAATATATAAACATATGTACACATAAAATAAATAAATCTTTAAGAGAGAGAGAGAAAGGTCAATGAACTGTGAAAAACAAGTTGAAACAGGATAATTTTCTGTTTGTACACTTCCAAAGTCAAAGATTATGAGGATGGGCAAAATGGTAATAAAAAACAGGTATTGTTTCAGATTCATATACAGAATGTGCCCAAGGGATCAGGTAGCATTAAATAAAAAAGCTAAAATAATAAAGATCTCATAACCTCACCTCTCTGGGGGTCTGTCATGATCCAGACATGAAATATCTCCCACAGGCATGTGCATCTGAACACATGGTCGCCAGCTAGGGATGTTTCGTTGGAAGGCTGCGGGACCTTTGGGATAAGGGGCCTAGCCAGTAGAACAGGTCTGGGGCGGTGGGTCTGGAAAAGTGTAGCTCTGCCAAGTTCTGACTCAGCTCCCCGCTTCCTGATCCACTAAGAGGTGAGCACCTCTGCTACACTCGCCCATTGCTATAAACTCTGCCGCGGCTTCCTCACGGATGGCTAAGTTGTGTGTGTCCGTTGTTTTAGCACAGTGAGAAAGCCATCTGCTGCCAGGCCTGACAACCCAAGTGATTACCTGGACCTTCATGGGAAGGAGGGAATCTGCCTCCCCTCACATGCCATGTACATATGTTGCACACACACACACATACAATTAAATCAATTAAAACAATAATTTTAAAATCACAAGGATAAAAAAATTAAACTGGCACAATAGGCCACATATCTGGGATCTAGTCGACTAACAATGAGTAGCTACGTGACCTGGGCAAGTGACTCTCCTTGAACCTGTTTCCACATCTGTGAAAGGGATATTATGCTAATGACATAGTCTCATAATTGAGGTCCTCATGAGTGACAGGAGACAGTACGGCATGTGAACACATAGTTACTTCAGTGAAGTAAGCAATTTACAACACAGAGCATTTTAAACCCTTAGGAATGTACACTTATTTATACCAGTCTGACTACAACAAAGACCCCTGTGATAGCTGTAAAATAAGCAGAGATAATTGTAAGCTACAGATTTCTAAACTATTTTTCTCTACAATTACTACAAGTAAAATCTTTCCTGCTCTAAACAGACACGTTGTGTACACTGAAATCCGAGAAAAATCAAGTCACTTGTGAGGGGAGGGGTGCTATCATGTGCATGATTCCAGGAAAAACTCTTGCATTTTTTTTTTTTTCTTCCTTGTTCTACACTGTAATGAGAAAGTTATAGGGCTGATGAGGTGGCTCAGTGGATAAGGCCACCTGACAACCCAAGTTCAATGATCTGGACCCATGTGGGAAGGTGCGAATCTATTATTCCTCTGCCTCCGATCACATGCCATGGTACATGTGTTGTGTCCCCACCCCCATTTCATAAATTAGAAAGGGTATAATTTTTTCCCCTAAAAGCTAGGACAGGAGGCTGGCAAGATGGCTCTATCATACAAGCCTAAGAACCCGAGTTCAACACCCAGGCGCCTGTGTATATAAAAAGCAGGGTGCGTATATAAAAAGCTGGTGGTATGTGATTGTGACCTCAGCACAGGGGAGGTGGGGACAGTTAGAACCCCAGGGTTCAATGACCAGCCAGTCTAGCCTGTCTCAAGAAAGAAAAAAACTTCTCCAGGGGAATACTGCCTGGATCTGAATACTGAAGATGCATTCTGGCTTCTGATACACATGCTGGAAGAAGCAATCATGTGGTAAATTGTTCCAAAGTAATACAATGTGCCTAATATGAAACGGTACCTGAGAAAAACAGAAAATGCGGACTTCACTCACCTCTGAGTTAGTTTCTGTCCTGTGGCGTCTGTGTGGTTAACACTAGCTTTTATGTTGCTGAGTGACGATAGCAGAATAGTCTGACTGCCATATAAGAAGGCATGTCAGAAAAGTGTTTCATTTTGTGTTTAAAAAATTAAATTGGCAGGCTGGAGAGATGGCTCAGCAGTTAAGAGCTCTGTGCTCTTCCAGAGGTCCCAAGTTCAATTCAGCAACCACATGATGGCTCACAACCATCTGTAATGGGATCTGATGCTCTATTCTGGTGTGTCTGATGACAGCATTAAATAAATAATTTTTAAAAATTAAAGTGGCATAACAGGACACATAGCCCAGATCCAGTCAACAAGTAGCTAGGTGACAGGGGTAAGTGACTCTCTTTGAGCCTACTTCCACCTCTGTGAAAGGGATATGATGTTACTGACATATATCTCATAGGGTTGTCACAAGGACTGTGTATTCAGTGCTAGGATAGCACCTGGCATGCGGCGCTGAACACTGTCTCCTCTCCTCTCCTCTCCTCTCCTCTCCTCTCCTCTCCTCTCCTCTCCTCTCCTCTCCTCTCCTCTCCTCTCCTCTCCTTCTCTCTCCCTTCCCCCTCTCTCTCTCTTTCTTTCTTTCTCTCTCTCTCTCTCTCTCTCTCTCTCTCTCTCTCTCTCTCTCTCTCTCTCTCTCTTTCTTTTCTTTCTTTTCTTTCTTTCTTTCGAGACAGGGTTTCTTTCTCTGTATAGCCCTGGCTGTCCTGAAATTCACTTTGTAGACCAGGCTGGCCTCGAACTCAGAAATCCGCCTGCCTCTGCCTACACCCTACTGTTTCTTATTTTCTGTGGTGAATCTCCTTAAAAGGAGCCTTAACTGTAATTAATGATCAGGTGACTCAGGTTGAATGTAACTGGTTTGGCTCTGCTGTCCTTGCTCACTGAGTGCTTTGAATTCTTTTGTTCTATTTACATCATAGGAATGTATTAACCATACTTCTGTAATCAGTACATTGCTGTACATGTGTGAATGTGTGTGTGGAGGCCAGAGATTGATGCTGAATCTCTTCCTCTATCACTGTCCACAATATTATTGAGACAGGGTCCCACTATGTAGTCCTGGCTGGCCGGGAAGTAACTCACACCCAGCTCCACGTTTTGAGACCTGTCTTTCTCGAGCCTGGAGCTTCCTGGCTGGTGTCTTTACCTGCGCTCCACATTTCTCCTGTGCTAGGGCTTTTACGCAGATGCTGGAATCTGCACTCACACTTGCTCGGCAAGCATGTCACCTGCAGAGTGACATCTAGCCTTGCAGGTTTCTTTTAAAAATATTCCTTCACCCCCTTTTCTGTTCTCACTGTTAAGATGAAAGACTCGATCTGCAATCAGTAAGAGAAAGTAGACTGGCACAGGGGTCCGTGCCTGTATTTCCAGCAGTCAGAGCGTTCCAACTGTGAGCTTGAGGGTAGCTGGGGATACAGGAGACTGACTCAAAAGTCAAGAAAGACAGGGAAAGTGATAGAGGGAGGGAGCAAACCCAGGGAGGGTTAGAGTACAGAAAGAATCTATTGTGTTTTCAATTGAAGATCCCCGTCTGGAGTCTGGGGAGATGGTCCAGTGGGTAAAGGTGCCTGCCACCAAGCCTGCCACCCTGGGATCAATCTCTGCAATGTACCTTGTGGAAGGAGAGAACTGACTCTACCAGGTTGTCCTCTGCTCCCATACCTGCATCATCATGTAAACACATATAACACACACACACACACACACACATACACACACACAAATAAATAAAATATAAAAAAATAAATTAAATATATAACTCAAAATAATGAAACAACTTATTGAATTGGAACAAAATAACACTGCCTAAATTTATATAATGGTAAGATACCAAAAAAAAAAAAAAATCAAAGCAAGTTTATAAGTTCCCAGAAGAAAGGCTATTTTTTGTTTTTCCGTTTTTCTTTTTTAAATGAATAAATGCAAACCACCTTCTTATTTTTATTTTTTTCTGCTTAAATGATCAAAAAAGTCATTCAGAAGCTCTTTGAAATATTTTTCTTTTTTTTCCTGGAACTCACTTTGTAGACCAGGCTGGCCTCGAACTCAGAAATCCGCCTGCCTCTGCTTCCCGAGTGCTGGGATTAAAGTCGTGCACCACCACGCCCGGCTGAAATATTTTTCTAAGACATTTTCTCCTGGCCATTTTCTGTTTTCTCTTTCAATTTTTTTCAGTACTTCCTAGGTTTAAAAAAAACCAAGTGCTGCTTGCTTTAGAGCCAAGCCTGACAGCCTCCCCACACCCACACTGAGCTTCCTCTCTGTGGGCTCGAGGTCAGTGTGCTGCTGCCAACTTGAGCTGTGGACATGGCATAAAGTTCTATGTGTGTGACTATAGGTCAACCCTGTGGCGATGAATTTGGCCCTGTGAGTTATTTAACAGTTAATCACGGTGGATAAGACCATTTTACCTGCTGAACCCTGATTATAGCACTACAGAGCTCTGAGTCTATGCATCCCAACAAGACCAAGTGGTTAAGGACTGAGTTCCTTAGAGTGCTGTGGTTGTCGGGGTCATGTTGATGTCAGTAAGAGACAGTTTTTCCTATCAAGCCTCTGACAGGATCACACATGTTTCCCTGCATGATATCATGAATTGCTTTTTTAAAGACCAAGTTTCATGTGGCCCACGCTGGCCTGAAGACTCATGGCATAGCTAAGAATGATCCTGAATGTATGACCTTCCTCTCTGCAGCCTCACAACCCAGCAGAGTGCTGGGATTATAGGCATGTGCCCAGGCTAGGCTCCAACTTGTGATCCTCCTGCCTCAGCCTTCTGAGTTCTTAGGTGATGGGTTCCACCACACCAGTTGACTTCTCTTTTCGAAGATGCTTTAAGTAAACCAGGGGGTGGTGGCACATACCTGGGTTACATAGTGTGACCCTGTCTCAAATCAAACAAGAGAAATTTCTCAAGAATAATTTCAACAGCACTGCTGACCTCTCATATGACTTAAGATATGGACCTAGCCGGGCGGTGGTGGCACACGCCTTTAATCCCAGCATTTGGGAGGCATAGGCAGGCGGATTTCTGAGTTCAAGGCCAGCCTGGTCTACAAAGTGGACAGCCAGGGCTATACAGAGAAACCCTGTCTCGAAAAACCAAAAAAAAAAAAAAAAAAAAAAAGGACCTAGAACACCTTTTCTGTGCTTAACAAACTTTCACATCCTTCTAAGTTTAGATCTGCTTAGAAATGTATGAAAAGACGGAGAATGTAGCTCAGTGGTAGAGCACTTGCCTGATGTATGCAAAGCTGTGGGTTTATGATGTATGCAATTTTGGAGGGCTGGGTAATAAAAGGCAATCTCAAATTCCTCTCTGTGTTTTTGAAACAGAACACTTTGTTACCATGTACATACATACCCTGAAAGCAATCTGCACTTGATGACAACTGGGTGGCCTCAAATTCAATTCTGACATTATCTGAAAACAGTGATAGTAAGCCCACTGGCTAAGAGCTTGGTCTCACAAGGTTGTTCCTATTCACATCTGATAGAAAATAGATTATCACTTACTTTCACCCTTCAACTGTAAGCTGGGGTCCTCACCCTGTTCCTGGCATGGGTTTGGCTATGGGAATGTCTCAGAATAGGTAAACATTACTGGTTCATTAGAAAGGAGTCCTGACTGGGCAATGGTGGCACATGCCTTTAATCCCAGTGCTCTGGAGCACAGGTGTGTGGATCTCTGAATACGAAGGCAGCCTGGTCTACAAATCGAGTTCCAGGACAGCCAAGAGTACATATAGAGAAAATGTCTTAAAAAACAAAACAAATGAACAAAACCCCAAAAACAATAACAAAAAGAAAGATAGAAAGGGAGAAAAGAAGGAAGGGAGGGAGGACAGACAGACTCTGGAGACATGGCGACAGGCTTCCATTCTCTCCCTGTGCACTATACTCCATGAACCCATGTGCACTCACCTATCTAGAGCTCCCCTCAACCCAGTCTTTACAGAAGCATCTAACAGCCATGACTGGTTTACTCACTCACTGGCAAACAGCTCCATCCTGAGCCTCAGGTGTCCCGGCTGTCAGTCAGTTCCTCAGCACACAAAGACTTATCCCTCCAGAGCCTAAGAGTCAAAGATCGGCAGCTCTGTGCTAGTAATCTGGACAGAGATCAAGACAGCCTCTAATGTGCTCTCCGTTGTGGTTGTGGTGTTGCAAGATGTCTTGAGGAGTTCCTCTCACGTGAAGGGATTTTGCTGGCACCATTTTCTTAGAAGTATCTTCATCCTTTCATCACAACTACTTCCTTCATTTATGCCAATAAATCTGGGCTCTTTTTAGTTCCTGCGATTGCATATGCAGAGTCTGCGGAATGTGAGCGGGGCAACTGGCTCAGTCAGCTACGCCTTATCAAGTCCATTTGATTTGGTTATAGGCTATTGTTTTTCACTTCTTTTCTATTTTAATCGCTCTGTCTCTCTCTTTCCCCATGCACTCGTGTGTGTGCATGAGTGTGCACACGCATGGTGATGTTGTTCTCTTGCCCCAGCCTCCCAAATGATAACAAGTGTTACCATGCCTGGGTAATATGAGAATCTTAACAATTTTTCCCCCTTATTGCAGTGTAGGGGAATGTACCTAGGAATTCAAGCATGCTAGGCAAGGGCTCTACCACTAAGCTTCGGTCCCAACCCAAACTTTTGTTTTGTTTTGCTTTTCAAGATAGGGTTTCTCTGTATAGTCCTGTATGTCCTGGAACTTGCTCTGTAGATCAGGCTGGCGCTGAACTCACAGAGATCCACCTGCCTCTGCCTCCCTAGTGCTGGAATTAAAGGTGTGTGCCGCCACTGTCCAACTCAGCCAAACTTCCTCAGCTAAAGTTCCCACAACAATTATAATTTCCTCTACAGAATATTAAGATGACTGCTAGGTTTCGATTTGCAGTTATTGTTCTGGTATTATTACCATGTGAAACTATTAACGCTTTAAAATGGATGCTTTAATTGTGCCAGTTACGAAATTAGAAAAGGAATAGAAGAAAGAAAAAGAACAGGAAATGAAACAAACAAACCAAAGAAATGATAATGTAATGACTGACTCATGAAAAGCATCACTGGAAGTGTGTACCCCTACAAACCCACTACTTTATGAATGGCAAGAATGTCTAGGAGGAACACTAGTAGTATTTGCTAATTTCCTGTCTTCACCGCAGTAGTGGGGGCTAGAGGCACTGTTCCAGTCTTTGATATTTTAGAAGCTGGGAGGCACATTATCTCATTTCCTCTTCAAAGGACCTACACAGCATGACCTTCACCTCTTTTAAGCACGCCCAGCCCACTCATTAAGGCCAAATGTTGCCCAAGCTCTGTTGCATCCAGCAAACCGACCCGGCCCCTGTGGAGCTGTCTCCAGGGACAGGCAGCCTGCCTGGGCTGGGCATGGGGTCTTTCCTGGGCTAGAGCTGGATGGAACGAAGGCAGGTCCACCTGTCCACCTACATAGGGATCTTAGGTTCCTCAAGTCTTGCTTTGTCTTGTTTGGCTACAAAGTCCTTGTCCAGGGAGAATGACTCTTTGTGGCCGCCATGGAGGGGGGTTATCACTTCCTTCTGCAAAGGAGGTAATTACTGTTTGTTCTTAGGCCCAGCAGCCCTAAGGGAACACCCACAGATCACTCAGAAAACTCTGCCCAGGAATGAATGGAATGAGTGAGGACCTCGGGTGACAGGGAAGCTTTCCCCATACATTCTCAGGGAGGGTTTAAGGAGACCCAAATTTGGGTGGACAATAAAAGACACTGTGCATGTACGTGTGTCTGTGTGATTTGTTTGTTATTTCCAAATCACTAATTTCTTGATTCCTGCTGTTAACAGACACATTTGAGGGAAACCATCAATTTCAAGGGGAACTGACCACCACTAAATATACTGGCCAGGCCTGCTGGACCACTATTATCAACTTAGTAACGTTCTCTCCCTTTTTTAAATGTTAAAATGACATAAAACTTTGGGAGGCTGGGCTGTGGGCAGTGCTTTCCATGGTGTGTGTGCATGTGGTGGTCAGAAGACGGTGCCCAGGAACTGGCTCTCTCTTCCCACCATGTGGCTTCCTGGGAGCAAACTCAGGTCCTCAGGCTTGAGGTAAGTGCATCTTGCCAGCCCCTTCTTTCCCTTTTCAGTTAAGGTGTGGCTATGTTGCTCAGGCTAACCTTGAACTGAGGCTCTGAGTGCTGGGACCACAGGCTTGGCTGGAAAGGCCCCTCGGCAGGCTCTTCCTCCCCCCTTGCCTCAGTGACAGTGCAAGAACTCAGATTCTAAAGTCAGACTATCAACTGAGTGAGTGATCTGAGACAAGTCACCTTGCCTCTAGGCCTTGCACCTATGCCCACCACTCAGGCCTACAGTGAGAACTCCTTGGTAACTGTGCGTGAAATGCTGGGCACCCAGTTAACAGCAAGCATTTAGGATGGGTTACTCTACGGAGTGGGTGAGACAGTCTTAGATTGCTTGTTGGGAAAAGTGGGCAGTGTCTACCAGCACTCATGCTAGAGACCGTACAGGTACATGGTGAGAGTAGGTGCTACACACAGTCGCAGCCTTCAGAAGGTTTGTAATTTTTCTCCACCAGTCCCTTAATTTTCAATCACAAGGCTGCAGGACTCACACAGGAAAGCAGCGGCTGAGCAGAGCAGAGCAGAGCAGACCAGACCCAGGAAATGCCCTGGAGTCCATGGTCACGAGATCTCAAAGGTGAGCAATAAAACTCATGGGCAGAAGGAACGGAGAGTCCCCAGTGCTGCTTCCTTTATGCTTGGATTCTTGCCTCTAAAGAGGACTGGACGGGGAAGGACAGCTGTGGTGTTCTGGAAAAAGAAGTGCAATCGGCCTACAGGAACAGGGGACAAGGTGTAATGTATACAAATGCTGGGCAAATGCATACCAGCCCATAGGGTGGGGTGGGGCGGGATAGCCACTCCAAGCAGACACATGCAAAATGCAGAAGCACCACAAATGTCTGCAGGGAACATTTGTGTAATGTCCCGCCCTTCACCTACAACCTCTGAAACCAGATCATTAATGCCAGAGATGCCAGATACCAGGGCTGTGTCCTAACAGCTGCGCCTTCTCCTCTGCGGTCCTTGGCTGGCCACACCAAGGAATCTTTTCTGGCAGCCAGACATGGTCAAGTGTGACCTAACCTGGGTTATGAAGCATAGAGGGATGTATGTGTGCTGGAGCTTCTGGGCTCGGGTTCCTTTCTAACAGGACACTCCTGGGAAGACAGTTCACTTCCTGTATTTGGAGATCATCAGACCGGCGGTTATCTTGGTGACATGAGATGTGTAGAAGACAAGAAGAAAGAGATGGAGTCTGAATCCTTGCTGAGGCCTGACTCAGCAGGCCTCGCATGGAACAATGAACATGCCTATTGCTTCAGTCACCGTAAGCTGGGCATTTTGTTACGCTTAAGCAAAAGCACACTAGCTTATCCACATAGCAGCAGATGAACAGATGCCAGGCGAGAGTGCCTAAACGGAAACTACGGCTAAAACCCCACTCCATCTTCACCTACAGATTCAAAAGACACACTTAATGAAGCATCCGAAATGATTCATGCTCTTACTGCAGTTATACTGTAGTCTCTGTGCTAGGGATGCAACTCAGAGCTCTGCGTGCTAGCCAAGTAGTATACCCCTAAGCTGTACCGAAGTCCTTCATTATTTATTTATTTATTAATTATATGTAAGTTCACTGTAGCTGTCCTCAGATACTCCAGAAGAGGGCATCAGATTTTGTTACGGATGGTTGTGAGCCACCATGTGGTTGCTGGGACTTGAACTCAGGACCTTCGAAAGAGCAGTTGGTGCTTTAACCACTGAGCCATCTCGCCAGCCCCCGAAGTCCTTCATTTAAAAGTTTTCTAATACATGAATACAATGTGTGTGCAGACCATAGGACACATGTGAAGGTCAGAGAACAACTTTTAAGGAGTCAGTTCTCTCCTTCTCCCAAACATGTCTCTGGAATTGAACCCAGGTTGCCAGCCAGCAGCAAGTACATTCACTGCTAAGACATCTTACCAGCCCCAGTCTTTCCCTGTTTTTTGGAGACAGAGCCTCACTCTATGGCCCAGGCTGACCTTGGGATCCTTCTGTTCTGGCTTCCAAGGGGGTGGGATTGCAAGCATGTGTCATCCATCATACTGTCTTTGTGTGTCTTTGTGCTGGCTAGTTTTATGTCAACCTGATACAGGCTAGAGTTACCTGGAAGGAAGGAACTCTAGTGAAGAAACTCTAATGAAGAAAATGTACCACAGGCTCGACCATTAGCCAACCTAGTTGGGGCATTTTCTTCATTGATAATTGATGTGGGAGGGCCAGCTCACTGCAGGTGGTGTCATCTCTGGGCTGCTGGTCTTTGGCGGTAAAGGAAGTCAGGCTGAGCAAGCCATGAGGAGCTAGCCAGTAAGCAGCTGCTGCCTCTGGGCTCCTGCCTTGTTTGAGTCTCTGCCCTGACTGCCTTTGATAATGAACTTGATACGGAAGTGTAAGCAAAATACATTCTTTTCTCCCCAAGTTGCAAAAGGTCATGGTGCTTTATCACAGAACTAGAAACCAAACTGAGACAATCTTAAATAAACTTCATGTTTCATAAGGTCATGAGAGCCGGTATCCAAAGGAAATACCATCTAACTTTGTTTTTGTTTTTTGTTTTTTTTTTTTCTTTCTTGTTTTCCTTTTTGGAGGAGGGATGTGTTCATCTGTGAAAATGTGTGCATGTCTGTGGAGGTCAGAGGTTGATGTCAAGTGTCTTTATTAATAAACTAGCTTTTCCACCTCATCTTTGAGACAGTATCTCTCACAGAATCTGGAGTGTATTTATTCAAGATTACCTGTCACCAAGGCCCAGGGACTCTGAGTGATGGGACAGACATAGGCATGTGCTGCCACACTCTGCTTTTACATGCGGCCCAGGGATCTGAACTCAGGGCTGCATGCTTGTGTGCCGAGTACTCATTCACATCTCTCCAGCCCTGCTTTCTCCTCCTCCTCCTCCTCTTCCTCCTTGCTCTTCTACTTTCTAAAACTACGTGACTTGACTGCTATTCTTCCACGTGGGAGTTTAAGTAGATATAGTAAGGTATTTTAAACAGAACCAAAGGAAAACTATGCAAGTCAAAAGAAGATATCATTAAGTCCCCCAAAGCAAAGCCTGCTGAGGTGAACTTTCTAACCTAGAGAAATACAGGAAGTAAATGTGTAAAAGCCTGAGACCGTGGACAGAAGCAAACGGACAACTGGACCAAAGTGAACCTTGAGAGGAGTGTCGGTCTCGCCCTTCCCTCTGCGCAGAAGGAACCTTCGCCTTCACTGCAGACTTTCCCCTGAAACTGGAGTGTCAGGGCGGTGTTTATAACAACACTGTTGCTGTGGAAATAGCTGATTCAATGTTATGGACTTGCAGCTGAATAAAGTAAGGTGTGGAACAGAAGTCTTATTTAAACAATGGCAAGAGCCATAAAACATTAAAAGGAGAGCTGAATGGCGGTGAGTCAGAGTGCCATATGTGCTAATGAGAGGGTCAGACCTTTCCCCCCTGATGCCCAGCACAATGGCATGTTTCTTCCTAATTCTTACTTTTGGAACCCTGTTATCAGTTTAGCTGCTTCCAGAACCCCAAATGTCTAAGAGATTACTATCTGCTACATAGGCTGGCTGCATGTCATTACACGGATGGTGATTCAGAGCTGCAACTGGTCGCCATGACACTGGGAAGTCACAAACCCCACCGAGCACGAGCCGGGGTTTCAAAAACCGTATGCGATCGATTCCATTAAACAGAGTGGTGCTGCAACTCCTCATATAACATCACTGCAGATGTACCCTGTGTCGACTGTCTATTGCTTCACCAGCGTTTTAGGCAGCCAGAGAGCGTGAAGCCAGCCTGCCCCACACCCTGCCACAGGCATCAGGCCTCTAGCTAGTTCCAGCCTTTGAACATAGTCAGTGAGTTTCTCAGACTCCTGGACACTGAGCAGAGACGGACATGTCACTCTTTAAACGCGTACTCGCTCTTCGCTGTGTTTTCAGAATCCTTAACGCAGAATTCTTAGCGTCCACACAATAAAACAGTCCACAAGCTTGAAAGATGAGAGTGGCATGTGGGTCTATTAGCAAAGTGGCCCTGCCCTGCAGGAGACGACCACAGCACAGTGGCATAGCTCTGTAAATAGAAGCCCAGCTTCCCGTGGCTGTGCCGGGGGCTGCCCAGGGTGTGGCTATCCTCCTTGCCTGCACAGGGGATCCATTCATACCAGCAAAACCGGAAAAATCACAACCAAAGGCAAGTGTGGAAGCAGTGGGAGCCAAGGGCACGCAGAAGGAGTCAGGAGTCATTTTCCACAAGGTGAGTCACCACAAGAACTTGGCCTGTCTCACCCACCTTGGTTCAAAATGTAGGTCACAGTTCTCCAAGCTGGAACTTCAGGGATCTGAGGTGACAGGCCAGAGCCCTGGCAGCACAGGTAGGAGCAGAGTTCCTCAGAGGCCTGAGAAGGGGCCCCTACCTTGCTCCTGAGCCCCAGTCTACCTTCCAAAAACCTCTATTTTCATGTACCAAGGTGAACTCAAACTACAGTGCTCAGCGGGTTCCCCTTTGTGTTCCTGATCTGAGCCACCTGCCACACTGGTATCTACCTCCCGGGCAGCAGGCGAGGTTTTTGTAGAGATGGATGGTCAGCTCACCTAGCTCTGTTGACACAGGAGACCCAGTGGCAATTTCACCAATCTTGGCCACGCCGTCGTAGTAGGCTTTTCCTGCCAGGATCATAGCTAGACAGGAATGTGATACATAAAATCATTACTCAGACAATAGGAGGGAGTGAGACAGGTTCAACGTCCCAGTGTGCCCCTGGCTACAGAAGTTCTAGAGCTGACACTTTCAGTGACATTTACAAGGCCCCGCCTGCTTCTGAAGCCAGTTCCTGACATCAAACTGGTCACTGGGAGCAGGTACATTTTGGGACTACAGATGGGTCATGTCATTACTCCAGGTGTATTGGGTGCTGTGGCCTAGGAACCTGTATCATGAAAACACATTTAATTTTTCTATTAAAAAGAGAAAGCCGGGTGGTGGTGGCTAGCCTATGCTTTTAATGCCAGCACTCCAGAGGCAGAGGTAGAAGTAGGCAGATCTCTGCATTCAAGGCCAGCCTGGTCAACAGAGCAAGTTCCAGGCCAGCAAGGGCTACACAGAGAAACCCCATCTCAAAAACCAACCAATCAACCAACCAACCAACCAAAATAAAATGCAATAAAATAAAATAAGAGCCAGGTCTGGTGGTGTAGACCTATAATCTTAGCTACTCAAAAGGCTGAGACAGGAGGAAGTCAAAGCTGGCTTGGGCTACTGAGTGAGGCCAAGCCAGGGGAGCTTGGTGGGACTATCTCAAAGTAAAAATCAACAGGCTGAAGTTATGAAGAGTACTTGCTTGGCCTCCCCAGTGAGGGCTGAGGGCATGGCTCACTGCAGACTGCTTGCCTAGCGTGCACTATATCCCTAATACCCTAAAAAGACAATCTGAGTTACAATCAACCAACAGATTTTTTTACTGAGGTATATATATATACACACACACACATATACATACACACACACACACACACACACACACACACACACACACACACACACGGCATCTGAAATATGTTAGCATTCTGAAAATTACAAACTTACTTAAAAAAAAAAAAAACCCAAAGCCGGGCGTGGTGGCGCACGCCTTTGATCCAAGCACTCGGGAGGCAGAGGCAGGCGGATTTCTGAGTTCGAGGCCAGCCTGGTCTACAGAGTGAGTTCCAGGACAGCCAGGGCTACACAGAGAAACCCTGTCTCGAAAAACCAAAAAAAAAAAAAAAAAAACCAAAAAAAAAACCCAAAAAAAACCAAAAACCCAAATTTTCTCCTTCTTTTTCCTACCCACAGAAACAATGGTTTTACTGCAACAGATGCTAGGTTCTCATCATCCTAAAAAATATATTTCTGTAATCAAAAAGACTATTTTTTAATGGTGAGATGGCTCAGCAGTAAGAGTGCATCTTGTTCTTGCAGAGGACCTGAGTTTGGTTCCCAGCACCCATGCTGAGAGGCTCACAGCCTCTGTAACTTAAGCTCCAGGGCAGCCAATGTCTCTAGCTTCAGTGAGCTCCCTTACCCACACGCGCGCGCACACACATACACAATGTAAAATAACTAAATTGAAAACTAAAAACCGTTTCTCCTTCAAACCAGCCCTGAAGCAGCATTTCAACAAGACCCAGCCGAAGCCACTGTGAATTTGGAGGAAAAGATCTCCACCCTTCCCTAAACTCAGACGCAGAAACCAGTCTTCCTGGAGCCCCGGAGAGTACAGGAGCTTGGATTAAAATGGCTTCTGGTCCCTTCTCCTTGCCCACAGAGCAGTCAGAAGCTGCCCGGGCCGTTTTGTCCCAGTTTGTTTTTAAGTGTCTCCCTGTACGGGACATGGAACCCACGGCTAGGTAAGTGCTTTACCAATGAATCACTCCCTTAGGCTTTTTATTTTATTTTTCATTTTGAGGCAGAGTCTAACTAAGTTCTTCTAGGCTAGCCTTGATTTTGTAATTCTGCTTTTAGCCTCCCAAGTAGCTGGAATTACAAACCTATGCCACCAGGCCAAGCTGAGAAGTAGGTTATTTATTTAGTGCGTGTATGTGTCTCCATATGCTCATGAATGCATGTGTCAGAGAGAAGACAACCTTGGGTGCCATCCTCAGTAGCACCGTCCACCTCCACCTCCTTTGAGACCGGGCCTCCCATTGGCCTGGAGCTCGATGACGAGGTTAGACTGGCTGAGCCATGAGTCCCAGTGACCTGCCTGTCTCTGGCTCCTCAGCTTGTGCCACCACGTCTGACATCTGTGTATGGGAACTGGAGAGCAGACTCAGGTCCTCACACTTGAGATAGCCACTTTTCTCACTAAGCCATCTTCCCAGGCCCTGTTTTTCTTAATTAAGATAAAAAATTACATGTCTGCGTATGTCTGTGCATGAACATGACCAGTACATGCAGGTGCCCTGAGAGGCCAGAAGAGGACATTAGATCCCCTGGAGCTGGAGCTATATGCAGTTGTCTGATGGTGCTGGGAATGAAGCCCAGGTTGGTCCCCTGCACAACCAGCAAGTGCTCCTAACTGCGGAGCCAGGTCTCCAGACCCTATTTGCATTTTTTTCACATGCTTAGGAAGCACCCTACCACTGAGCTACATCCCCATACCTCATAGGTGGACCTTTAAGGGGAAGTAGAGAAAAAGATCAGAGGATTTATCATGTATAGGTGTAGCCAAATTATTATAGGCCAAATTCCTGTTCCTGTAATTTTACTGATTTCAGCATTTACTATAGAGTTTTAAAAAATATAAATTAAGGCTTTTACTGTATCGGCATGTAAACTGAAGCCATGCAATATTCTGCTATCCTGGTGTTTTATAAGACTGGAGAATTTACAGGACGGCAGACTGCATTTATATAGGCTTTTCAGGTCAGTACTTAGCTAATCTACCCAGCATTGTTAGGACAAGGGAAGGGAAGGTTATCAGCTCCGGTTGCTAAAGGGAGTGGAGCGGAGACATTTCAGGCTGTCCCCAAGGTCAGCATGAGTCAGACACAGTGTACACATCTCCTGCTGAGGTACTTCACTTCCTCCGCTCTAAATCATGGAGCTGTAGCTGGAACTGAAGGAAAAGCAACTCCACCTAAAAACAAGTGTGCTGCCAGCAAAATGTCGACTCAGTAGATGGTGTTGCAATGAAAGGTTTAAGCTGTAAAGTAAGATAAACTGAAGCGCACACTGGTGGGGGAGTTGCCTTCAGGATCACGCAACAGTTAACATTTCTGGTTTACACCTAAGGTAAATTGAGACTTTTGAAAAGTGACTGTTGACTTATATTTAAAACCATGTAACCTCAGTCTCCCAAAATAGCTTTGCTTTTATAATCAAGCTTAATTAACTTTAAAACTATGTAAGTTATCCAGAACTAATAAAATATGAAATAGTATTTTGATAACTTTGCCCTGCTTTGTGAGAGTTTCTGCTCCTTACTGTTTAAGGAAACTTATGAATTCTATTTAGTGATTGTTTAATCACCTCCTCAATCTAGAGTCCTCTACATATATAGCTCTACTGGATAATTTTTTGCTTGTTTCTGAGACAGTGTCTCATATGTAGTCCGGCTGTCCTGGAACACACTATGTAGACCAGGCTGGCTTGGAACTCACATAGATCCACCTGCCTCGGGCACTCATGTGGTTGGAATAAAGGCATGTATTATGCCCTACTGATAACATTTTTTATTGAAACACTTTCAGTGGATTCCTACTCTGCCAAAGCCTGCATGGGTCTCCCACAAGTCCATATTCCATATTATAATTGTTTTAATGAACTGCACCCCTTCAGATTTCAAGTCTGTGTGGTTCCTGCTTTGGTCAGTGCAGTACCAGCCAGCATGACTTGCATTGGAACCTAGTAAATGCTAGGCCATTAAATGCTGCTATAGTAAGGACCTTGATGGAGAAAGGTCACCTGAGGACAGAGTGTGTCAAGCAGAGTGAGCCCTGAGTCTGCAGAGAGCTACCTTGTCTTACAGGGGAAATTGAAGGTGGTGTCTTAAGCCATCAAATCTGTGGGACGCTGCAGTATTTTGTGCAATGGTAGGTGCCTGTTGCCACAGTGCAACACCTAGCTAAGCTGGCATTCTCCAGTCCCACGGTCAAAGCTTCTCCCTATGTTAGTGTGGTGTGCCCAGGGCTCATCTTTTCTGCTCGAAGCAGTGTCTGTCCTTATCTGTTAGCTTGAGCTCTTGCAAGGTCTCTTACTGCTCCAGTCCACACCAATCACTATTGCCCAGATCCCTGTGAGAATGATCTATATTTCTTTGTTAGTCATTCAAACAGTGCACGGTCTTGCCTAGGCCCTGTTTCTGGGTGGTTATCAATGTATTCTAATAGCATTCAGGGTTTTTTTGGTTTTTGTTTTTGTTTTTGAGACAGGGTTTCTCTGTGTAGCCCTGGCTGTCCTGGAACTCACTCTGTAGACCAGGCTGGCCTTGAACTCAGAAATCTGCCTGCCTCTGCCTCTAGAGTGCTGGGATTAAAGGTGTACACCACCACTGCCCGGCAGCACTCAGTTCTAATGGGAGTGCAGGAGTAGCTGCTTATCAGTCTTCTCAGTGGAAACCTTTTCAAGACACCTAGCAACCTGGGTCCTGAGTTTATTTACTTTTGTTGGGGATTAAAATTAGGGCCTCATTAACACTAGACTAGTACTTGTGCAGCCTGTACGATCCTGCAGGCACACCCCAGCTAGCTGATTGCTTGCCTGAAGTCTCACCCCCCACCCCCTTTTTCCCATCTCCATTTCTTACCACCTTTCCACTCTTGCTTTCACTGTCCCCGAGACAAGTTCTTGCTAAGTTACACAAGCTAGCACAGAACTTGTGACTCCCAAACTGCTGGGATTATAGATTTATGCCACCAGGCCTGGCTTCAAATTCAGTTTCAATGAAGCACTTATTTTGAAATGAGAATCTAAACCCAACCTTTAACATAGATGTTCTTCCACTGAGGTTAAAAATACTATTTTTCACGTTACTATGAAAATGACATACCAGCAAGGTGTTATAGTGGCTCAGTTGTAATCCTGGCACTTAGGAGGGTGAGAAGAGGGACTGCCTGAGTTCGAAGCCTGTGTTACAAAGTAAGATTCTACCTCAAAATAAAACAAAACATAATCTATCTAAAGGCAAGAAGTCCTACAGATAGCTAAGAGAACGATTCTCATGTAGCAGGACACTAATGTTCAAATGTTATTAGTATTTATTTTTCTCTCTGTGTAGCCCTGGCTGATCTGGATCTTACTATGTAGACCAGGCTGGCCTTGAACTCACAGAAATCTACCTGCCTCTGCCTTCTGAGTGCTGGGATTAGAGGCATTTGCCATCACACCTGGTCATATTCAAACGGTTTAAGTATACATATAAATTAACTTAAGTATACATAAAAATTTGTTTGAAAATTAGAAAAGTTCATGAACATGATATAAAAGCCCAAGTTTGTATATCAGAAAGCACAACTTGAAAGTTAAAATGTGCCACTTATAGTATGTTCACTATCAGTATGATACAAATACACTAGGACCATCCTGCACTGCTCCTGTAAAAATCCTGTAGATAAATTATAAAAAAATTTCTATTTACAGATATTTTTTAAATGCAATGTTAAGCATTAAAGATAAATAAAATATTAACTTAAAAGTTTTCATATGCGCTTCACATTAATCCATTAAGAAATCAAAAGACTTACCATTCACCGCTTTTTCATAATTTTTTCCTAGGTTTATTAAGTTCCGTAGTCCAGGGTTGAATTGTTCCATCACATTCTGACAAACAAACACACAAAACAAATCAATAAACAAAAGAGGGCGGGATATCGGCATTCTGTCACTGTGAGTTCTAGAATTCCTATATAGTAGAATTTATAGATAACAAAGTCTCAAATGCTTGCTTGTTTCTCCCTCTCTCTCTCTCTCTCTCTCTCTCTCTCTCTCTCTGTGTGTGTGTGTGTGTGTGTGTGTGTGTGTGTGTGTGTGTGTTTAGACAAAGTCTCAGGAACCCCAGACTGGCCTGGAACTTGCTATGTATCTAAAGATGGCTTTGAACTTCTAACCCTCCTGCTTTTACTTCCCAAGTGCTGGAATAATAGGTGTGTATTTCCATGTGTGGTTCACACAATTTTGGGGATCAAATCTAGGGATTTATGTATGGTGAGACAAATCCTCAGCCCCCCCCCCCCCCACAAAATTGCAGACATAAAAATTCCAATGAACTGTCTGACCCAATGGAACAGGTAGCAAGGTGGATATAATCCGGCAATATTCAGTTACCCAAGGACAGCCTAGACTCTGCTATAAATGGAGCAAGACAGAGACATTCACATCCCTCCCAGGCTCCATGGGCACTGTGAGCCTGGAGGCCAAATCACTCTCTCTGGCACAGGTAGATTGTTGGTGGCCATCACTCCAGCATTAGGAAACAGTCTGCTTGAGCAGCTACCGCAGCTTAATTTAAAATTAAGGGTAATCTTCTGGGTATAAAGTATTTAGAAACTTCAGGGCAGTCTTGCTTTCATTTTGCCTGAACCTATACAGTACAGACAACAAGCACTATTCCCAGGGTGCTGGCTTTATGAGTAAGAACACATCAACATTTGGTGGTGATAGATGTCTGCCCCATGTTGGACCAGCAAGTTGCCTCCTAGTCATCAACTTAAATGGACCACTCAGGCCTCCCTACCCATTCTCCCATGTATGTCGTATTTGTAGATGAACAAATGACAAAGGACGGAAAGAGCTAACGTTCAATGCGTCAACCAGCTGCTTTCCACACATCCTTCAGAGGAAAGAGGCTCTCCATTAGTAACTGAGAATAGAGATGAGTGACAACGTACAGTGATTGAGTAGTGGTACAAACTACAATGAGAAAACCCACACCTTATACTTCAACCTTGCTCTTACTCCACGGAACCTTCAAAACACACGGTTCTCTCCCTTTTCCTACCACCATTTTGACTGTTCACTCAGCTTCAATGTCAGAGAGTAACTTCTGGCTCCCTCTGTAATTCAGGAGGACCTTTTTCTCTATCATGCCCTCCTCTTTCCTATGTGATTGGCAACTTTCTGGTCAGCTAACCGTACTCATTGTGACGGTAAATACTGGCTACTACAATTCAAAGAAAGTACTGAAGATCACGCTTCCTTTCTTAGTAAAGCCTTTTGTTTTTCCTGGAATGAATAGTTCTCTTGCCTTCTTCCCCCTTGTATCTATGTGTCTACCTTAAGTCCCTTCCCACGCAGCGTCAGATCAAGCACAGCCCTACCAATTTTATTTCTCCTTTCCCCTTGCAAGGACTCTGCCCTCTCTCAGCCCCACTTAAGGCTGCCAGGCTGCTGTCCTTGCATGTTCCTAGCTGTCTGTCTGCACTCAGGGTTCTTGTTCTAGCTGTCCACTTTCTTCCTTTCTGCTGGAGATTATTCTCCAAAACTGATGTAACAATGATGTATGAGAAGTGTATCCGTGCCGCCAAATGTCTGAAACTACTTACAAATGTTACATTATTTATTATTATTGTGTATGTGCAGGAGCGAGGGAGAGGAGGGGTGTGACTGCACCAACACACAGAGGACAACCTGGGTGGGGTAGTTTGTTCTCCCTGCTATGATGTGGGCTCTGGAGACTGAGCTCGGGTCATCGGTGCCTTCTCACTGTCCTCTGGAGCTACTTTTACCTTGGCATTTGTTTGCTGATTTGCTGAGCAATATAATATACCCACCTGTCTTCCTCAGAATGTTTAAGATGCTGCTTACTGTCTTTAGCATCACGTTTGCTGAAGTCAATGGGCTTTTTGTTTGTCTGTTTGGCTCTTCCGACCCCTGACCCTTTGGGCTGCTTGTGTGCATGCCAGAGGGCAGTAACAGATGTCTTGTTCTGTTGTTCCTTACCTTTTTTGAGACAGGGTCTCTTATTGAATCTGGAGTTTGCCAATATAGCTAGGCTAGCTGGCCAGTGAGACCCAGGGGTGCACTGGGATACAGGCGTTTGCAGCTGCGCTTGGGTTTTATGGCTACTGGAGATCCAAACTCAGGTACCCATGGCTGCAAGCAAGCACTCGACTGACTGAGCCATATCCCCAGCTTCAGACTCTCCCTCTTTAAAGCTTCGTTTTAGATAAAGCTATCTCTTTATCCCTGTGTTGTAAAATCAAACAGTGGCCCTCCTCACTGTGGCTATCTTCTCCATTTATTTTATGAGGTCCTTGGTAGCTTCTAGCCATGTGGAAAATCAGTCTGTCAGATCTGGAAAACACTTGCTTTACTTTTTGTTTCTGCTTTCTTATGGCTCTCAGATGGAAGTTTTATGGTTCCCAGATTTATCTAACTTTACCTTTTTTCTATTTTCCCACTTGGTCTTTATGGTTTTTTTTCTTTTCTTTTTTTTTTTGGGGGGGGGGGGTTCGAGACAGGGTTTCTCTGTGTAGCCTTGGCTGTCCTGGAACTCACTTTGTAGACCAGGCTGACCTCGAACTCAGAAATCCACCTGCCTCTGCCTCCCGAGTGCTGGGATCAAAGGTGTGTGCCACCACACCCGGCCCAAAATTTTTTAAAGCTTTTGATTTTTGCTTTCTTTTAAGAAAGGTAGTTCTGGCTGGCGTCAAACTCATGATCCTCCTGCCTCAGCTTTCTGAGCACTGGGATTATGGGTTTTTAATGACACACACACAACGTGCGTTTGTGTAATTTTTCTGAGTGCTTTAGTATCTTAATTCTTTCTCTTTAAAATCAGCATTCTGGCCTTTGCTTATACATGCGGTATCCTCTTCCGAGTACTCTAGAGTGTTATATTTTTAAACTATCCCTCTGATAAAGGCTTTTATCCAATTTCTGGTGTTGTTATTTGTTTTGTTTATTCAATTTAAAAACTATCCTATTGTTTTATGCGCATGGGTATTTTGGCTGCATGTATATCTCTGTACCACATGTGTATCTGATGCCCACAGAGATTAGAAGAGGGTGTTGGACCTCCACGAGCTGAAGATAGATGGTTGTGAGCTGCCATGTGGGTTGTGGGAACTGAACTCCAGTCCTTAAAAGAACAGCCAGTTCTCTTAACTGCTAAGCCATCTCTCTAGCCTCTGTTTGTTTGTTTGTTTGAGACAAGGTCTCTCAAAGTAGTTCAGGGTGGCTTCAAACTCACAATCCTGTTCCAGTTTCAAGAGTGCTGGGATTATAAGTGTGCAGCTTCATGCTTGACTTCTGGTGGTTATTTATTTATTTATTTATTTAAAAGACAGGGTTTCACTCTGTTACCCCAGATGGCCTACAACTCATTATGCTCATCAGACTGCCTCTGTGCTGGGATTAAAGGCATATGCCACCATGCTCAGCCACTTCTGGTGATCTTTAAAGGGGCTTGTTGGAGGTTGGAGAGATAGCTCAGAACATATATTGCTCTTACAGAGAATCCAAATCAGTTTCCAGTACCCACACTAGGCAGGTAACAACTACAGGTAACTCCAACCCTAGGAGATCTGATGCATTCTTTTGGTCTCTGTTGGCACTTGTGCACATGTGGTGCACACACACACACACACACACACACACGTTTCTCTTTTTTAATGAGTCAGTTCATATTTACAAGTAAAGCCTTTCTTGCTGCTGCAGAGCTGTGGGTGCTAGGGAGCTGCTGCTGGTGGCTGCAAGCACATTGTCTAGACAGCAAATCCATGGGGAGCTTGACTGTGGATAGCACTCAGGGGCATTGTTTCTACAGAGACATTCCTAATTCCCAATCACTGGGTAGAAGGGAGAGGAGAAGGGATAGGGAAGGGAGCCTGGTGGTTGAACCACCTTGCATGCATACACACTTCCATCCCAGCCCTTGGCCGTCGAGGCTAGCTTCATATCCTTTATGTAGCCAAGGAAAACCTTGGACTTCTGACCCCACTGTCTCAACCTTCCAAGTGCTGGGCTTACAGGTGCATGCCATCACGATGTCCAGTTCATGTAGTGCTAGGGGTAGAACCCAAGGCTTCGTGCGTGCTAGGCAAGCACGCTACCAACTGAGCTACATCTCCAGCCATCCAACCCAACGTTTCTTTAGACTTTTTTTGTCAACAGATGTTTCCCCTTTATGTGAGTGTAAGCATGTGCATGACATAGAATGTGTGAGATCAGAGGATAACTTTCAAGAGTTGTTTATGTTCTTCCACCCTAGTTCTAAGAGTCACACTCAGGGTGTCAGCTTGTACAGCAAATGCCTTTACCTGCTGAGCCACTTCACCAGCATCCATGTGCATATAAATTGTTTTCATAGCTTATTACAAGGCCTAACCTATTTTAAATTGAAAAGGTTAAAGGGGGTTTTAAGAAGAGACTAGAACAATAGCAGCATGTCTACAGACATGAGGGTTCATCAAAAGACTGGGGGCCAGACGCTTTGGGGGAATTCTTGGCCACTTGTAACCTTGTACTGTCTGCTCCAGTGATACAAGATGGATGACCTTCCAAACAGAGACTCTTGTGGTTTTCTTTCCCTCCTTATGAGAATATACTGACACGATGGCAATATAGAATAACACACACACACACACACACACAAACAGAGACACCCCTCCCCCCAGCCCCAACAAACACACAGTTCCTAGACGTGGTGATTCCCCTTTGCTCCCAAGATGCCATTTTCTATAATCACAGTACATTCCCAAGTCCATTAAATAGCTACTTGTGCAACAAGTATGGCTATGACCTTACTTGGATTTTGACGGCGACCTTATTTGGGTTTTGGCAATTAAAAGTATTTTACCATTTTATTATGTGCTGGATTTGTTTTTTTAACTTGACACAAGCTAAGGTTACCCGAGAGGAAGAAACCTCAATTAAGAAAATGCTTCCATAAGATCAGGCCTTCGTCAAGCCTCTAGGGCAGTGGTTCTCAACCTTTCTAATGCTGTGACGCATTAATACAGCTCTTCATGTTGTGGGGACCTCCAGCCATGAAATTATTTTGTAGCTACTTTACAATTGTAATTTTGCTATTGCTATGAATTGTAATGTATATATCTAATTTGCAACCCCCAAAGGGGTCATGACCCACAGTTTGGGAACCACTGCTCTAAGACATTTTCGTAGCGATTGACTAAAGGTGGGCCCAGCCCATTGTAGGAGCCATGGGATGGTGGTCCTGGTTCTATAATAAGCAATTGAGGGGCTGGAGAGATGGCTCAGTGGTTAAGAGCACTGACTGCTCTTCCGAAGGTCCTGAGTTCAATTCCCAGCAACCACATGGTGCTCACAACCATCCACATGGTGTGTCTGAAGACAGCTACAGTGTACTTACATATAATAATAAATAAATCTTTTTAAAAAAAAAAAAAAAAGAACACAGTAGAAAGCAGTTGAAGCAAGCCATAAGGAGCAAGCCAGTCAGCAGCGCTCCTCCATGGCCTCTGTGACAGCTCCTGCCTCCAGGTTCCTATCCTAACTTCCTTCCATGATGAACAGCAATATGGAAGTGAAAACCAAATAAACCCTGTCTTTCCCAAGTTGCTTCAGGCATGGTGTTTTGTCACAGCAACCGTAACCCTAACTAGAGAAAATTATGTGTATGTGTGTGTCTGTATATGGGTTATGCACACGAGTACAGGTGCCCGTAGAAACCATCTGGTGTCAGATGTGCGGACTCTGGAGTTACAGGCACATATCATCCACTTAACACGAGTGCTGGGAACTAAACCTGGATGCTTTGTAAGAGCTTTCAACTGCTGAGCTGTCTCTCCAGCCCCAGATTTTTGCCAATCTTTGTATCCCTTATTACTTTCAGAGAGAGGACTATCTGCATAAAATTTTATCTTGTATATGAATCTGCACAGCTACCACCTCGGCCACAATACAGGATGGTCTGTCTGATCAACACAAAATCTCTGTGCCCCTTTCTAGTCATTCCTTCCCCACCTACCCTGACCACTCTAAGTCTGTTCTTTTGAGAATGTTATGTAAATGGAGTTATACAGCATGTGACCTTTTGAGAATAGTCTTTTTCACTTAGCACAGTGCCTTTAAGAAATATTCAACATGGTAGGTCTATCAGTAGCCACTCCTCTTTTCTGTTTGTGCTAGCTCTGTTTAGTGGTATGGAATTATCACACTTTGCTCACCAATTTATGCGTTTAGGTTGTTATTGGTTTAGAGCCATTCCAACTGAAGCTGATATGAACAATTATGTACAGGTCTGTGTATGAGCGTAAGTTTTTATATCTACAGGATAAATACGCAGGAGTCCAATTGCTGCATTACAGGGTAGGTGTATGTTTAACTTTATGAATCGCTGCCAGGACCGCAGGCAAAGCAGCCGGGCCACTCTGCCATCCTCCCGAAATGTAGAACTTCAAGGATTCTTAAAACCTAATGATTTCGTGGAGATGTGGCTTACTTGGTAGAACATTTGTCTAGTAAGCATAAAGCCCTGGGTTCCATCTTCAACACTACAGAAACTGGGTGTGCTGGTACAAATGTATAATCCCAGCCCTTGGGAGGCAGCAGCAGAAGTTCACAAGTTTAAGGCCATCCTTCATTATGCAGGAGCTTGAAACCAGCCTGAAATATGGGACTGTTTCAAAACAACAACAAAGCCCTCATGAGAAAATGGTCACTCCCTAATTTGAAAATCAAACTATTTTGAATGCAGCACGACTAAAGTTCCTATAATCTTATGAAGCTGGGTTTATATGGTAAAAATTAGAGGAGACCATTACAGAGCTAATCTGTCCTATAGCATACAAGCAGTCATATAAAAACAAAACAAGTCAGGCAGTCATGATGCACGCCTGTAATCCCAGCACTCAGAGGCAGGCAGAGGCAGGTGGATTTCTGAGTTCAGGGCCAGCCTGGTCTACAGAGTGAGTTCCAGGACAGCCAGGGCTATACAGAGAAACCCTGTCTTGAAAAACCAAAAAACCAAACCAAACAAAACAACAAAAACAACAACAACAAAACCCCCCACAAAACTAGATCTTGTCTAAGTATATTAGTGGTATAAATTAAGAAAAAAGCATAATTTGGTTGTGTATGCCTGGCCATGTGTGTATGTGTAGGTACATGTATGTGTGCATGCATGAGGAGGCCAGTGGCCAAACTCAGGTACCTTTCCTCAAGAGCTATCTATCACACTGCTCTTGAGACTGAGTCTTTCACTGGAACCCAGGGCTTGTATACTAGGCTAGGGTGGCTGCCCCGCAAGGCCCAAGCATCCACATGTCTTGGACAGTTGGTAAAAACTGGTGTTACAAACACACATGACCATGCCCAGGCTTCTACGTCAGTGCTGGGGATCAAACTCAGCTCGTCACGCTTGTGAGCAAGCACTTTTCCATGAGCTATCTCCTCTGGCCTCTTAATTTGTTTTTCTTTTAAAACAGGGTCTCATCATATAGCCATGGCTGACCTGGTATTCATTATGTAAACCAGGCTATCCTTGAACTCAGAGATCAATCTGTCTCTGCCTTGCTAGTGCTAGGATTAAAGGTGTATATCACCACATTTACCTATAATTTTATCTATCTATCTATCTATCTATCTATCTAAATTTATATGAGTACACTACAGTTGTCTTCAGACACACACTAGAAGAGTGCATCGGATCCCATTACAGCCACCATGTAGTTGCTGGAAATAGAACTCAGTGCTCTTAACCACTGAGCCATCTCTCCAACACATAATTTGTTGGTTTTAACTCTTGAAATACTTAATAACTCTAACATCTTATGATGAGCATTGGACCCCACACAAAAATCACTATCCACACATAGTCTTAGCTAAAAGGCCAAGAAATGAGAATTACTCTCGAAATAATTCATAGATTTTAAACTGAGACTTAACGCTATACAACCAGCTTTGAAGAAAACTAGAGTTCTTAGTTCTTTTGCTAGAAAAGTTCAACGTGCTGTTTAGTTCTTTGATATTTAGGTTTAGCTACAGAAATGTTGGCCCCTTTCAACCATGGAACATCCATTTCTATACTGGCTCTTGGCCATGAATCTAGCTATTTTAGCTTAAGTACAAGTTATTTTTAAACTGAAGAACAAAAAAGCACCACTGCCTTTGTACCGTGAAGTCTGGAAGATGTTACAGCAGCAGGCAGCGCATACACTTGAGCATTGAATGGGCCCTGTGTTTTAGGAAGGCAGTCATTGGGTCAAAGACCAGGGCTGTGACCAGGCTTGCTAAAACCTGAGCTATGGCACTGTCTACAACTGGAGGTCATTAGCGGAAAAAATCAACTCCATTTCTAGTTTGAAGGTAAAAACAGAAGACTTAAGAATGAAATAGAAATAGAAATAGATGGAAAAGAT
Source organism: Mus musculus (assembly GCF_000001635.26). NCBI lineage: Eukaryota > Metazoa > Chordata > Mammalia > Rodentia > Muridae > Mus > Mus musculus. Next base: position 144,333,155 of record NC_000071.6, read on the forward strand.
ACAAATGGGCCAAGAAACACTACTTTTGTTTGGAAAAAAAAGCTTAGTATGTATCGACCAGCAACTATTTGCCAATTAGTATAATCATCAAACCAGATTCCACTAGAATGTTTCTTTCCCAGTTTGTAAGTGTGGATATCTACTGTTACAAAATAAAGTCTAGGATAACATACTGGCAGGATAATCCTGCTGTGGGAAATCTGATGTGAAGAGGGTTTGGTTCTATCCAAAAACAAAACAAAACAAACAAAAAGCCAAAACCAATCAAACAAAAAAACCCTCAGTAGCTCTGAAGAAAGAGTGGTTGTCTATTTGAGATAAATTACGGCGTTTTCGATGTTACACATCTGTAGTCCCAGCTACTTAGGAGGTTGAGGCTGAGGAGGAGGGAAGCTCAGGAGACCAGTCTGGGCTATGCAGGCAGTTTAAGGACACCCTGAGCGACTTAGCAAGACTACATCTTAAAATAAGAAAAATTGTCAGGTGGTAGTGACACATACCTTAAATCTCAACATTCATGAGGCAGAGGCAGGCATCTCTCTGAGTTCAAGGCCAACCAGGTCTGGTAAGTTTTAGGACATTCAGGGCTACCCAGAGAAACCGTCTTGGAGGTGGGGGTGGTGGGGTAGTTTCTAAGGCTGTTCTCTACATAACCAAGGGCAAATTGATATTTCAATACTTTGTCTTTTGCAATAAAAAATGTAATATTTACAGAAGATAATCTTTAAGTTACTTACAAGTCCCTAAATAAATGCCAAGTTCTCCAGCTTGTAATTTTACGTCATTTTACACAACCCCTTGTATGAATGGAGACAAATGTTAAGTTGTGTGTCAGGCACATTTGTGACACGAGTTAACTGAGGATCCCTGAGACAGGCTTCGCCTGAAGAGACAGGCTTCGCCTGAAGAGACAGGCTTCGCCTGAAGAGACAGGCTTCGCCTGAAGAGAGCTTCGCTTCCTCCTTCCTTGAGTGGCTGGAAGCTGCCGTTCTTGTCCTAACCTTGCCAATGTTTGATTACCTCCTCAGCCTTGGGGAAAGTAGCAGAAGCAAATCTGGCAAAGAGACAACTGCTTGAGGGCCAACAGGTGGCCACCAGAGTCACTCTGTTCATGCTGGACACGGATGTGACGCACAAGCTGGCTAAGGAAACTCGGAAAACGGGGATGGGGCTTTTTGAGCATTAAGCTAGACCAGAAATGCTAATTTGGGCCAGCTTTGGTGATACGTGCCTGCAATTCCAACACTTAGGGGGCCAAGGCAGGAAGATTGAGAGCTGGAGGAGGCTAGATCCTGTTCACAAAAAGCAAAATAAGCCAGGCGGTGGTGGCGCACGCCTTTAATCCCAGCACTTGGGAGGCAGAGGCAGGTGGATTTCTGAGTTTGAGGCCAGCCTGGTCTACAGAGTGAGTTCCAGGACAGTCAGGGCTACACAGAGAAACCCTGTCTCAAAAAACCAAAAAAGAAAAAAGAAAAAAAAGCAAACAAAAACTTTATTCAAATATGTAAACCAAAAATCCTCCCTGATGCTAGGCTTGGTGATGCACGCCTTTATTCCCAGCATTTGGGAGGCAGAGGCAGGCAGAGTTCTGTGAGTTCCAGGGCAGCCTGGTCTACAAGTGTTCCTGGACAGCCAAGGCTGTTACGCAGAGAAACCCTGTCTCAAAACAAAACAACAAAACAAATGAACAAACAAAACATTTTGGCTGCCCTAAATCTATGCTATCTATTATATTATCTGTCAAATGGCATCCTATGCAATTTGTGTTGTGTGTAATCTGTAACGCACCATCACAGGAGCAATGGAACTGCAGGTGTCGAAGACAAGGTCCATTTTGAATAACTGGGTGATTAACATCACCTCTGTGAGCCTTAGTCTGCGTTACAAATGGAAATAGTGATAATTTTTATTTTCTAATAAATATGAAGGCTGAATGTGATAATCTAACATTATGGATGTGATAATCTAACATTATTGTTTTATTACATAGCTATTTTTGCATTTCTGTGATCACACCCCGAACCTTAAACCTGCAAAATACTTCTCTGGCAACTTCTCCAAGTTGACTCACTGAATACTATAGCTCATCCAGGGGACACCTAACACTGTAACACTGAGATATTTCTTGTAAGGATAAATTCAGTCCATGTACGTCCATGTGGCTGGCCAAAGGAAAAGAGAAGTGTGAAGTGAATTGGATCATGCCACAAGTGTTTCTCATTTAAGTATCGTTTCAATCTATAAAGCAAAAACATCTCAGTCAGGACTAAGTGTGTGTGTATATAAAGGGATGAGACAGAGTAGAAAGTCATTACAGTCCTGATTACAGATTCCCTGTGCACTGGCACGGCGTCATTAGGGCACACAGTGACTCTGCATGTCACTTAAGCATGCTAATCAAACACTCTGCACCTCCGCCCCACCCCAGCTCCTGGGAGCACTTACACACTCTTCGTAATACTTGATGCTTGGTACTCACTAAACCAATTGTAATTAATATTGCAAGAGCAGAGCTCTAAAATATTGGTCGATCTTCAAACAGATGGCCATTCCTGTTTACTCAGGAATCTCTAGGTAACACAGAAACAAATATATCAGCTCTCCTACCTCAAAATGCCATTATCAGGAGGAGAGAGGTCAGGACCACAAAGTATCTAGAGAAGGAGCCAGCCACAGAAAATTAAAGGTGTTTTTAATCTGCTTATTCAGCTGAGAGGTTTGGGTTCTTTTATTAATTGTTTAGATTTGAAATATCTGTCAGTACTCATGGTGTTATAATCCTGGCTCTAAATCCAACCTTTGACTTGGATCTTGTTTGATCCTAACCTCATGGTTATTAGTTACCCCATTTTACAGATGAGATTCAGAAACTCTGAGGCAATACATCTTAAACCTTGGGAAACATCCCATGGGCAGCAAGAGGCCTCACTACCAACTTTTGCACTCACCCTGGTGCCTCCATAGCTTCTTCAGGTGTGTTGTGAAGCACACTGGGGACAAAATGCTTTCATGATGTCAGAGCATGCACTATGAGAAATTAAGGAAATATCTAAGTTTTTTTTTATATTTTCTTAGATTCTTACTACCCATTTTTTTTTGTGACTGTAGTTGACCTTCCAATAGCTTTTGAATTATATCTGATCTCTTCCTATTTTTGCTTCCCATTAAAAAAAAAAAAGAACAAAAGGAGAAATTAAACAGAAGACTCTGAAGCCAGCAGGATGGCTTAGTAGGAAGAGTTGTTTGCTGCCAAGCCTGCTGACCAGAACATGAGCTATAGAACCCACAGGGCAGAAGGAGAGAACTGAATCCTGCAAGTTGTCCTCTAGTCTCACACATGTGCACACATGTACAGATAAGTACACAATTTAAAAAGTATAATTGAAAAAAAAAAGAAGAAGAAGAACTCACAGTCACTTAGTCCTGACAGGACTTACTAACCAAAGGCTAGTACTGTTTCATGGCCGGTTAGCAGAAAGCCCCTACACTACTGCAGACAAAGTCACTGTGTGCCCTAATGACGCCGTGCCAGTGCACAGGGAATCTGTAATCAGGACTGTAATGACTTTCTACTCTGTCTCATCCCTTTATATACACACACACTTAGTCCTGACTGAGATGTTTTTGCTTTATAGATTGAAACGATACTTAAATGAGAAACACTTGTGGCATGATCCAATTCACTTCACGCTTCTCTTTTCCTTCTTTATTAAAAGTTATGCTTCTGAGACCTGGCCACATGGATGTACATGGACTGAATTTATCCTTACAAACAATATCTCAGTGTTACAGTGTTAGGTGTCCCCTGGATGAGCTATAGTATTCGGTGAGTCAACTCGGAGAAGTTGCCACAGAAGTATTTTGCAGAAATGGTTAATATCTTCTAACAGGTGGCAAATGTAATTCTGGGTGGGTGGATGTCATGTAATCAGCTGAAAGGACTTCGCAAAACTGAGGTGTTCCTGTGATTTTTGGGAACCGTGTTACTCACTCGCCACCTCCCACAACCACATAAGTCCACCTCCTAAAACATTTTGTACTCCTTTTTTTCTTTTTCGTTTTTAAGACACGGATTCTCTTTCTGTGTACACCAGGCTGGCCTCAAACTCAGAAATCTGTCTGGTTCTGCCTTCCAAGAGCTGGGATTAAAAGCATCCCACCACTGCCTGGCTAACAGTTTGCACTTTTTAACGGACATACATACACATCATATAAAAGCATGCATTTTGTCTATTTCTCCACTAAGAGAAAGTAGATTCTTATAAGCCTGTGCAACCATCAGTCATGAATAATAAACTGCATTCCTCCTACATGCAGAGGTAAGAATTTATCTGAAAATAGAATGTCTGAGACACAGAGATGGGATGGATTTTATTACATACTACAAAGAAAGAAACAATTCATACTTCCATAACTTACTACACACAAAAAATACTATTTTACCAAACATCTTTGCCAATATTTTTGATTCGTATATCGTTTGTCTACTTGATAGGTAAAGGGCAAGACCTCTACAGAAGTGCCAAAGACTGTTTCCATCTTCAGTATTAAAAGTCTATCTCTCTAGTGGCTGAGGTCATAGCTCAGTAGAGTGCTTGTCTTACGTGCATGAGGTTCTATGTTTAAACCTCAGCACCCAAAACAAAAATAAGCAAAAGCAACCCCCCCACACACAGCCCAAGTCTACACATCTAAAATCATCTATTCAGAAGAAGAAACACAATATAAGGCAGATTCTGGTAAATTTTAATGGATTTATTTATCTTTGCTTCTTATGTCTGATTTCTGTCTTTTTAGCAGCATGGTATGAGGAAGGGACACCTCAAACTGGGCCACTCCCTGCACCTGAACTACACACTCTACCTCAGCCTGGACTCCAGGGCCTTCACAAGCTGCAATCTCAGAGTCAAATCCATCCCTCCACGGGAATGTCAAATCCACTCCTCCACGGGAATGTTACTTGCTCTTCCCAGTTGAAGGCTCTGGCTCTGGCCACCAGGCCCACTGGGTCTCAGCTCAGCTCTCAGACACCTACCCTCTTCTTCCCACAGGCAGGACAACGGCTGCCTCCCTCTCTCCTTGCTTTTGCTGTGTTACTGGATCGCTCTTAAGTGCTTGCTGTTACTACACGTGATATTACCTATCTGTTTACTCCCCTGTCACCTTATTTGAAAGCACGTGTGAATTAAGGTCAAGGACCTGAGTTTAACCCTTACTGCATTGCCATCACCGGGAACAGGAGCAGTGCCAACCTTCAATGTCCTACAGAGAATGAGGTGGCAGTTTTGGAAGTCTGTATATCCGAGATACATGTGTTCGTGCTGATATGCTGCTTGCTGTCCCTTCAGCTCCACAGATACATCTGAACACACTGCTATAGACACAATGGCCCAGTGGGCCAATTAGCCATGAAGATCAAGCATGAGGTAATGGGGCCAGTGCTTGCAACTTCATTAACTCAGAGTAAAAGCTTCACTAGAGAATCATAAAAGTTACAAGGCTCTGCCCTCTGTCTATAAGGCTTAAGAGGCTTGCAAAATCTGAAAACACCAGAGCTTTTCTTGAATTTTGCTTCCAAACCCTGTGTCCTTCCTAGATGTCATTTAAATCTGGGCAATAATGTGTCTCTTAAGAAAGAGCATCTTGTTAGAAACCATCCAAATGTCTATCAGCTAGTGAATATAAAATATAAAAACAAAATGTGGCATTTCCATACAATGCAATATTACTTTGCCATTAGAAGGCATCATGTAAGACACACACTCCAGTATGGATGGATTCTACCAATGTTCAATAAAGAAGCCTGCCACAAACACCACATATGGGGCTGGGGCATCAGCTTCGTGGTTAATATTTGTCTAGCATGGAGGCCCTGGTTTCAGTCTGCAGCACTAGAAAGAAAAAGAGGAGGAGGTGGGGACATTGCCATTGAAATAACCAGAGACAGAGACTCTATATGAAGTAAAGACAATGGGTTTTTTGTTCTGGTTTGGTTTGGTTTTTTATTTTGAGACAAGGTCTCACTACAGAGCCCAGGTTGGCTTGGATCTCATTATGTTTCCCTGGATGGCCTCAAACCTGCAATTTTCTCTTAGCTTCTAGGAATTAGTGCTGGGATTACAGGTGTTCACTCTCAAGCCAGGCCAGAAAAGACCGCTCATAGAGGAAAAAAAAAATACATTGTTGGTTGCCTAGAACTAGAAATTAAAACAGGAATGGCAGCAAATGGGCATGAAGAGGGTGCACACTTTAAATGAGTGAACTCACATTATATAAATGATAACTCCATAAAGGCTTAAACAAAGCAACACAGTAAAAAAGAAGCAAACACAAAAACCCTTTGAGGGATGGGGAGGATAGACAGCTCAGAGGGTAAAGGCACTTGCCACGAAACCTGGTGACCTGAATTAAATTCTCTGGAGCCTACATGGTAGATGGTAAGAAATGATCCCTGAGAGTCGTCCTCTGACTTCCATATATGCACCATGGCACATACAAACCCCTCAATATGTAAATATTAAAAACGAAAGAAACTGACAGCTTAAAAAATTAAAATCACTTTAACTGCTAAGGATTCACTCTACATCCTAAATGCTCTGGGTAGCAAAATGAATTTGCTTATTCCCTGGTTATGGCTAAACAGTCCACATACAGACAGATAATCCAGCTGGTGTGTGTATATGTGTGTGTGTGTGTGTGTGTGAGAGAGAGAGAGAGAGAGAGAGAGAGAGAGCGAGAGAGAGAGAGAGCAAGCGCAGTGTGTGTGAGGGGTGTGTGTGTGTGTGTGTATGTGAGACAGAGGAACATTTTGTGTGTGTGTGTGTGTGAGAGAGAGAGAGAGAGAGAGCAGTGTGTGAGAGAGAGCAGCATGTGTGAGAGAAGGAGAGAGAGCAGTGTGTGTGTGTGAGAGAGAGAGAGCGAGAGAGAGCAGTGTGTGTGTGAGAGAGAGCAGCATGTGTGAGAGAGGGAGAAAGAGAGCAGTGTGTGTGTGTGTGAGAGAGAGAGAGAGAGAGAGAGTGAGAGAGAGCAGTGTGTGTGTGAGAGAGAGCAGCATGTGTGAGAGAGGGAGAAAGAGAGCAGTGTGTGTGTGTGTGTGAGAGAGAGAGAGAGAGAGAGAGAGCGAGCGAGCAGTGTGTGTGTGAGAGAGAGCAGCATGTGTGAGAGAGGGAGAAAGAGAGCAGTGTGTGTGTGTGTGAGAGAGAGAGAGTGAGAGAGAGCAGTGTATGTGTGAGAGAGAGCAGCATGTGTGAGAGAGGGAGAGAGAGAGCAGTGTGTGTGTGTGAGAGAGAGAGAGAGAGAGAGAGATGTGTGTGAGAGAGCAGTGTGTGTGTGTTAGAGAGAGAGCAGTGTGGATGTGTGAGAGAGAGACAGAGAGAGCGACAGAAAGAGAGAGTGAACGTGAGCAAGCAAGAGCACACATGCATGAGAACAACCTCAGGCATTCCCTAGGTGCTGTCCATCTTATTAAATCAGTCTGTCACTAGCCTGGGGCTCACGATCAGGCTAGACAGCTGGTCAGAGAGCACCCAAGGTCTGCCTGTCTCTGCTTCCCCAGAGCTGGTATTAGAAGTGTGGGCTGCCATGCCTGGATTTTTTTTTTTTTTTAATGTGTGTTCTGGGGATCAAACCTAGATTCCCATGCTTGGTTTTTGGGCTATTTCCACAGTTCAAGTCAGATGTCTCCAGATGAGGTCACCCGCTATCCTGGGTGAGCACTGGTTACGATGAGCAGAAAGTATTCTCAGGCTAGAAACTGTTCATGCCCATGTCGATCTCGGCAGCAACTGCCTCTCCCAGAGTAAAAATCAATTTGGCCCATTAGCAAAAAAAAAATGATAACACATCCATCTTGAGACAGATCTGCTGGATTAGCATCTGTCTTTCCAGCTATGGGTGGAGAAGGTGTTTGGCAGACATTTGTTTCCAGGAAAATACAACCTTCTATGTCCTTCTATAAAGGGAATTTCCATAGGAAATATCCAGGTCCAGAGAAAATCTTCCATTGATCCTTCATAATGACTTCAATATCACTTTCCCGTCTTTCATAAACCAGGTTTTGGTTACACAGAATTATTTCTGCCAAAGTAATTCTTTAGGGTACAAAGGTCATGTAGGAGGGTCTATAGGCTCACATGGGCCTGTCCCTAGTCACACAGCCTGAGTGAAAAGAAGCTATTGGGACAGTGAACAGTGAAGCACAGAAACAGCCCTCTGTTGGTTGTAGAAGAATGTTATTGGCACTTAAGGGAGCTCCTATTAGGTCCTGTGATCCCCAATAATCAATCAAGAAGTCAGAAGCCAGTGTGATCACCAGAACACAAGGTCTATATTGTCAGGTTCGACCAAGTTCCTATGAATTTCTATTCTACTGTCTAAACAATGTTTGGGGATAGGTATACAGTTCAGTTGGTAGAGTGCTTGCATACCATACTTGCATACCATACAGTGTAGGCCTATAATTCCAGGACCTGGGAAGTGGAGACAGGAGTTCAAGGCTAGGCTTTGCTACATGAAGTCAGCCAGGGCTACCTGAGAATCTGCTTTAAACAAATAAAGAAATAGATTGCTGTGAGGTGTTCCCTGCTTGTTTAGGCAACAAGGACTCGCCTGAAGCTAAAGCACAGCAAAACCAACAAAAATAGAGGAAGGAAGAGAAGGTGGTCCTACCAGTGTTCCTACCTTTTGAGTAAACATTTTAAGGCTGCTATGAAAATTATTTTTCAGAGCATTTAAGTCAGCATGTTAATTTATAAAATCTAGGTTCCCAAATATTTAAAAAAAACAAAGCCATAGGAGATGTGGAGGTGCACATCTGCTGTTCCAGCACTATGGAAGTAAAGGAGGCAAGAGAATCAAGGCAAGCTCCAGGCTGCTTATCTATACAGTGTGGGTTCCACGAGTTAGGAATGCCTAGTAAGGTCCTGCCTAAAAACAAACAAAGAAAACGGCTGGCGAGATCACTAAGCAGGGAAAGGTGCTTACAACCTGAAGACTGGAGTTTCATCCCTGGCGTCCACATGGCACACACACACACACACACACACACACACACACACACATACATGTGCATACACACGCACACACAGCGGCATGCTTCTGTTCACACACATGATTTAAATGAAAAACAAGAGCAACCAGAAAAACAAACAAGCATGGAAGGATAAAGTCAGCTGTGGTGGTACATGCCATATTGACAACACTTGGGAGACTGAGGCAGGAGAATGAGCGTTCAGAGCCAACCTGGGCTAGTGAGGCATTGTCCTCTAAACAAAAACCAAATGACCAAAGTAACTTAGAGAGGCATGCATGGGTATTCTGACTTCAGCGCCATCTGAGGTAAAGCAAAGAATAAGGAAATGACTGACGGCTCGTTCAAAGACGAGAAAACGGCCTCCTACTTTAAACATTAGACTTTAATACTAAAGCGGAAGAAGAAGGGTGTCAGGGAAGGGTTAGTCTAGACTTCTTTCCCCGTGGTTCAGGTACAGGCAATTATACTAAGTTTTAGTTTAGAAGATTCAATAATGTTATGTGACTACATAGAACTATAATTATATAACTATGTATTTGGCCCATTGGACAGGGGTCTTTGGAACCCTGCTCCTGACTTCAACCAACTTTTAAGAGTAATGAACTTCAGAGAGAAGGGTAGTAGTATCTATGACTAAAATAAAAAGTACTCAAAATTCCAACTACAACAGTAGTCTCCATTATTGCTCGACGTGCAGAGGTTTGCTTTGTTTGAAAGGACGGGGGTGCAAAGCTCCCTAGTCTAAATGAAGTACCGTGCTGTCGGTCAGGCGGCCTTGAGTGTGGAAGGAACATCTCAACAAGAATCTGAACATGCGCTTTTGCTTCTGGTGTTTTCCAGAAATAAAAATAAAAGACGAGAATGAATGGATCATGGAACTGGAGAATGTGCGTACTTCACCCTGGACTCAGTCACATGCACAAGCATACATACAAATCTTTTAAGTGTTATTCACATATCATTTTGAAATGCATATCGTTTTGAAGTATGTAATAGAAAAGGCATATACGGGGATCAGTGAGAGAGCTCAGCCAGTAAAGGGGCTTGCCACCAAGCCTGACAACCCTAATAACCTGAGTTTGATCCCTGAGACGACAAGCTGGAAGGAGAGAACCAACTCCAGAATATTATCCTTTAACCTCTAAAAGTATCTCACTGCATACACATACACCCCCAAGTAATCTATTAAAAGGCAATCATTAAAGGGATAATAATTGAGTGATTCTTGGCTTTAGAGAAACTTCCAATGGGAATTTACTCTGAAGGAGTAACTAGACCATTTGGTTAAGTGGTCTGCCCTGTGTGCTTGCTGCTTGGTTTTTCTGCTCGCTGTTTTTAAAAGGTATGTCATGGGCTAGAAAGCAAGCAATAAGCCAGGCATAGCTTTAATCGCAGCACTCAGGAGGCAGAGGCAGAGGCAGGAGGATTTCTGTGACCTCCAGGCCAGCAAGAATGGCAGACTGTTAAAAAGCAAACAAAAGATCTGCAGGAAAGGCTGGTTTATATGCTAGGCTGAAATTTGTTTAGAAATTCCCCCAAAGTACTTATCAGTAACAGGAACTTTATCAAAGTACCTCATTTCATACAAGCATTGTTTGTTTTATCAGTTCCTTCCAAATACCATTTTTATCTGTGGAATAGCTCTAGTGAGTCCCAGTCAAAGAGACAAATCATTCTAAAGTGCATTAAAATTGTACTCCGTGTAATCAGAGAAAAATAAATCGATAACAAGTAACTTTAAGGCAGTTCATGATCTGTACTTACTCTCAGACTGAAGGACAAGGAATAAAAATCTCTCTTAAATATATGCTTTTTTAGATGCATGTGTATGCACGTGTGCCTGAGCGTGGGTATGTGCGTGTGAATGTGGCTGCCGCAAAGCTCAGAGGGTGGTGGATCCCCTGGATCTGGAGTCTCAGGTGGTTGTGAGCTACTAGTATGGGTGTTGAAAACTGAACCTGGGTCCTCTGCAAGGGCATTATATAGTTTTAACTATGGAGCCATCTCTACAGCCCCTAAAGTGTCTCACCTACTTCTTTGAATAGCCAACTTCCCAAGAACGTCTTACAAATTGCCTTTAAAATTAATTTTTTTCTCAAACATAATCATTTCCTTTTGTCCAAGGAAACAAAACAAAGTCCGAAGAGGCATCTAGGGGGGTCGTATCATAGGGCCATCCCTGGCCCTAGGCCTGGGATCCTAGCTTGTGAAGCAAGAGGATCCTGAGTTCAAGGCAATTTAGAGAGAGACTGCCTCAAAAGAAAAAGTGAAAAGAGGGCTGGAGTGTAGCTCAAGAGGCAGAGCATCCCCGAGTGTGACTCAGGAGTAAATACTCCTTAGTATGGAGGAGGCTGTCATGTTATCCATGATAAGGGAACAGAAAGGTAGCACCCTTTGGGACAGGTCAAGGAAGCATCGGTGGCCGAGGGCAGGAGCTGGGAGAGTGACACTCTGGCAACGTTGTTGTCCTGTCATTAGCTATACAGACAACGCTGCTCTGTTCTCTACTGTGGTTTCTGGAGGTGACCACAGAGCCTGGGCACAACTGTGGTACTTCAGAAAATAGCTGAAGACAGTGTGGGTGCTTGTGGTAAGCTTGGCAGATGCAAAACAGATAACAGGTGCTTGAAACAAGGCAGCTGGTTGTTACTGCCACTGTCTCAGTGCCCTTGTTTAACGAGCACGTGACAACTGTAGTCACAGGAATGTGACAAGTACCAAGCTCCAGTGTTTATCTTTTTTTTTTTAATTTATTTTATGTATATGAGTACACTATAGCTGTACATATGGTTGTGAGCCATCATGTGGTTTCTGGGAATTGAACTCAGGACCTCTGCTCACTCTGACCCAAAGACTTATTTATTATTATATGTAAGTACACTGTAGCTGTCTTCAGACACACCAGAAGAGGGCATCAGATCTCATTATGAAGGGTTGTGAGCCACCATGTAGTTGCTGGGATTTGAACTCAGGACCTATGGAAGAGCAGTCAGTGCTCTTAACCGCTGAGCCATCTCTCCAGCCTCTTCCAGTATTTATCTCATTTACACTTGTGTGGAAGCAGGTTTGTTTGCCTGGACACACGAGGGTGCCAGAGAGGATGGGGAGTATTGCTCTATCACTGTCTTCTTCCCTCCAGACAAGACCTGAACCTGGAGCTAGGTTAGTGGCCAGCAGTTCCCGCCATCCTCCTTCCTCCACCCTGCACAGTGCTAGGCAGCCATGCCCGGATTTTTCAATGGAAACAGAATTAGAACTCAGTTCCCCTTGCTTTCACAACAAGCTGTCTTACCCATTGAGCCATTTCTCCAGACCCCATTTATTTTTATTTCTAGGACTTCATGCATGCTAGGCAAATGATCTACCATGAGCCACACCTCCAGATCAACTGTCAAAATTTCATTAAAACCTCCTCATAACAACAAAACTTAAGTATAAGGAATTATCATTGCTATTTTCCTGGTTTGTTACTTGAAGACATTTTCTGGTCAGAAGTGAACTGTCCATTACCCACAGTCTCAGGAGTCAGTGTCTGATAAGCATCTGACAGCGACAGGAGTGTTGCCTGTACCTTTCTTAGTAAGCCAGAGGGTCAGCTCTGCACTTAAGAGTAGCGGTTGTCTGGCCTGTCATCTCTCCTCACCTACACACTTATCACCCTGGGTGGTGTGCTCTAATCAGATGGATTTCCGCACGCTTTTTACAGGTCATCACTAGTTTTGAACCTGTCCAGGATATAGCTGACCCTAGAAAGAGAGCAATTGCTGGCAACAGGAAAACCCTCAAAACAATCTCAAGAATTGTACTTTGAATGTTTTTCAGTGTTTTAATTTCTGTTGCAACTGTAGTTTCAGGTTAGTAAGCAGCTCAAATGTACCCCATATGTGAAACTTAAAGAGAAAAATCTTTACCTTCAAAGGTTGAATTGCTAAACAGGTAGCAAGTACCAAGTTTTACCACAGTTCCAATATATGCAATTGAAATAGAATGTATATATCCCATTTCTGCTTATTTTTGGTGAAACATAAAAGTAACCACACTTCAGGGCCCAAGGAGATGGTTCAGTGAGTGAAGGCCCTTGCCTTTAAGCCTGCTAACCTTAACTAAAGCCAAAACGCAGTCTCACATGATGGAAGAACCACTTCCCACAAGCTGCCCTCTGACCTTCATATTTGTGCACACGTGCATCCAAACACACACCTATGCAAACACACACACACACACACACACACAGAAATACCTTCTGGATTATTTACAATTTTTGTATGAAATATTTACTTTTTAACGTGTGTGTGTGTGTGTGTGTGTGTGTGTGTGTGTGTTTGCATAGGTATAAGTATGACTGCAGTGACTATGGAGGCCAAAAGAGGGTGTTGGCTCCCCAGGAACTGGAGTTACAGGCACTTGTGTCCTGGGTGCTGGGAACGGAAAACTCAAGGCCTCTGTAAGGACAGTGCTGCTATTATCTTCTGAGCCTTCTCTCCAGCCCTTGCTACTAAGTTTTATAGGGAAGGGATTGTTACTGCTTCAGGACTTTCAATCTCCAAAAGAACCAAATAAATAAATCAGGCAAAGCAACAAACTGGAGGGCATCTCAAGCCCCTGCCGTGAGGGTCAAAAGTGCAGCTCTCCAGGCTGGAAACAACCCTTTACATCTATCCCTAAGGCTTGCTCTTCTATTTTACTCCCTGTTTTGGGAACATACTGGCAACATTTTTCCTAAAGAAAGAGAAAACTGCAACATTTTATCACATTTACACTTGTCTCACCTTTAGCTACAAAGATCTGGGTTAACTGTTACAACTAGTGACCAACCAGGAAGAGAAAGTAGAGAAACAGAAAATATTGAATTAAGGCTGATGAAAATAAGAACAGAAGCATACAGATCTGAATGTTTGCAACGCCATGTGACTACTCTCCTGTTAAATACCAATAAGCTCCAAATTATAAATTATAAAAAATGGTAGTCATGAGATCTCAGCTCTTCTAGACAATGCCCATAATCTATACATTGTTGATAGGTAATGTTTTTTTCTACTACAAACACATAAAATCTCTCTCTGGATTAAAAAAAAAAAAAAAAGGAAGTGGTTTTAAAATACCTCTGTAACTGGCTGAGAGTTCAGTGTAAGATGCACTCACACAATGCAAATTTCAGTACTATTATTTGGGGCATACTTTCTTTACAATGCAGCAACCCTTGGATCCATAGCTCCCTTCTGGGAACTTAATTTTCAGAAATCAACCTGGATTGGGGTAAAGCTTTATCTGAGCTGTGCCAACTGCAGTGTCTTAATAGCAACCTACTGGCAAAGATCTATATCTAACAGCAGGGCTGGATCAATAACTTGAGATGAAGAGTTTCAGAATACTGTGGAGTCATCACAATGATGAAGAACCAAATACTGACATAGAATTATGTCCTGAAAAGTGTTGACTACAAGAGGTAGTGTCGTCTATGCATTATGAGATTTGAGGCAACTTATTTTTAGGGTCTTCATAGAAATTTTGGAACTATTCTGCTATCAGAGTTAGAATCATTTTCAAAATCGTTGAATTTGACCAATAGCTACAAACACGGTGGGAAATGCAGAAAATTATACTTTTCAGGACTTGCTCTCAAGCATATACAATTACAATGTAATCAGGATAAAGACTCGAATTAAAAAGAACATCTGGCCAGGTGTGGTAGCACATGCCTTTAATCTCTGAGTCTGAGGCCAGACTGGTCTGCATAGTGAATTCGAGGCCAGTCTAGGGTTTATATAGTGAGACTGTCTCAAAACAAACAAGCAAACAACTACCACCACCAGACCAAACATTTCCTGGACTACAGAGAAGGTGTAGTTGATATGGTACCTGCCCAGCAAACATGAGGGCCTGAGCTGAGATTCTCGGCACCATGGAAACACCAAGCGTGCATGGCAGCCATCTATAATCCTAGTTCAGGGGGTGGAGACCCAGAAATGAGCTAGTTTAACATGACCAATGAGCTCCAGGTTTACTGAGAGACCCTGTCTAAAAAAATACATGGAAGAGTAGTTGAGGATGACACCTGATGTTGACATGTGTTCTCCAAATACATGCATACACATTATGTATACATCCACACAAGTACGTACGGACATGCCCCACTCTACAAAGAACATCAAATAGACAGAGACACAAAAATTTCCTTTACAGATATCAGTCCCGAAATACCTTGAATAAACTATAACTCACTGAAACTATTAAAAACTAGCTTACTGTGCCTATACCAATAAAGTTTGAACATTTCTAAGAAAGGTTACATGGAAAGAAAAAGGGGGGTGGGGGGTGGGAGAGATGGCTCAGCAGTTAAGAGCACTGGCTGCTCTTCCAGAGGATCTGAGTTTAATCCCAGCCACCACATGGTGGCTAACAACCATCTATAATGGGATATGATGCCCTCTTCTGGTATGTCTGAAGACAGTGTACTCATATAAATAAAATCAAATAAAATAAGAGCAGTTGTTTCTCTTAAAAAAAAAAAGACTGACAACAGAAACATTTAAAAGAAAAAAAGAAAAAGGAACTTTCATTAAAACTCAATTAGCAAGAAAATCCAATCGACTGTAACTCTACATTCTATTCCAAGTACTCCAGAGTATTTAATTAAAACTCATCTAGCTAGGTCCTGGACACCTCTTTCATAATAAAACTTTTTAATGTGTTCAGCCATGACAGTGTAGAGTCTAGTGAAGTTAGTGTTTTACTACAGTGAAAACCGTAACAATACATCTGAGACCTGCAATCCCTAGGTCCTGATTCTGTCTCTGACAATGTGTCCACTACCAGTTCTGTAGGAGGCTGTAGGCTGATGATCCATACAAACCAACTGCAGGCCTGGCGCAAATATTCTGAAAGTCAATTTTACATTTACACCCACCTACCAGAGAGCCAAGATGAAGAAAGACCAACATTGATACCATAGGCTGCTTGAAGGGAAGTTGGGAGCAGTCATCTAGTACAATCACTGTGGAAACTCGCTCTGTATTTCCTACTGAATCTCAAGATCCAAATGCTTTGCACTCAGTGTACTCCGGTGTACATACCCAAGAGATACGAGGTCCTATAACTATCAGGCACGAACGTGAGTGCTGTAAGGCATCACTTGTGTCATCCTGGAGGAGCCTGAAAACAACCCACATGCCTGTAATCTATCCTGATGGTAAAATATCAGTCTGCAACAAGAACGAGCAATGATGGTTACTACCAACACGGATGAATCTGATAGCCATGCTGGGTAAAGGGAAGAGAAAACAGCAAATACCATTACAGGTTGGAAGAGTGGTACCCAAGCAGTGACAGGAGGGAAGCCCATGGGCAGCTCAGTGTGGCTTGCCAGAGTCTACTTCTTGATCTGGGTGCCGCTTACATAGTGTTCAGTTTAGGACAATGTAGTGAGCTACAAATACTAAAGCATATTTTCCCATTTATTCATTTATCTTTTTTTAATTCTATTTTTTATTTTATTTTATTTTATTTATTTATTTGGTTTTTTGAGACAGGGTTTCTCTGTGTAGCCCTGGCTGCCCTGGAACTCACTCTGTAGACCATGCTGGCCTCGAACTCAGAAATTCACCTGCCTCTGCCTCCCAAGTGCTGGGATTAAAGGTGCATGCCACCACCACCACCTGGCTCATTTATTTATTTATTTATTCACTCACTTTACATCCCAATATCCGCCCCCTTCTCCTCCCTGGCCACCCTCTCAACATAACTAACTCCCCCGCCCTCACCATTCTCCTCTGTGAAGGGGAGCTGCCCTCCCCCCATCAGGTCAAGCAGATCTATCTCAATATAAATTGTAATTCAATAAAAATTTTACAAATAGGGGCTGGAGAGATGGCTCAGTGGTTAAGAGCATTGACTGCTCTTCCAAAGGTCCTGAGTTCAAATCCCAGCACCCACATGGTGGCTCACAACCATCTGTAATGAGATCTGATGCCCTCTTCTGGAGTGTGTCTGAAGACAGCTACAGTGTACTTACATATAATAAATAAATCTTAAAAAAAAATAAAGAAAAATAAAGAAAAAAAATTTTACGAATAAATGTTATTTCCCTGTGTCACAGGTAAGTCAACATTAGTGTAGTTTTTATTTTGCAACTATAGAATAAACATCCACATGGAATGCTGAACAAATAAACCAACCAACCAAGTCCTTTCAATTTTATGCACACGAAGTCTCCTTTGCAGGTCTGTGCAAGGCCAGAGTTAATATTAAGTACTAAAAGAATTCACAAATATAAACTTTAAGCTAACTGAAACTCAGAGATGGTGCCATTGGTCTAAGTGGGGCCCAGCTTCCCACCTTGCACAATAAAGGATGCTGCACAGCTGTGTTACCATAGGTGCGAAACTCCTTAGTAACAAAAGCCTGCTTTAATAGCAAAAAGCAAACTACTCTTTGTTTGCTTTATATTTTTATTTTTCCACACAGCACGCTAACTCACTAGGCTGTTCCCATCTGTATTTGACACCTGGCAACTCTTCCTGCTGTTCCCTGGCACAGTGTTCTTACACCCCCTTTAGTCATTGGATAGCTAACAGCAAGTTGTCTAGACTTCTGCAAATCTCATTTTATCTTCTGGATACCTGAAGGAAAAAAGAGTCACAGGAAAAGATAGAAATGCCAAATAGTGTAAAGAGCTAGAGAGTAAATACACTAAATATATTTCAGAGATCAGTTGTTGTTTTTAATTTTTAAAAACAACTAATTTTTTTTTTAAAAAAGATGTATTTTTATTTATGTAGTATGTATGTGTTTGCATGTATATGTATGTATGTGTGTGTGTGTGTGTGAGAGAGAGAGAGAGAGAGAGAATTGCAGGTGCCCAAAGAGGCCAGGAGAGGACACAGGGTCCGTTGGAGCGGAGGTGCGGACAGCTGTGAGCACCCAGCACCAGCGCTGGGGTCCTACCTTGGGTCCTCTGGAAGAATAGTTCCCACCTAAACCACTGAGCCATCTCTCCAGCACTTGTTTTACTTTTCTGAGAGAGTGTCTTGCTCTGTGGCCCAGGCTGTTCTTAACCCACAGCAGTCCTCCTGCCTTAGCCTCCCCAGTGCTGTGTTCAAAGGGGTATTCCAGTATACTCAGCTAGAAAGGGCGCTTATAAAGGCATTTTAAAGCTTTGACGTGCAGATTTGACTCTCCTCGCTGGAGACCAAGCTGACCCTTTCACTTACACAACCGCCATTAAACTCAAGCTGAGAAGATAAACAAGGAAACACAAGCCCAGATGGCTCGGATGGCTCGTCCTACCCCGGAGAAGAACAAAAGCATCTCAGCTTCGTATTTAAAGGTCTGTTCAAAACTTGTCTATGAGGATGCATTTCCAGAGAAGAGAGAATTTCAGTGACATTTTTTTAGATCACCAAATTATGAAAATCTACTTGCTGTGTACATTTGTTGGTCACCAGAAACTGAATCACTTATTCAGAGGTTAGGGGTGTAAATGACTGAAGCTCACTCAGACGCCAGGTCTCTCAATTTTAAAATGGTTGGTGCTGGGCGGAGGTTCAATTCCCAGTACCTACATGGCCATTCACAACTGGCTCTGATCCAACATCCTCACACAGTCATACACGCAAGACTTATGAAAATAAATAAATAAATAAGAAGGCTGGTGCTGAAGATGGTTCAGCAGTTAGGAGCACTCACTGCTCTTGTAGACAAGTAGGGCTCAACTCCTTGCACCCACAAGGCAACTTAACACTGCAGGTAACTCCAGTTCCAGAGAATTCTGACACCCTCTTCAAGCCTCAAGACACCAGGTACGCGTGTGGTGCACATATATACCAGCAAGTAAACACTCACACACAGAAAAGAAAAATTTAAATAGATCTTTAGAACACGGTAATAAAGAATCCAGGCCCCTTGGTATTGCAAACTTTATATGTTCCCAGTACAGGGGAAACGCCAGGGCCAAGAAGTGGGAGTGGGTGGATAGGGGAGTGCGGGGGGGGGGGGGGGCGGGGGTGTGTGTGGAGAGGGTATCCCACTCTTGGGATAGCATTTGAAATGTAAATGAAGAAAATACCTAATTAAAAAAAAAGAATCCACATCTACCTTTGTAGGTAGGTGTAGTCAAGGGAGGGAGGGAGGGAGCAGAGATCTGAACACAGGATTAAACACTTAAATTGATTAAATGTGCAGTGGCTCAACAAATACACCTTCGTACCAGGAACTGTTCTAGGTGCTTGAACTCCAACAAAACAAAGGTATTTACCTCGAGCAGCTCACATTCCCATTGGGGAGGGAAGAGAGATGAACAAATATAATGAGGAAACATTTCATACGGTATACCTTACAGTTGTAAATCTTATAGGGGACAAGGCAAAGTAGCTTAAGGTGGGGCTGGAAATACCAATAGATTGGTAACTTTAAGAGAGTTAAATAAACGGGCCTTCTTGAAAAGCTGACTGGTTTATGTGAAACATTTTGTTGTATTATTTTTCCCCTTGAGATGGGGTCTTATTGTGTTGCGCCGGCTGTCCTGAACTCACTTTACAGACCAAGCTGGGCTTGAACTCACAGAGATCCATTTGCTCCCTGTCTCCTGAGTCAGAGGGGGTAGGAAATGACTCAGTGGGAAAGTGTTTTTCTAGAAGCCTAAGAACTTTAGACTCCTAGCGTCCACATAGAAAGTTAGAGTGTGTGCCTGAGATCCCAGGACTGGTGAATCAGAGGCAGGAGTGCATCTGGGGCTCACTAGCCAGCCAGCCAGTCTAGCCAATATGGTCAACTTCCAAGTTCATCAAGAGATCGTGTCTCAAAAATAAGGTGGAAAGTGATTGAAAGTACAGCCCCTTGTTCTCCACCACCAACACACGTGTACACATGTGCACACACACACACCACTTTCTTTCTTTCTTTTTTTTTTTACTTTTTGCTGGTTTACATTTAAGTGTTTTAATTTTTCAAATAGATTTATTTATTTATTTATTTATTTATTTATTTATTTATTATGTGTATGTGAGTACACTTTAGTTGTCTTCAGACACACCAGAAGAGGGCATCAGATCCCATTGCAGATGGTTGTGAGCAACCATGTGGTTGCTGGGAATTGAACTCAGGACCTCTAGAAGAGCAGCTAGGGCTCTGAACCACTGAGCCATCTCTCCAGCCCCCCCACACACCACTTTCAATTGTTTCATGGTACCATAGTTAATTTTGTTAAGATTGAAAAGGAACCCAATCTTAGAACTTTTAAAATTACAGTTGGTGTTAAACGTCTGCTCTCTCTCTTTTTTTTTAATCTATTATATTTTTGGTTTTGTTTGCTCTAGAGTTATCATTTACTTTTTATTCTCTTAAGTTGTACGTGTGTGTGTGCATGCGAGCATAGGTGCCCTCAGAGCCCCTAGAACTGGAGATACAGGCAGTTAGTTGTAAGCCAGCCTCTGTGAATGCTAGGAACAGAATTCAAGTCCTCCGGAAGAGCAGTGAGTGCTGAACCACCTCTCCAGCTCTCCCATACATAGTCCCCTAAGTTGTGTACACTGCACCTTCGTTCTCAAATAAAACACATCTTATTGTGTTGGTGGCACTGGATAAAGGCTGTGTCTGAGGTCCTTCCTCTCTTCCCTTTGTGAGTGTCATGCTCCTTCTTCACTCATTTTTTTTAAAAAGATTTATTTATTATTATACATAAGAACACTGTAGCTGACTTCAGACACAGCAGAAGAGGGCGTCAGATCTCATTATGGGTGGTTGTGAGCCACCATGTGGTTGCTGGGATTTGAACTCAGGACCTTCGGAAGAGCACTCAGTGTTCTTACCTGCTGAGCCATCTCACCAGCCCTTCTTCACTCATTTTAAGATGCACGCAGGTAGGATGTCCTTGGGTGATACCACATCCATTCTTTCTCAATCTCCTAAGACTTTAAAATCCTAACTGCTAGGAAGGTTGTGGTTCCTCTTTTTTGTGTGTGTGTGTGTGTGTGTGTTTTGTTTGTTTGTTTGTTTGTTTTTTCAAGACAGGGTTTCTCTGTGTAGCCCTGGCTGTCCTGGAACTCACTCTGTAGACCAGGCTGGCCTCGAACTCAGAAATCCGCCTGCCTCTGCCTCCCGAGTGCTGGGATCAAAGGCGTGCGCCACCACTGCCCGGCTGGTCGTGGTTCCTCTTAAGCAAAGGTTTTTGAGCTTTACCTCACCCTTACTCACTAAAGCACGTTTCTTATCAAAAAAGCACGTAAAAGTCACAAGAAGGCTTCCGAGGGCAAATTCTGGGCACACTATGTGCTAAACATGGAAAGGAGATTGCTATCTTTGACTAAACTGAAATCATCAACAGTACTTTTTCTTTTGGGGCTCATTATCATGCTATTTGTTTATGAAACGGTAAAACGTAACATCCGTCCGCGAGTTAGCATGGATATCCAGTAATCATTTGTTTAAGTACATTTATAAAACACTGTGCCAATGTATAAATATATATTTAGGTAGATATGATACTGCATAGAGGATCACACTACTTTACCAACCTTCCATTGCCCTAAAGAATTTATTCCTTTATTTAAAAGATATTTGAGTATTAAAAGACAACACACACACACACACACACACACACACACAAAACTAAAACCCAGAGAGGCAAGACATTAAATCTCATTTGCAGGTGGCCTTTGTAAATGCACCTGGTTAGGTTGTATTTCTATTAGTGAAATATTGCCAGGTAACACAAAGAAATCTGTTTTTAGCTAGGCAGTGGTGGTGTATGCTTTTAATTCCAGCACTTGGGAGGCAGAGGCAGGCGAATTTTTGAGTTTGAGGCCAGCCTGGTCTATAGAGTGAGTTCCAGGACAGCCAGGGCTACACAGAGAAACCCTGTTTCAGGGGAAAAAAAAAAAAAAAAGAAAGAAAAGAAAGAAAAAAGAAAGCAGAAAAAGAAAAAAAGAAATCTGTTTTTAAAAGAACACATTCACCAACATTGCCAGTAGAATTCTTGCAATGTTGCACTTAAATAGTTTTTAGCCTCAATTATAATAAAAGGCTTTTCAGGCTTCCAATCACCCCCATAAATGTAAATTTAAGTGTGCATCTCCTTAGAGTCAAACTATGGGCTAGCAGCCTCCACTTTGTTTTATAGATATAGAAATCTCCTGTCTAGTGCTGTGATTTTTTTTAAATCCCATTATCTCCACATTAAAAACAAAACAAAACAAAACAAACCTGACCCCAAAATATTAACAAGGAAATCCTGGTTAAAATCAATTGACATTTAGCGAGCTTTTGAAATGTTTCAACACTTGGGGATGGAAACCAATAACACACTGGTTTCTGATCTTCAATCTATTACAACCTTTCAAAACTGAAAATGAGCCAGTATGGCGGTGCACACTTCCAACCCCAGCATTGGGGAGGCTGAGACCAGCCTGGGATACATAGCGAGTTCATAGGAAAGCTAGCCTAGACTACATATACAAGAGTGTCTTTAAAAAAAGAATAAGGAAAAAAACAAACAAACAAATAAACAACAACAACAACAACTAAATAGCTAGGAGTTGTAGTGCTTTAACCTCAGCCCTTGGGAGGGGGCAGAGGAAGGTGAACTTCTGAATCTGAGGTCAACCGGGTCTACATATCAAATTCCAGGCCAATCAGGGCTACATAGTGAGACCCTGTCAGAAAACAAAACATCCCCAAAAGGACTAACTATGCCTTACGTCTACCAATGCGGATAACCAAAACAACAAAATCAACAGTCAACAACAACCAAACCAACAAAATCAACAGTCTTCCTCTTACTCCAGCTCTGTGGGTAGAAAGACAGGCCAAGGTGGTTCATTTTTGTGGTACTGTAATCTGCCTGCCCACACCAACCAAAGGTTTCTCAGTCAGAAGTGA
The DNA here is from genome assembly GCF_000001635.26 of Mus musculus. NCBI lineage: Eukaryota > Metazoa > Chordata > Mammalia > Rodentia > Muridae > Mus > Mus musculus. The sequence goes on from NC_000071.6 coordinate 144,356,058, forward strand.
GAAAAAGAACAGTTTGCTCAGGGCATCTGATTGCTTGTCTAAAGTTGACATTTTCTTTCCAGACCAGCAAGATAAACAATCAATTGTGTTTGAGAAACTTAACTGTGCCTGTGTTTTCCACTGCAGCAGATGCTCGGATTCCACGCACAGACTACAATAAATAACCCACATTCCTCAGTTATGGTTTTTCCTTGACTGAGTATTCATCTGAGTATCTTGTCTCCCCCACGCTAGGGCATTTTACTTCCATACTCTGTCGACACCCCACACCCCAGTTCTACCGGCTTCACATCATTTAAGTCTGAACAATGCCAATCCAAATACAAGGCTTTAAACATTCAAATTTCTGGCATTTCTAAAAATTATCATTTAATTAAGGAAGCACACTAATAGGAACAGGTTTTGGTCACAGTTGTGAACCTTCAAAATCATAATAATACAGTCTACTTTGTCTATCTAGAATAAATGTTATAGTGCACACATGGAGGGGTGGATATGATTTGGAGCCACAATGAATTCTGAAAATATTTTCATGCTGCTTTAAAATGATTTTCCAGCAACTCAATAAATTCTGATTTCAGGAACTAAGACCTTGCAAATCTAGAAACTCAATTTTAGGGGTGAAAAAAAAAAAACTAGAGAAATGACCAAAGAGTGGGTGAAAAAAGAATCTAGAGAAATGACCAAAGAGTGGGTTTTAATCATGACTACAAGTAAATTTAGAGAACTTTAAATCTCAGGGGTTCAGTGGACCTAAGTGGAATTAAAACAAAAGTTGTTTTGTATTCTATTAATAGCAGATGATTAAACGGATATCTCATTTCAAATGGAATTCATTTATAAGTACTTAAACTTACTAAACTGGCCACTAATCCCATGTCTGTTTCTGGAAAAATTCTCTCACATAACATGCCAGTTAAGCGACCAATCACCACACGTTCTGTCAGCTTAAGTCAATTCTTATTAAAATCTCAGTGCTCTCTGACTCCAATAACCTCCCCAAATCATGAACGTAGAAACAGTCCAACTGCGGGCGAACATGCTCATAATAATTGTATATAGATGTATAAAACTGTCAAAACGCTAAACAAAAAGTAATCAAAAGCCAAATCGAACTTAAAAGCTACTGTATGAAAGAGTCCAAGAGGGCGAAGGCGTTTCAAGTCTTCCCAGGAGCAGATTCCCTGGCAGCCTAGAAAATTCCCTGAGCCGAGGGAGCCAGGCTCACCTGGCGATGGATTCCTAATTACGGAGGAGTTTCTCCCCTACATTCTTTCTTTTCTCCGAGGAAACTCGAGCTTGTCTCTTTTCTCTCTCTCTTTTGGATCTGGGGAGGGGTTAGCCCCAGCGGTCAGACCAGCGCAGTCACTGACCACAAAGAGAAGTTGGGGGAGGATAAGAACCTCTCGGGGACCCCGCGGATTGTCGTCCACGTCTCCAATCCCCTTCCCCCAACACGGGAAATGTGGGGTCCCTGGGAGTCTCCAAGGGTCCAAGGGGGAAGGGGAGGCCCTTATCATGTAAAGTCCCCACTTTATCTCAAAAGCGAAAAAGAATCTCGACCGACCCCGCTGGCGACAATGGTCAGCTGCTTGTCCGGGCTCACGTTCCTGGCCTCGAACCCTGGAGTTCCCAAGTCTCCGGGCCTCCCAGCCTCCGCCCTCAGCCTGGAACCACAGAGTCCCGGATCCCCCCGGTCTCCCGTCTCGAGCTCCGCAAAGTCCCACACTTACCCGGTACGTGTTCTCCGTGAGCCGGTTCACCTCCTCCGGCCCCCGAGACATGGCTGCAGCCTCCGGGAGGGCGAGCGCGGGAGGACGCGGCGGGGCCTCGTGGCCGCCGGGCGGCGGGAGCGCCTAGGACTTGAGACTGAGTGGTCCTTGAGAGTCGGCCGCCGCCACAGCTGTCAGCGGGAGAGAGTCAGTGCGCGTCTCTGCTGCCAAAATGTCAAAACTTTGCGGCGCTTCGGTCTGTAAGGAGCTGCGAGGTAGACGTAGCCTGCCAAGGCTGGGACGAGCAAAGGGACGGGCAGCCCCACCTGAGGCGGGCGGAGTGGGCGGGGCCGTACGGCCAGAGGGCGGGGCAGCCCCACCTGAGGTGGGCGGGGCCTAGGCTGAGTACTCTAGAGTGGGCGGGGCGGCCTCGCGCGGAGACAGCCTGGTGGGAGGGTCGATCTTTTGGGGCAACCGGGGGAACCTGGAAGAGACTTGTTGCGCTAGGTGGGCGTGGCCTAGGGGCTTGCTAAGCGGAGCAGAAGCCCGGCCAGCGCGCCGGACTGATTGGCCCCAGCTGAGACGTGGAGCGGGGGTGGGGTCTGAGAGGCCAACAAGAGGGAGAAGCCAAGGGGAGGGGACGCGCCCTTACTCCCCCCACCTGAAATGGACTGATGGGCGTGGCCTAGATGGCGGATGGGCGTGGCCGAAACAAGAAGGGACGGAGTGAACGAAGTCGCCCTAGCTGTGTCCGCCAGAGTGGCACCGCAGAGTTGAGCCGGTGGGCGCGGTCTAGCAGACCGATGGGCGGTGCTGAAGCGAGGATGGCGTGGTTTAGACAGCCCCAGCTGAGGCAGGCAAGGGAATGGGAGAGTCTTCCTCGTGTGGGCGTGGCTGAGCAGCCTGGTGGGCGAGGCTGGAGCAGTACAAGGCGAGGTGGCTGGACCCAGTGGACCAGGCCATCTCGCCTAAGGCTTGGCAGTGGAGGTAATACCTCTGTTCGCCCTCTCCCGGCCCTCCCAGAGTTCCAGCCAAGCCCCTACACTGTGGTGTCTTTTAGAACAGGACCTGGACCTTTGGGCTTCTAGGTCTTTGGTCTAGTGTCCGCCACAAGGTGCTGGCTCTGAAAGCTCGAGGCTCACATCCTCCGCAGGTGAATCCTCTAAGCTCTCTGCCTTTGAGTAACTTCCACATACCTCCTACGAATCGGTTTCCCTGATTGAAGGTCCACGGGGCATGGTTTCTCATGGATGGAGCCACCCACAATTTTGAAAGTTCCGGGGTGCCAAAAAAAGTAACTAACGCCAAGATCTGATTACTGGAATAACAGAACATTAAGAATAAGTTTAAAATCCCATGCTTTACAACTATGTAAATCACAAGACTGTCTAAAAATTTCCTCTGTGTGTGTGTGTGTGTGTGTGTGTGTTACAAGAAGTCAACCTTGGGCGTCATTCCTCAGCCGATATCTACTATATATATCTTGGAGACAGAGTCTCTTACTGAAGTAGCTAAAAAGGATAGACTGATGGCTATCAAGTCTCCACAAGCCCCATGAATCCACCTGTCTCCCAAATTCCCAGCACTGGGAGTACAAGAGCATATCTACTGTATGTAGCTTTTCACATGGGTTCCGCAGATGGAACCCAGGTCCCAATGTTCGCACCACAGGCACTTTACAAACTGACCCATTTCCTCAGCCCCCAGGTCGGCTGAGGCGTCTAGGATGTCTGTGCTTTCTTTCATCTTGTAGAGGCCATGTAGGTGTGTGGCTCCTGGCACATTATTTAAAACTTTTATTTTATGTGTAAGCTACTTGGACTGCATGTATGTCATCTGTGACTGATACATATATATGTACATGCCTGGTGCATATGTCAGAGGTCAGAAGAGGGCTTCAGATTCCCTGAAACTTGGGTTGCAGAAGGTTGTGACCATCATGTGGGTACTGGGAAACAAACCTAGGTCCTCTGGAAGAACAGCCAGTGTTCTTAACTACTGAGCTGTCTCCCTAGTCCTTCCTGGTGCTTCCTGTTGTCTACCCAGTCACACCCAACCCAGCTCTGAACATGTCCTAGAGTACACACCTAGGACTGAGGTGACCCAGACTCCAGGGCCACAGCAACCTTCTCCTAGCAGAAAACACACTCAGCGCTTGAGACTTGAACTCAGCCGGAGTGGGCAAGGCTTTATTTTTAAAAGCTGTCCAGGTACGATTGCTTTGTTTATGAGCTTGGAGGATACGAAGCTTCTAAACTGCTCCAGGATAAAGTTCACTGGGAAATACACACAAAGAAAGCACTGTGTGCCCCAGATGGAAACACTGAAAGTATGGGATGACTCTGGACTTAGAACAGACACAAGCACTTGGACTCTGGGGCAGTCTTATCACGTTTTGCAGGCTATAAAACATATCTGGCTTGGGAAGCAAATGGTGGTTGGTGTGGGTTGCATGGTGGAGGGAATAACACCTCAGCCCTATGTTGGAGGCAGTGGGAGACGCTCCCCATGTCTTTAAAGGATCTTTAGGAGCTGGCTCAGAAAATGTGCCAACTGGGGTTCACTTGTCATATGCGGGGTGGTAAGCAGGACTCTATAATTACTACCATTACATATTAGGGTTCACCAAGGGTGTCTTCTGGCTTTTATTTGAACTTGAAAACTCCTTGTCTTTCCTTGGCAGATCCCCTTTTTGTCTCAGAACCTCTTTCTGTGTCTTCCTTCTGACGAATGAGGTCATTTCACCCTCCACTGCCAGGCAGTCATCCGAGGAGCTGGAAAGAGAGCGGAAGCTTAACCTTTAACAGCCCGCAGCTTGGCAGCACCAGTTCCGAGCCAGAGAGGACAGTTTAACAAGCTGTCATAAAGCCAGTGAGGATCTCAGATGGCCCAGTTAGATCGCCATGGTTGGAATTTGATCAGAGATTGAAGTTCTCAAGTGTATGCAAATCTTTGCATTGATTATCTGGGCATATCAAACTCAACTTTGTGGAAATAACTTCCTACTTACGATCTTCCTGCTTCCTGAAAATCTTTTTAGAATGGCCAGTTTTGTATTTATAGAACCCAAGGCCTTGCTTATGCTAGGCAAGTGTTCTACTGCTAAGCTGTGCCCTACGCCCTCATAGGGGGATTCTGGCTGGGTAGGTACTCAACCACAAAGCTATGACTTGAGCAAGAATGGTCAGTTTTAAATCTGTCCAGACATCAAGCCTAAGGCTTCCAGTCCCAGCTCTGGGCTAGGCACATAAATAAATTCCTAGGAGGTCTTTGTTGAACGAAAGAACAAGTGGATAATGGATTATTTTTCCTAGTGCCAGATATTCTGAGTATATGTGAATGTGGCAGTGGTAGGGTTGATTGAGGAGGTAGAAAGAATTGGGCTGGACTCATCTTTTAATGCAAATGCAGAGGGCAGAATTTAAGACTTGAGTTGAGTGCTGTAATAGAGATACAGTCGATCATGCCCATAGACAAAAAGGTGGGCTCAATCTCAAAAAAAAAAATCCATTTGGACTCATTAAAGGTGCTCCTTATTGCATGCACACTGGAGATCCCACGAGCTCTTGGATGCTCTTGGACCTTAGGTGCTCATCAAGAATGGAAGAAAGTGGATCGATAGAAAGTTTTGACTCAGTAGAAGGTAAGGTGGGCTGGCCGCCATTGCATTGCGTCTCAGCAGTTAAGTGCTGAGAAATCCACCTTCCCCAACTCCTAGCCATCTAGCCTCTTAGGATCTTAGCAAAACAGGTCCCCAGGGTCAGGGAACCACTGTCTCCTCTTCTGCTCTTGCTTCAGCTAAGTAATCAAATGTCCTGTTTATGTTGACATAGTTTGTAAGATGCAATCCTTGGACCTAGGAGATGGCTCAGTGGGTAAAACGTTCATTGTGCAAACTTGAACACCTGAGTTAGGATCTCTGGTACCTACACACACACACACACACACACACACACACAACCAAACCTAGGTGTGGGGTCAAATGTCTGTGACCCTCAGGTCTGGGGGTAGGGGTGGGTTGGCAGGATGTCAGGAGGTTCTGTGGGGGTCCTTAGTCAGCTAGGCAAGCCTGGATGAAGTGGTAAGGTCAACGTTCAGTGAGGGGCCCTGTCTCGAAAAAAATAAGGTGGGAAGTGGCTGAGGAAGACACTTGATGCCAACCTCTGCCTTCCACATCTGCACACACGGGTATACATACCCACATATGTATGCGCACACAGGCATTCAACACACACAAATTCACTCTAAAGACACAGTTCCAAGTGGCAATGCCAATAAGATTTAAAAAAAAAAAAGGATTTGCTTTATTATTTATGTGTATGCATATAGGGTTACCCTTGGAGGCCAGAAGAGGCCTTCAGATCCCCTGGAGCTGGAGTTACAAGTGGCCGTGAGCCACCTGGTGTGGGTGCTGGGAACCAAGCTTGGGTCCTCTGTAAGGGCAGCAAAGACTCTTAGCCACTGAGCCATTTCTCCAGCCTCGACCCTCAAACATTGATCATCGCTATCAAGACAAGCTGGTTGGGCTTCCCTTAAACTTCCTGCGCAGTTGCTCAGGCTCCTCTGCCTCCGGAGTGTTGTGTGGTAGAGAATTCCAGAAGGTTTTACGACTGGAGAGACCCCTGTTGAGCACAGTCATTAGGGGTGAGCTCCGCAGAGAAGCAGCCCCTGTGCAGTAGAGCTGAAACCGTCATGCTCTTGAAAAGAAGGCCTGGACAGTTTGTGTATTCTCCTCTTCAATGTGTCCACCTTGTTCCTGTGGAAGGGGTTCCACGAGTTTTTCTCTTCGCCTGGAATGCTCTCTGCTTTGGCCTCCTTGTTGTCTCCTCTCATTTGGATTTCGGCCCAGATGCGGTTTCAGAGAGACCATCCCTGACCACTCACTCACCCAGTAGCAGTATTTTAGGCCTTTAGTAACAGAATGTTTGATTTTAATTCTGAAAACGATGATCCCAAGCTGGGGCAGGCTGGGTGACAAGGGACTCCCCACAGAAGGGAGCAACAGTGACAATAGGCCAGACGCCCCGGAGCTCCCAGGAACGGGACCACCAACCAAAGAATACACATGGAGAGACCCATGGCGCTGGCCACATATGTGGCGGAGGGTGGCCTTGTTGGACATCAGTGGGAGGAGAGGCCCTTGGGCCTGAGGGTGTTCGATGCCCCAGCGTAGGGGAATGCCAGGGTGGGAGGACTGGAGTGGGTGGGTGGGGGAACACCCTCATAGAGGCAAGGGGAGTGGGGATAGGATAGAAAGTTTCCTAAGGGGAGACCAGGAGAGGGAGAAACATTTGAAATGTAAATAAAGAAAATATCCAATCCAAAAAAAAATTGTAGAATGGTATCTATCACTAGGTAATATATTTGAACCTTTAAAAAAAAAGAAGTTCCTGTATGAATCCTCTGTGTAGGGTTGGAGCGGGGCCAGAATGAGCGGGGCAGGGTGGGGGGAGATAACCTCCTATGACAAAAAGCACTCTGCAAATGTGATTAAGGAGGGTATGTGTGCATGTGTGTATAGGAGCACATGCACATGTGTGTCCTTGTATGTAAAGGCAAGAAGCCAGTGTCAGGTGTCTTTCCTCGATAGTGCTCCATGATAGTGCTCCACGTTTGTTTGTTTGTCTGTTTGTTTGTTTACAGTCTCACCAACCCAAAGCTTACCAATTTGCCTAGACTGGCTGGCCAGTGACCTCAAGAATCTACTTTTCTTCTCCCCTTCCCTCAGCACTGGGGTTACAGGTTCACACCACCATGCCTGGCTCTTTTACATGGATTATGAGGGACCCAAAGTGAGGCCCTCGTGTGTGTGTGCACGTCTGTGTCTGTATGTGCATGTGCACGTGGAGGCCAGAGGTTGGTGTAGAGTCTCTTCCTCAATTATTCCCCACCTTGGTTTTTTTGAGATAGGCACAGTCAGTGAACCTTGAGCTCACTGGCTGAGCTGGACTGGCTGGCACACAAGCCTCAGATGCCCTCGCCTCTGCCCGCCCCCAACTCCCAGCAACAGCGTTGTATACGCATTCCAAAGCATCCAGCCCTTTGCATGGGTGCTGAGTCTGAACTCGGTCCTCAGGCTTGCATCGTAACCAGCTGAGCCATCTCCCTAGCTCACTCACTCATTCATTCATTCATTCATTTATAAACTCAGGCAAGCACAAAAACCACTTCTGAGCCATTCTGTCCATCACCTCAAATCTTTGTCACCAGAAGGATTCTGCACTGCCCTGCCTGCCAGAAACCCGAGAGGGCCCTTGTTATTTTCACTGGAGGTGGTGTGTGCAGTGATAAGTCCAGAATGGGAAGCTGAGAGATGCGGTCTTAGTTTGTGTTTCTCAGTACAGAGAAGCAGGCAAAGGATTTGCCACTTCTTGATCTTCAGGTTCTCACTCCCGAAATAAGACAGTTGGTCCTCGAGTTGCTCCTTCCTCTCCGACTCTTTCTTTGCTCTTAGTCTCCTATACAGAGGCCTGACGGGGAAATCTGTTGTCTCCAGGTGCCAGCTGACCTCATGAGGAGAGTCAACAAGATAACCTGAACATTCTTCAGCTCTTCCAAGGTCAGGAAGGGAAAGGAGCCGGTCTATCTTGAAAATTCCTCTATGCTTTATCTTGCAGGGAAACAGCTTACTGAATTTGTAGAAGCTGATCTTCGAGGCCTAACCTCATTTGCCTTGTCTTGAGATCAGCCCACCCACCCACTCCCCGTGGGAAAATGGTGTCAGAGAAAGTTCTAGACTTTTCCCACTAAGTAAATATATGTTCTATATTTACCAAACTCCAAAGGTCGATCAACTCTTGTAAACTCTCTTGTGGGGCCTTACAACCTCTCACATGTGCTTGTTAATCTTTCTTAGCTGAACAAGAGAAGTAAGTTCTGGAATGATTGCATCTTCTGGTGGGTTTTTGATTGATACAGTTGACTTTGAATTAGGCTTCCCAGAGCACAGCCTCTTGAGTGCTGGAATTATAGGTGCGAGTCACCATGTTTAATGAGCAAGGACATAGAAAATGATGACATGGCTTTTTTTTTTTTTTTCTCTCAGAAATATATTGATCCAGGTAAATAGCCAACCTTCTTTCCCCTTCTGCTTGCAATTGCTACCACGCCCAGTTCTACTTTACTTTATGAGACAGAGTCTCTTGCTCAACCCGGCGCTCCCTGACTTGACTAGACTGGCCGGCGAGCTCTGGGGGGGGGGGGGGGCTCCTTGTCCCTCTCCCTCAGTTCTGATTACAGACATGCACTGCCGTGTCCAGTTTTTATGTGGTTCTAGGGATCTGAGCTCAGATCCGCAGGTTCTGTTGGCAAACATCTTGCCATCTCCCAAGCCCCGTGTTGTTCTCATTCAAGGTGAGCAAACACTAGCGACCCAGGTGTCACTGAGGTTCCATTGGTCAGCCACCTCACTATTCATCTGTATTTGTACATGGCCTGTGGTTGTACATGTCTATGATCCTAGCGCTTAGGAGGTGCAGACAGGAAGTACAAGAGTTCAAGGCCAGCTTGGATTTTATAGAAATATCTCTCAATGCCCTCCACCCCACCACTACCACAAAAAAACAAAAACAAAAAACAAACAAAACAACAACAACAACAACAACAACAACAAAAACAAAGCCAAAAACCCTAAAATGGCTGGAGAGATGGCTCAGCAGTTAAGAGCACTGACTGCTCTTCCAGAGGTCCTGAGTTCAATTCCCAGCAACCACATGGTGGCTCATAACCATCTGCAATGAGATCTGATGCCCTCTTCTGGTGTGTCTGAAGACAGCGACACTGTACTCATATAAATAAAATTTAAAAAAAAACAACCCATAACATAACATAACATAACATAAACCCACATTTGTGTTCATGTACCAGACCACTCTCTCTTTCAAGCTAGATTTGGCATTTCTAGCAAATTCCTTAAGAGAGCAGCTCATCCCTCTAGGGACTGTGGCCCTGAGCCCCAACACCCCTCAACTCTGACTCAAAGTTGCTGCAAACCCACAACCACAGTAAACAAGCAAACATTTTGCTAGAAGGGAGAGGAAAGATCAGCCCCATGGATCTTGTAATTCAGCAGAAAATGCACATTTTCCCATTAGTGCAAATGCACACGATTATAAATAATTAAGCAAAACCTTGAGTCGTAGTTTATGTGTTTCCTTTTTAAAGTCCCCAACATATTGACAATGACCAAGAAGAGCAAGGAGTCTCAGGGATCAATGGAGACTCTGCTGAGTAGGACGCAGTCAAACGCACACGGACTTTGCCAATTATCCTCCCATCGGTATCTGATCACTATAAAAGTTTTAGCAGCAGTTTGGCGATGATGTCAGGAAGTACCGTGGGCCCAGAAATAGGAGCCATAAATTCATGGAGGAAAGAACTTCACAATTTCCATATCCATCACTAAGATGCATTCGCCAATTGCAGGCATGCGATGTGTGCACTATTTGTGGCATTGGGAGTCATTTAAAGTCTTTTTGTTGCTGTAGCATTTGTAGGGTCGGAAGCAGAAATATAAGGCACATCTTTTCTACTATGGAGATAAAAATAACGTGCTTTTCTGGTCTCCTTGCTTTTAAGATGCATCTAGTCAAAGAGAGAGTCAACAGCAATCTGCTTTCTAGGTCTTTTTAGAAAATGTGAGCATTTAAGTAGTCACCCTATGTAAGCCCCAAGCAACAAGCAAAATTAAACACAAATGCAAGGAGATATTAGCAGGGTAGGGATACAGGTCAGTGGTAGAACGCCCCCCCCCACCCCCAGTGAGGGGCTGGGGGCGTGGCTCAGTGGTAGAACGCCCCCCCACCCCCAGTGAGGGGCTGGGGGCGTGGCTCAGTGGTACAGCTCCTGCCTAGAATCCTCCAGTGAGGGGCTGGGGTGTGGCTAGTGGTAGAGCACCTGCCTAGAATCCCCCAGTGAGGGGCTGGGGGCGTGGCTCAGTGGTACAGCTCCTGCCTAGAATCCTCCAGTGAGGGGCTGGGGGGCGTGGCTCAGTGGTAGAGCCCCGCCTAGAATCCCCCAGTGAGGGGCTGGGACTTGTTCAGTATTAAGTACTTGTCTATCATTTATCAGTCTCTGGGTTCTGTCCCTGGCAATGGAAAAATGAAAAAGAAAAAAAAAAAAAGCGATTAGCTAGCTGATTTGAGAGATGGATCCAGGGAGTCCCATATACAGTAAATGTCAAGCTTTCAATTCTTTGACGCAGAACATTCCTGAGAGACACATCTCACTCTCTTACGGAGCGGTGGCAATTGGTTCCAGGATTCTTGTGTACATTCAACTTCTAATTTTATATAAAAGCATATAGTCTTTGCACAGAACTTATACTTTATTTTTTATTATTTTATTTTATTTTTGATGAGACAAGGTTTTTCTGTGTACCCCCGGCTACACAAAACTGGAACTTCTGGCTGTCCTAAGAACTTGTTTTGTTAGACCAGACTGGCCTCGAATTCAGAACTCCACTTGCCTCTGCCTCCTGAGTGCGGGGATTAAAGGTGTGCACCACCACCACCCAGCCTCTTTTTAATAATTTTCTAAAAAGTCAAATAAGGGGCTGGAAAGATGACTCAGTAAGTAAGAGCAGTGACTGTCCTTCCAGAGGTCAAGTCCCAGCAACTATGGTGGCTCACAACCATCTATAATGAGATCCAATGCCCTCTTCTGGTATGTCTGAATAGAGCTACAGTGTACTCACATACATAAAATTAAAAACAAATCTTAAAAAAAAAAGAGGAAGTCAAATCAGACATCTTAAGTTTGATTCTCTGGACCCACACAGTAGAAGGAGAAGACCATCCCTGAGGAGTTGTTCTCGGGCTTCCATTCACTGTAGTGTATACACGTCCACATGCATAGACATACAAATAAATAAAAATAAAGAAATGTTAATTTTATAAACTTTACGTGCGCATGTGTTTGGGGTGTATATGTGTGTTTGGTGTGTGTATGTGTGTGTGTGTTTGGGGTGTGTGTGTGTGTGTGTGTGTGTGTGTTTGATATGTGTGTGTGTGTGTGTGTTTGGTGTGTGTGTGTGTGTGTATTTGGTGTGAATTCTACAACACATGTGGAGGTCAGAAGACAAAGACAACTTTTGGAAGGTCGTCCTCTCCTGTGAGTTCTGGTGATTGCTTTAAGGCTTGTTCAGTAAGTGTTTTTTTACCCACTGAGCCATCTCTCTGGCCTTACTTTATTCTTTTTTTATTCTAATTATTCTTTGATATTGGCAGCATTTTATTCTACTTATTATTTATCTGTTTGTTACACACCTTAGGCTGGCCTAAACCAAGTCCCTGGCGTCAGCTTCCCGAGTGCTGGAATGGTAGACATGAGCCACCATGCTTCATCTCCTCCTTTTTATCTTCTTCTAGTGTTTCATGTATTCTAGGCTAGCATTCAACTCTCTACATAGCCACAGGTGACCTTGAACTTCTGATCCCCCTGTCTACACATTCCAAGTGCTAAGATGATATATACTACCTGGTGCTAAGATAGAACCCAGGACTTTGGGCATGCTAGGCAAGTGTTCTATTAGTATATCCCCGCTTTGGCTTGCTTACTTATACTTTTTTTTAAAAAGATTTATTTATTTATTTAATTTAATTTAATGTATGTACACTGTCGCTGTCTTCAGACACCCCAGAAGAGGGAGTCAGATTTCGTTACGGATGGTTGTGAGCCACCATGTGGTTGCTGGGATTTGAACTCCGGACCTTCGGAAGAGCAGTCGGGTGCTCTTACCCACTGAGTCATCTCTCCAGCCCCGCTCATTTATACTTTAAACAATCTTCATCCAAATAACTTATAATCCCTAACATGGCATGAATAATTAGTAAAAGTGTATCATACTATATTGTCTAGTATGCCATGATCACCTGGGAGATGGGCCTCTGAGTATGGGAAAGAAGATTATCTTGATTGTGTTCATTGAACCTTGCCCACCGTGGGCAGCACCATTTCCTGGCCGGAATCCTAGACCATATAAATGGAGAAAGGAAACTGAGCAGTTTGCATCCATCTGTCTGCTTTCCGATTGTGGCTATGACGTGACCAGCTGCCTCATGCTCCTGTGGCCTTTCCCACCATGATGGACTACACCTCTGGACTGTGAGTCAGAACAAGCCCTTTCTTCGTCAAGTTGCTTTTGCCAGAGTAAGCTTATCACAGCCCTAGAAAAAGAAACTGAGCTCTCTAGGGAATGACGAAAAAACTGTCTGTGCGTATTCTGGACAGATGTAGTACAAACCAAGTGTTTTCAATTCATGCTTGGCTGACTCCAAGAGTATGGAAGGATTCCAACGGTCCACTGTATTGCTCCTAAACTTTGGAAAGAGTTTGTGATTGGCTTGGAATCAACACAGATAAACATCACGAATACTCAAAAAAAAATCCATATATTAGTTACTTGTTCTTTTTCCCATTGATGTAACAAATTAGTGTCTGACAAAGGCAAGGGAAGGAGAAGATGTTCACGGTTTGCCTCTCTGTTACTATGATAAAAACATTGACCAAAAATGACTTGATGGAAGAAAGTGTTTATTTGGTTTACATCTCCAGGTCACAGTGCATCATCAGGGCAGGAACAACAGGAGCCCAGAGGCAGAAACTGAAAGAGACCTCGGAGGACCACTGCTTAGTGGCTGGCTCCCCCTTAGCTTGTTCAGTTTCCCTTCTTAAACAGCCTAGGTATGGTACCACCCACAGTGGGCTGGCTCCTCCTTCATCCACCAGCAACCAAGACAGTGCCCCACAGACATGACCATAAGCCAACCTGACGGAGGCAGCTCCTCACTTGTGGGTCCCCTTTCCCAAGTGACTCTGGGTCATGCCAAGGTAAAGCTTAAGCTAACCATGACGGAGGGCACATGTTGATACAGTCCATCATAGGAGGGAATGTAAACTGCCGGAACTTTGAGGCAGCTGATAACTTTGCATCAACAGTCAGAAAGTAGGGAATGTGTGTGTGTGTTATACATGTGCACTTGTGCATGTACATGTGATGTGTGTATGTACATGTGTGAGCAGAGGTTAACATCAAGATTTCTTCCTTAATCTCTTTCCTCCTTTTTTTTTTTTTTTTTTTTTTGAGTCTCTGAACTTGGAAACAATCTCTGGGATTCTCCTGCCTTCAGCCTGCAGTGCTGTGGTTACTAATGAATACTGCCATGTGCAGATTAGTTTCTTTAAGACTTATCCTATGTATGTAACAATTTTGCCTGCACGTATGTATGTGTACCTTGTGTGTGCCTGGTGCCCTCAGAGGCCAGAAGAATCCATCTGATCCCCTGGAGCTGGAGTTACAGGTAGTTGTGAGCTGTCATGTAGATGCTGGAAACCACACCTGGGTCCTCTGCAAGAGTCACAAGTGCTCTTAACCATTGAGTCATCCTGCCCCCATGCCTGGCTTTTGTGTTGGTGCTAGGGATCCAAACGCAGGCCTTCCGAAGAACAGTCAGTGCGCTTAACCACTGAGCCATCTCTCTAGCCCTGGAATACTATCTTTTTAGTATGACATGGCAGTTGTCCCCTGAGCTTACAGCAACACTGGTAGCCTATCAACAGAAGAGGCCTATCACCTGAGGGAACTGGGCGGGAGCACAGCCTCCCTGGGGAGCTAGTCCAGTTGTTGGGGGAGGGGGAGTCATATTCCACAGTGGGATAGCCTCGGGTAAGCCGCCCATGTTCAAATAAATAACCCTACCCAAGCTCATGCAGGCAACTCTAGCTAAATGCAGTGGGTCACCAAAAAAAAAAAAAAAAAGTAGGGAGGATGACTTTTTGGGGAGAAAGAAGAGTTAAGGAGGAAGGAGAGGGTCTAAGGGGAAATAATAATTGTATATTATATATACATAAATATCTATGCATGGAATTGTGAAAGAATAAATATATTTTTAAAAAGAAAAAAAAAACAAAACAAAACCTGTTCCCCTAATCCAGAGTGTGGATTTGTCCCACACTCTGCTCCCCTAATCCAGCTGCTAGGATTTGTCCCATTTGTGACTTGCATGTGTGCGCTGTGCGCTCTTTCTCTCTTACCCTCTCTCTCTCTCTCTCTCTCTCTCTCTCTCTCTCTCCCTCCCTCCCTCCCTCCCTCTCTCTCTCTCTCTCTCTCTCTTTCTCTCTCTCTCTTGTGCGTGCGCGCACACACACACACACACACTCCCATGGATGCACCCCCATCAACAACATCACTGCTGCTGTCCTAGTGGAACAAGCTACGAGCACGTGTCCAGAGGTCTTTACTCAGGAAAAAACAGCCTGGCAAATGCAGTTCTCCCTGTCAATGACCCTGTGACCCCAGGGCCTGTCACAGCACATCCCAGCCTCCTAGCACTGCGAATGGGGGTGGGCAGTACTTCAAACGACCCTGCGACCCTGCGGGGGTAGTGAAAGGTCATGCTTGCCTTCAGGGCAGGTCTCTTGATACAGCTGTTTAGGCTCC
The DNA here is from genome assembly GCF_000001635.26 of Mus musculus. Taxonomy (NCBI): domain Eukaryota; kingdom Metazoa; phylum Chordata; class Mammalia; order Rodentia; family Muridae; genus Mus; species Mus musculus. The sequence continues at coordinate 144,371,208 of NC_000071.6, forward strand.
AGGCTAACTCGTGACTTGATGCCAGGGTTTACCCCTGGAGTGTGCAAGATGAGTCAAGTAGGCTGTCCTTACCCTACTGCAGGGCTACTGGCTAGGAAGAGGTCCTGGGAAGTCACAGCTCCAGCAGCTGTCCCTGTCTGTTCCCTCTGAGCTTATCTTTGATCTCCACTTTTAACTGAGATTGCAATTCAAGGGGAGAGCTCCTGAATGCTCCCTTACCATCTGCCCCCGGCCCCCCACTCCGCCCCACCCCGCCTCTAAGCTCCTATCCTGGAAAATGTAGTCTGGTTGTATTTCTATCTCTGCAGGTTCAGCAGCATCCACATATTTGTTTTTGAAACAGAATTTTCTTTTCTTTTCTCTTCCCCTTCCTTCCTTCCTTCCTTCCTTCCTTCCTTCCTTCCTTCCTTCCTTCCTTCCTCCCTCCCTCCCTCCCTCCCTCCCTCCCTCCCTCCCTCCCTCCTTTCTTCTTCTTCTTCTTCTTCTTCTTCTTCTTCTTCTTCTTCTTCTTCTTCTTCTTCTTCTTCTTCTTCTTCTTCTTCTTCTTCTTCTTCTTCTTCTGCCTTTTGTTGTTTTTGAAATGATTACACCTGGCCTGATTTGCTACATCAACTCAAAACACTTCCCTATGTTGAATTGATTTTGCCACCTAATATTCCAGTATTGGCTGCTATTGAACCCCCAGCCTGGCATATTTTATGAAATCACTCTACCACTGAGCCACACCCCTATCCCCTTCCCTTTTTCTTCTTTCAGATTAGAACCAGAATTTTCCTGTAGCTCAAGTTGCCCTTTGAGCTGACTCCATAGCCCAGGCTTGTGTGGATTATCCCCCAGCCTCAGCTTCTGGAGTAGCTGGAATTACAGCTTTGAGCCATGACACCCAACACTCCTTATTTTTCAAAATTTAGTGAGATACTATAAGCCTTGCCCATGTGGAGTTGTTGGGGATGATGTTGTGTGAGATTGGGAGTCACTAAAAATCCCTTTATTGGTATTTCTTGGAACCAGCAACCTAGTCTCTTCTGTCAGGTTCACTCCTACTTCATTCTCCAAGGCCTGGGTCACCCTGGGGTCACCTTGTTGCCAGTTTGGGCAGGTCAGCACGTTACTCACTCTGACCAGTCAGCTGCTCACCCTTGAGTCACATTGATCAGAGAGTCTGGGACACATATGACATCATTAGCAAACATAGCCACTCACAGATTTGGGTACAGTTGTGTTTGCTTTAGAGATAAATGTCTCTGGCTAGGCCTCTAGGTGGAGGGTGAAGGACACTGGGCCTGTGAGTGTTAGTTAACTTTGTGTGCTGATGTGTCAGCAAAGGGACCAAGGAAAGAGAGGGTGAGAAAAGTCTTTCGGACCAACCTGCTGTTCTGCTACAGTAATCAGGAGTGAGAAGAAGGTGTGTCCTTGGCTACAGCAGGAACCAGACTTCCAGCAGTGCTTCCTCCTGTTAGCTGACTTGCTGTTCTGAGCATGCGTTCTATCTCCCCTGGTTGACAGTGTGTGTGTGTGTGTGTGTGTGTGTACATCTAATACATAAACATCTAAAATATATTAACATCTCTTTATATAAAACATATATGTTATATAAATATATAAAAACACATATATGTTTGCGTGCATGTATGTTTATGTACCATGTCTATGTCTGGTGTCCAAGAGCACTGGATCCTCTGGAACTAGAGTTACAGACAGTTGTGAGCCCCCATGTGGCTGCTGGGAATTGAATCCAGACTCTCTGGAAGAGCAGGCAGTGCTCTAACCACTGAGCCAGCCCCTCAACCTCTCCATTTTATTCAGCAGAGAATAAAATGTTAGGAGGCAGAGCCAGGAAACCATCTGGAAGCTAGCGGCTTTGATATTTTCTCCTTTGTAAACCAAGAGTCCCTCTTAGGCCTGGGCTCAGCAAAGTACTTCAGTATTACATAATTCTTTGTTACACAACAGGGGAGAGAATAGAGTTTCCTTTCCAGATATCAAAAGGGCTTTTGAACAACTTTAAGATAAGTTTTACACAACACTATGGATATCCTAGACACATGTGATTGGCACACGTGTCTCTCTCATAAGGTTTGCATTTCTTTTGAGTTATGTCTCTGACTGTGTGTCTGTGTGTGGGTATGTGCAGGTGAACACAGGTACTTCTGGAAGCCAGATGTGTTGTTCCCCCTGGAAAAGGTCGTTGTGAGATGCCTGACATGAGTGCGACTCTACCTCTGCATAAATGGTACTAAATGAACTCTTAACCACAGAGCCATCTTCCCAGCCTCGGCATGCTCTTTTTGATACAGGGTCTCATATATCTCAGGCTGGCTTCAAACTTATATGTAGTATTCTGATCCTCCTGCCTCCACCTCCCGTGTCACCGGAGTGGTGGAGTCGTCTGGGGCATTTTCAAGCTCGTTCCTTGGCAGGAACAAAGAGTTGATCAACCTAGAAAGACAGAAGACCAAGCTATGGAAATGGGGAAAGAAAGAGCTTTATAATTTGGGATGGGAGAAATATAAGGCTGGAAGTCCATTATGTTGAACAGACAATGGCTTGAGTATTTTATAGGGTCTCTGGACCTTCTGTCCCCACTATTGGCCTGTTTAGACACTTGTCCCTGCACCTTCCTGGTGTTTCTTGTCTGGAAACCAGAAGCCACCATCTCAGGGAGCTTCCTTTTGTCTTGTGGTCTACATTGTCCCATAGCTCTCCTCCATTGGTTTCGGGATTACTGGTGTGTGCTATCATGCCTTGGTTATGGAATGCTGAAGATCAAACCCTGGGCTTATACATGCATGATACATAGTCCAGTTGAGCTACATCTGCAACCTTTTGTTTTTATTTTTTGAGACAGAGTATTCAGCTTACTATATAGCCCAGTCTGCCCTCAAATTTGTAATCCTCCTGCCTCCACATCTGGGGCTCAGCACTACACCTGGCTTGAATCATATACTTTCTTTCTCTTCTTCCTCCCCTTCTTCCTCTTCTCCCTCTTCCCTCTCCTCCTCTCACCTTCCTCCCTTCTTCTTCTTCCTCCTCCTCTTCTTCCTCCTCTTCCTCTACTTTTCTGAGACACAATCTCATCAAGTAGCTCTGGCTGTCCTAGAGCTCACTATGTAGACCAGGTTGGACTTGAACTCTAGGACTAAAGGTGTATGCTACTATGCAGACACAGCTGAAGTGTACATTTCCAAATGGTTTTCTTCACCCCTATCAAGAACAGGGCAAAACCCAACACAGACAACGGTAAAACTAAGCTAGGGGCCAGTAAGCTAGCTCAGGCAAGGAAGGAACTGAACCTGAGATTCATACCATGGGAGGCAATAACCTGCTCTTGTGAGTTATCCTCTGACTTCCACACAGGGGTTGTGGCATACACGACTTCTTCTCTAAATAAATAAATGTAATTTAAAAAATTACAAGCAAACAAACAAAAAGCAGGGTTGTATGGTGTGGGCAGAGATCTCTGCCTGCAGGCAGCTTCTGTACAGTTGCACAGTCTGAGGTCCCAGACCTCACTTAACAGCCACCATCCCATGGAAAGAGCCAAAGAACGACCAGGGTCCTGTCCCTGTCCTTGTCCACCCTACTGCATTATGGAAACTGTTGGGTTGATGCCATTCATGTACCCAGGACTTGGGCCATCAGTCCTGCCTGGACTGGGCTAGCCTGGCCACCCTGGTTGATGTTCCAGGCGCCCTTTTGATCCTCTAGGGCCAGGCTGATGAGGCACGGGATTCGTGGCACGCCCTGTGTGTCCAGATGGAGCTTTAGACAGATGGAAAGTTGAGGCTTATAGAGCGCTCCCTTTACTTAGGAACTAGATACTTTGTTTATTGTGAAAATCTTGCTCCTCCCCTCCTCCTCCTCCTCTTTCCCCTCCTTCTCCCCTCCCCCTCCCCCTCTTCTTCTTTTCTAAGACAAGATCTCATCATGTAGCTCTGGCTGTCCACTCACTATATACACCAGGCTGGACTTGAACTCACAGAGATCCACTTGTCTCTGCAGTTCTGGGATTTGCTTTGTTGAAATACATGAAGCCAGGTTAGCTGGTTAAGTGCTTGCGGCACAAGCGTGGACTCTTGAGTTTGACCCTCAGCATCCATGTAAGAAGATGGCGGTTACACACAGCTCTGGGGAGGTAGAGAAAGACTGCTCTCTGGAGTTGGATGTTTACCCCGGGCTAGCCTATTTGGTAGGCTCCAGGTTCAGTGAGAGACCTTGTTACAGAAAACAAGGATGGTTCCTAATCAGTGACGTCTGAGGTTGATCTCTGGCCTCTATACTTGTGCATGCTTACCCACATGCCTATACACACAAATAACTATAATACTCATTGAAAAGAGATTTAACATAATCTTCATGTGTGTGTGCGCACACACGTGTCCATCTGTTTGCATACACATATGTAGTCTATGGTACATGTGGGAATGAGAGGATGACTTTCGGGAGTCAGTGCTTTCCTTCTACCATGTGAGACCCAGGAATCGAACTCAGGTTGTCAGGCTTGGCTGCAAGCACCTTTACTGTCTGAGCTGTCTCACTGGCCCATGGTGATGCTCTTGATGACTGAGCTGTTTCGTACTCTAAGTCAATGGCTCGAAAGACAGAATTGTCTAGTTTTTTTTTTCCCCCTCATTAGTACTAGAGTTTGAACCTAGTACTTTGTGTGTTTTGGGGTGGGCTGGGGTTTGGGGGGGGGCTTTGCTACTACTGAACTATGTCCCCAACCCTCAGTTAATTCTGAGACAGGATCTCACAATGTATCCAGGCTAGTTGGGGACTTTCTTTCTCTTTCTTTCTCCCTCCCTCCCTCCCTCCCTCCCTCCCTCCCTCCCTCCCTCCCTCCCTCCCTCCCTCTCTCTCTCTCTCTCTCTCTTTCTCTCTTTCTTTCTTTCTTTCTTTCTTTCTTTCTTTCTTTCTTTCTTTCTTTCTCTCTCTCTCTCTCTCTCTCTCTCTCTCTCTCTCTCTCTCTCTCTCTCTCTTTCTTTCTTTCTTTCTTTCTTTCTTTCTTTCTTCGAGTACATGGTAGCTGTTTTCAGAGACACCAGAAGAGGGCATCAGATCCCATTACAGATGGTTGTGAGTCACCATGTGGGCCAGTCCTCCACTTCCTCCTACAAGCCCATCCTGGCTCCAGCCACAGCCTGGATTACCTGCTTGAGAAGCAAGCACCCTACCAACCTGAGCCACACTCTGGATCATTTATTATTGGTCTACTTTAGAGATGTCTTTGAAAGTGTGGTGTAAATGTATGACCTCCTCCTGGGGGTGGTGGTGGTGGGGGAATGAAAGGAATTCATGTCTCAAAAGTTCCTGGGGCGGGGGGTGGGGTGGGGGCTGAAGAGATGGCTCAGTAGTTAAGAGCACAGACTGCTCTTCCAGAGGTCCTGAGTTCAATTCCCAGCAACCACATGGTGGCTTGCAACCATCCGTAATGAGATCTGACGCCCTCTTCTGGTGTGTCTGAAGACAGCTACAGTATATTCACATATATAAAATGAATAAACAAAATCTTTTTTAAAAAAAGTTCCCCAGGAGCAGGCTCAGCCTGTGTGACATGTGTTTCCTGCATACATTTGATTTGGGATGTTTTTTAAACCCGGACCTTTCTGTTGTAGATAGGAATGTAACTCACCAATCTATATGTGCACTCCAAGTATTTAAAAAAAAATCCTTCACTTACCTGTAGATTTATTTATTCATTCACTTGTGTGTGGAGAGGGGCAGGTACATGTGTGTCCACTCTCCTGGACACTTGTGGTACATTCCACTTCTCCGTCCTGTGTCCTTTCCAGTTTTTGTTAATAACCCACTAATAACCCAGGTATCTGTTGCCTGCTGGGATTCTGACTAATCTTGTTGACTTGATCTTGTGGAAGTGACTATAGCTGCTGTGGCCACATCGTGCCCAGAAGACTTCGAAACACTAGTCTCCATTGTCTGGCTTTTAAATTTTTTCCATTCTGTAGTGATTTGAATATACTTGGCCTAGGGAGTAGCACTATTAGGAGGCGTGGCCTTGTTGGAGTAGGTGTGGCCTTGTTGGAGTAGGTGTGGTCTTGTTGGAGTAGGTGTGGCCTTGTTGGAGTAGGTGTGGCCTTGTTGGAGTAGGTGTGGCCTTGTTGGAGTAGGTGTGGCCTTGTTGGAGTAGGTGTGTCACTGTGGAGTGGGCAATGAGACACCCTTCCTAACTACATGGGAGCTGGTCTTCTAGCAGCCTTCAGATGAAGATGTAGCACTCTCAGCTCCTCTAGCACCATGTCTGTGTGAATACTGTCATGCTTCCAGCCATGATGATAATGGACTGAACCTCTGAACCTGTAAGCCAGCCCCAATTCAATGTTGTTCTTTTAGAGTTGCCTTGGTCATGGTATCTGTTCACAGCAGTAAAACCCTAACTAAGACAGAAGTTGGTACCAGAGACTGGGGCACGGCTGTGATAGGCCTGACCGTGATTATGTTTGGAAGAATGTGAAGTCTGGGACTTTGGATTTGGAAAGCAATGGAATGCCGTAAGTGAGGTTTAATGGGCCAGCCTAATAGGAATATGGAAGACTTTGTTTGCTGAGAGTTCTACACCTTCATCTGAAGGCCTCTAGGAGGAGACTGGCTCCCACGTGGTTAGGAGGAGGGTCTCATTGCCTACTCCCACAGCGACACACTTCTTCCAACAAGGCCACACCTCCTAAAAGTACCACTCCCTGGGCCAAGCATATTCAAACCACCACACACCCATGATGTCTTCCATGATGTCCCCTGAGCCTTGGTGGCAGGGTGTGTGGTACAGATGTCCCACAGATGTAGGGCTGAGCACTGGACTCTCAATTACTCTTAGCACTTTAACTGGTTATGAGTCTGCTTTCATTGCTGACCACTGCAGAGAGAAGCCTCTATGGCAAGGCGGAGGGCCACACTCATCTATGGGAGCAACGATCAATGTTTAGGAAGTGACAGGTCCCTCCCCAGGTCTTCTGACTTCTCAAGCATGGGCTTTGGACCAGATTGACAGTTCTAGGCATCTTCCTATAGAGCAGACCTCAAGTCTGATCCAAACGTGGCTGGTCTTCCTCGTAACCTTCATGCCCCTGTTGCTCCAGGGGGAACATCTTGCCTGGCAGGTTGGTATTGTAGCATGTCAGGTTGCCTGTAGAGACACCCTTGGTGACTTTTCTCCCCCACAACACCTTCTGGTACTGTGAAAGCTAGTCAGTAGGGAGGAAGCTTTCAGCTCAGGTCCAGTTTGATTTCTCTATGTCAGGCACATAGAGAAGTGGGGGGTCAGTGATGGGGTCTTACCATCTGGAGGACAGCAAAGATCTATGGCAATAGATGCCTCTGGACCTCCCTAACCAGTAACTTATAGGGAGGTAACCTAGGCCTGGCATGAAGTACAGTTTCTACTGAATATTTATTATCCTTAAGAAAGGATTATTAAGCTGGGTATAGTGGGACACACTTTTAATCTCAGAACTTGGGAGGCAGAGGCAGGGACAGGGGCAGGGGCAGGGGCAGGGGCAGGGGCAGGGGCAAGGGCAGGGGCAGGGGCAGGGGCAGGGGCAGAGGCAGAGGCAGAGAGATTTCTGTGAGTTGGAGGCCAGCCTGCTCCACATAATGACTTCTAGGACTGTCAGGGTTACAAAGAGAAATTGGGTCTCTAACAAAAATGTTTTACTCTTTATAGTAGTTGTTGTTATGATGCTGGTGATGCTGATGCAGATGGTGCTGGTGCTGATGGTGCTGGTGCTGATGGTGCTGGTGCTGATGGTGCTGATGCAGATGGTGCTGATGCAGATGGTGCTGGTGCTGATGGTGCTGGTGCTGATGGTGCTGGTGCTGATGGTGCTGATGCTGATGGTGCTGGTGCTGATGGTGCTGGTGCTGATGGTGGTGGTGGTGATGATGATGATGATATGGGGAGAATGCAGGCCATGGCACATGTTTGGAGGTCAGAGAACATTTTCTGAAGCCATCTCTCCTTCCACATTTTCCTGGGATCTGGAGATTGAACTCATGTTGTCAGTCTTGCACAGCAAGCATCATTACCTGCTAAGCCATCATGCTGACCCAGCATGTCCCTTTTGCTCCATCATAAAGTCAAACCATCATAAGTTGAGGACCATCTATGTCTTAGTTAAGGTTTTATGGTGAAGAGACACTATGATCAAGGTAGCTCTAATAATGGAAAACATTGAATTGGGGCTGGCTTACAGGCTCAGAGGTTCAGTCCATCATCAGGGCAGAGTGCAAGCAGACATGGCTCTGGAGAAGGAGCTGAGAGGTCTACATCTTGACCAAAGGCAACCAGGAGGAGTCTGTCTTCTGCAGCCAGGGAGGAGACTTCATCCGCACTGGGTGGGGTCTGAGCACAGGAAACCTCAAAGGCCCCTCCCCGCCCCCCCATGACACATTTCCTCCAACAAGGCCACACCCACTCCAACAAGGCCACACCTCCTAATAGTGGGCCAAGCATTCAAACACATGAGTCCATGAGGGCCATGCCTGCTCAAACCATCACAATCTGTAAACATTTTTTTGAGGGCGGGGTCTCACTATGAAGTCCAGAATGGCCTGAAACTCTCAGTGATCCTCCAGCCTCAGCCTCCCCATTGCTGACATTATGGTCCGGAGCTACTACACCCATCTAAAAACATTTTTAAAAATGAATTTTAGGGATATTTGTTACTTGAGAATAATCTGAATCACACAATGATCAGCATGTAATATGGTATGAGTATATAGCTGGCAAGAAGGAGATCAGAGCAATAAGAAAATAAAACCTTGAGGGCACTGGGGAGATGACTCAGGGTAAAGGTGCTGGCTGCACTTGGGTGAAGATCTGAGTTCGAATCCCCAGCTAGCCATGCACATCATTTGTAACCCTAATACTGTCGGGGGGCAGAGAGAGGGAGACCACAGAGTTCTGCCTGCCGACTGCCAGTCTAGTTCCAGATTCAGTGACAGACCCAGTCTCAAACAAATAATGTGGAGAGTGACAGAGCAGGACATACCACACACACGTGCACTCACACACATGCACACTCGCACACAAGCACATACACTCGAGAGTGTGCACGCACACATGCACGCACATATGCATGTGTGCACACACAGACACACACACACCACATAATACATGTGCACACACACACACACCACACCACACACACACCATACCACATACACATCCACGTGTGTGTATACACACACACACACAAACACACACACACGCACGCACGCACGCACGCATGTGCGCATACACACATATCACATCACACACACATGTGAGTGCACACACATGTGCACACATACAAACACACACACCACACACACCATACCACACACATACACGTGTACACATGCACGTGCACACACACAAGCACACACGAAGAAAAAGAAAATGTTGAATGGGAGAGGGTGTGGAAATTCCTACACGTGTGGAATGTCCTAAGGAGAAATTGAATTACTAAAAAGGAGATGATGTGGATGAGTGGTGTCCAGAGGATGAGGAGGAAGTGAAGAGAGGGTGAAAAGGGACTTTTAATGGCGGAAACAAGGCAGGCTGGTATCTAGAAAGATAGCAAGTCACACAGGTGTCTGGGTCAAGAGGACAACCAGGACAAAGCTATGTGTCCGAAGCACAGAAAAGATAATGTTACTAGGGCAGAGGGAAGGGTGAAGTCAGACAGTAACAAAGGCCAAGGATTGTGCAGTCTAGTGGTCACATGAGGACTTTATCATGTTCACTGAAAGCTATGAGGACGTCAGCACAAACGTGACATGATCTCTCTCCCTCCTTTCTCTCTCCCTGTCCTCCCGTAATAGGAATGAAACGGAGAACTCTGCATACTCAGCAAAACTCTACCACTGAGCCACACCCCGGCCCCTCACTGGGGGATTCTAGGCAGGGGCTCTACCACTGAGCCACACCCCCAGCCCCTCACTGGGGGATTCTAGGCAGGGGCTCTACCACTGAGCCACGCCCCCAGCCCCTCACTGGAGGATTCTAGGCAGGGGCTCTACCACTGAGCCACACCCCCAGCCCCTCACTGGGGGATTCTAGGCAGGGGCTCTACCACTGAGCCACACCCCCAGCCCATCCTTAGAGGATTTTAGACAAATGCTCTATTTCTGAGCCATATTCCCAGTCCCAGCTTACAATTTTGAGGTGTTGTGATTTGGAAAATCTGTAATAGGGCAACATGGAAGTGGGGACCTGATTAAGAAGGTCCTGCCGGTTCCGGGTGTCAGCGATCATGTGACACTGGGCCAGGATAGCAGCTGTGCTAAAAGTGACCAGAAGAACAAATCCCAAATACGTTTTTAAGACAGAACCAAGCACTTTGCAGGACTGATTTGGAGAAAAAACAGCTTAAACTCTGGCTTTTGCTCTCATCAAATGAGTGGATGGATTTATTATCTGCTGGGGGAAGCGGCGAAATGAGGTGGCTTACGGAGCAGGTTCAAGCTACCAAGCTACCGGGCCAGAGATCAGCCATGGCTGTGGTGAGTTTAGATGTCTGTTAGATTTGAGGTGGCGGTGTGGTAGGGACCTAGACATATAAGTCTGGAGATTGGAGATTATAAAGTTGGGAGTCTTGGATGGAAAGACAATAGTAAAAGCTTAATGTCTGGGGCTGGAGAGGGGGCTCAAAAGTCAAGCTTTTACATACTGCCCTTGCAGAGGGCCAGACTTTATCTCCCAGCCCCGATGTCATTGGTCATGTATGAAGTTACAATTGCCTGTGATTTCAGCTTCAGGGGACCCAACACCCTCTTCTGGGGTCTGTGGGTACTGCATCCACATTTAGAAACACACACCCTCACCACACATATATGCATGATTAAGAACATAAAAAGTAGAGGTTTGGGCTGGAGAGATGTCTAGGCGGTTAAGAGCACTGACTGCTATTCTGGAGGTCCTGAGTTCAAATCCCAGCACCCACATGATGACTCACAACCATCTGTAATGAAATCGGATGCCCTCTTCTGGTGTGTCTGAAGACAGCTACAGTGTACTTACATATAATAAATAAATAAAACTTTTTAAAAAAAAGGTAAAAGTTTAATGCCTGACAGCCATGTTTGTTGTGACCCTATTCATAATAGGCAAGCTGTGGAATTAGCCTCTATGTCCATCCACAGATTAATGGGTAAAGAAAATATGGTACAATAAATCTAATGGACTTTTAAAATTATTATTTTTGATCTTTCCACACAGTCCAGTCGTTATCCCCATCCTGTTCTGCTCTTCAACAGTCCCTCCTCCCATTCCTCCTCCCCCCACCCCACCCCACCCCACCCCACCCCACCCCACCAGATCTCCCTACTCTCTGTAGCCTCAAGTCTCTCGAGGGTTAGGTGTGTCTTCTCTCATTGAGTCCAGACCAGGCAGTCCTCCACTGTATATGTCTCTGGGGCCTCGGACCAGCCACTGGTATGCCACCTGGTTGGTGGCTGAGTGTCTGAGAGATTTCAGGGGCCCAGGCTAGTTGAGGTCTTCCCATGGGGTCACCCTCCTCCACAATTTCTTCCAGCCTAATTCAACCACGGGGGTCCCTAACTTCAGACCATTGGTTGGGTGCAAGTATCTACCTCTGTCTCAGTCAACTACTTGTTGAGCTTCTCCGAGGGCAGCTGTGCTAGGTTCCTGTCTGTGGCCCTTGCTATAGCACACCTCCTGGACTATTTATTTATTTATTTATTTATTTATTATTTATTTATTTATTTGATAAATAAATTCACTGTGTAGCCCCTACTATCCTGGAACTCCCTCTGTAGACCAAGCTGATCTGGAACTCAGAGATTCACCTGCCTCAGCATCCCAGTTTGCTGGGATTAAAGGTGTGTGCCGCCACAGCCTGGCTTCAAATGGACTATTATTCAGGCATAAAGAATGAAATTATGCCATTTGCAGAAAACTGGATGGGACTGGAGTTCATTGTGTTAAGCAAAATGAGCCAGGCTTGGAAAGGCTGCACATGTCATGTGCAGACATTTTAGGAGGTGAGAGTTGGGGGGGGGGAATGGTTATTTGGGAAGAGAGAGGACACTTGTGAATGGGGAAGGTAAGGGAAGAGAGTGATGAGGATCATCAGAGCTGTTACTTTTTACAATAAATACACGCTAATTAAAAATATAAAACAGTGGTGCTAGTAGACAGCTCCGTGGGTAAAGGGCTTGCCTTACAAGCTGAAGACCTGAGTTTGGATCCCCGTGGAAAGCTAAACATGGTGGCACAGGTCTGTAATTCCACATTCCCATGCAGCTATGGGAGGTGTAGACAGGAGAACTGTTGGATGCTTGTGAGCCACGTGGCCTGTAGTATGGAGTGTCAAACAAGAGACTCAGAGTTAAGAGACTCACACAGTTAAGGAGCAAGGATGTTCTCCTGTGTCCTCCACACACATGCTATGGGACACACGGCCTGCACTGATACATAGGAACCATACACGTCACACACACCAATGTTGCTGTTGTTGTTCTTGTTTTTAAAGGAGAAAGGAACATAAATGTTATTCATGGGCACTTGATTTGAAAAGAGTCCATGTTATAGATCGACTCTTGATTAAACCATGAGGGCTCAGCAGGTACAGGCACTTGCCACCAAGCTTGATGACCTGAGTTCGATTCCTGATACCTACATGGTGGAAAGAGAGAACTAAGTACCCAGTTTGTTTGTGGCCCTCCATATGCATGAGCCTACATGTACACACATACACAAATAATCAAATAAGTAAACACACCTCCCTATTGGTTTTCAAGAGGGGGGCAGATTATGAGTTCAAATGATGGTTATGGAAAACGATGTGGCTAGCCTATCAGCGCCTTTCAGTATCAGGGAAAGTACTTGCTGTTTGCCTTAAGAAGGTCAGAGGAGGCTGAGGAGGTGGCTCAGTTGGTATTTTGTGCATGCAGTACCCATGGCGGCCAGAAGGGGGCAATGGATCCCTTTGGAACTGACCATTCTTAGTGGCCATGTGGGTGCTGGGAATTGAACAGGAATCCTTTGGATGGATAGTTAGTGCTCTTAACCACTGAGCCATCTTTCCAGCCCTGAGATGGCTCAATTGGTCAAGTGCTTGCTTTGCAAGGGTGAGATCCTGATACCCAGAAGGCAAAGCCAGGCACAGTAGTTATCTCAGCCCTGAGGAGGCACAGGCAGAGGGTCTCCTGGGTCTCCTGGACAGCCAATCTAGATCATTAGTGGGAGATGCTGTATCAGCCAACCAACCAACCAACCACCACCAACAAACCCTCAAACCAAAAAAACCCAAGAACCAACTAACCAAACCAAACCAAACCAACCAACCAACCAAAAACCCCACCATGTAAAAAGCGAACAAAGAAGATGCTCCCAAGGTTGGCCTCTGTCTCCCACATGTGTGAGGTGGACACACATGAACACGCACATAGAATGTCAAGGATGTTGCCTCTTACACTGAGTCATGGTACCTCTCTTCTGAGCAAGACATTTTGTTTCAATTTATTTTCTTTAGTTAAGTTCTTGCAAAAGCTCTGTCTTCCCTAAGGAACTGACTGATAAGCTTCCTATTTACTGAGAAAGGAAATTATTAAAAAAAAAAGAAAGAATTGTAGCACTCAGGAGGTGGAGGCAGGGGAGTCAGAGGGATGGGGGAGAGACAGAGACACAGAGACAGGAAGACAGAGACAGTGACACAGAGATGGGAAGGCAGAGAAGGAGAGAGGGATGGGGAGAGGGAGAGGGGGAGAGGGGGAGAGGAGGAGGAAGAGGGGGGAGAGTGAGGGGGAGGGGAGGGGGAGGGGGAGGGGAAGGGGAGGGGAAAGGGTAGAGGAAAGGAGATAGACAGACACATAGAGAGTTCTCAGTGGTCCCAGGAGTTCGCTGTGCAATTATGAGAGCCAGAATTCAGAATCTCAGCCACCACGTAACAAGCTGGGCATTTGGTAAATACTTATACCTCCAGCTCCAAATGATCCAATGCCATCTTTTGGCTGTTGTGTGCACAGGTCCACTCACTGTCTTAGTCTCTGTTCTATTAATGTGCAGAGGCACCTTGACCAGGGCAACTATTATAAGAGAAAGCATTTAAGCATTTAGCTTGCTTAGAGTTTCAGAGATTTAATCCATTATCATCATGGCAGGGAACATGGTAGCAGGCAGAAAGGCACTGGGGCAGTAGCTGAGAGCTACATCCTGAGCTGTAGGCAGGGAAAGATGCTCTAGGCTTAGCTTGGGCTTTTGAAACCTCAAAGGCCTTGTCCAGTGATAGACTTCCTCACCAAAGCCACACCTCCTAATCCTTCTAATCCTTTCAAACAGTGCCACTCCCGAGTGACAAAGCATTCAAATAAAGGAGCCCGTGGAGACTATGCTTATTCAGACCACTGCACCCTCCACACACATTTGGACCCAGACACATACAGGTAAATGGATGAAAATAAATCTTAATAAACATTCGTAAAGAGGAGCTGGAGAGGTGGCTCAGCAGGTGAAGTGCCTGCCACTCATGCAGAAGATGAGGGTTCGGTTCCCAGCACCCCAGTCAGGCAGATCTCAACCACCCTGTTCTAGGAGATCTGACACTTCTGGTCTCTGCAGGCATACATGCTGCGCATACACACGTATGCACACACAGATACACATACAATAAACCTTAAAAATATGATGTAAAGATCATGGATCGCTTTTCTCTTGGGTTGCCAGGAAGCTCAGACTTAAGCTTACTCAGTTACACAGTTTTGTGTCTTTGATTTACTTTCCTCCGCTCCAACAGAAACAACTTTTATTTTGAGATGTGTCTCACACAGCCCAGGTTGGCCTAAAACTCATGGACTATGACCTTGAACTCACGATCCCCCTTGCATCTGCTTCCATATTGCTGGGACCCTGGAGTCACGATACAGAGCCCTGTGCAGCTTCTAACTTTTAGCAACTATAGTTTTCATTTTTATTTCTATCATAGGTATTCTTGTTTTAACTTGCCTCAAATCTACATGGAATGAGGCAGGATGAAAGAGAAAGAAACATAATTGAATAAAATTGCTTCTTAATAACAACCCAACTCATTTATAAATAAAAAGATATTGAAAATTTGCCTCAAAGGTAATTTTAGATAGGCTGAATCTCATATTCCAACTGACTTTCATTATAAAATTGAAGATAAGTCCCTCTAGGAGAAAGAACATTAGTCCCAAAACATTATAAAAAAAATCACATTCCAAGATGCATTGCTTATATAAATTCTCATATTTTAAAGGAACTAGGCATGCCATATAGCAGGATACTGAGGAGAATATGCAAAATAAGTCACAAAGCAAGAAAATGCAAAAAATGGCGTTTTATGTCCTGGAAGAACCATTTAAGGCCTACAAGAAAGGAGTGTGAGCTTCCTATTTGGATTTTTTGTTTATGGTGTGTGCTCATGCGTGCAAACAATGTGCACACGGGGGTCAGAGGACAACTTGTGAGTCCATTGTTTTTCCACCATGTGGGTTTCCAGGATTAAACTCAGGTCATCAGGCTAGAAGCCAGTGCCCTTACCTGCTGAGCCGTCTCCCTGGCTCAGGCTTTCCCGTTGAGGCACAAAATCTTAGACTCCACAGCTTTGTCTTCCCCAGAATTCCTGGGAACAGGTCTCTCAGACTCAGACAGGCTCATACACCTTGACTTTACCATAGCCCTCTGAGCCTCTGTTTTATTAATCTGTCAATATTGGATGTTCAAATCAATTTCTTGTTTAAACTTAAATTGACTTACAGTGGAGGCAGTATAAATCACATACGATAAGTGTAAATACACAGGTTTACTCTTTTCCTAATGCGTGTTATAATCAACTCATAAATACTTAAAATCTGTGTGCGTGGGACGGTGTGTCTCTGTGTGTGTATGAGAGTGTGCATGTGTATACCCACACATGCATGTGTGTGTGTTCCTGCTTGTGTGTGTGTTCCTGCATGTGTGTGTGTGTGTGCACACTCTCGTGCCCACACATGCATATGCGTGTGTGTTCCTACATGTGTATATGTTCCTGCATGTGTGTGTGTGTTCCTGTATGTGTGTGTTCCCGCATGTGTGTGTTCCTGCATGTGTGTGTTCCTGCATGTGTATGTGTGTGTGTTCCTGCACACACACACACACACACACACACACACACACACACACACACGCCCATGCATGCACATGTGTTCCTCAGCCAGGCTGCCCCTTATTATTGAGACGAGGTCTCTCAGTGAACCTGGAGCTCATTGGTCAGGCCAGGCTGACATGTCAGTGAACCCCAGGGATCCTCCTGCCTCTGCCTTCTGAGTGCTGGGATTATAGGAAGTCTCCATGCCTGCCTAGGTTTTTATGTGATTCTGGGAACTCTTCACAACTTGTATGCCATATGCTTTACTAAGCCAACTCTCTGATCTAAACTGATTTTTATTTTATTTATTTTTTGTTGTTGATGATTTTTTGTTTGTTTGGTTTTTGTTTGTTTGTTTTTTTATATGTGGTTTTGGGTATTGAACTCAAGTCCCCATGCTTTCACATTAAGCAATTACTGACCAAGCCATTCCCAAAGCCTTGGTGTTTTTTATGCTTTGTTTTGTTTGAAACAAGGTCTGATATAACCTGGACAGGTCTCAAACTCA